>NW_027363349.1:600000-1011543 GCF_046119375.1 Phyllobates terribilis
ATGCGGAGAAATTACTGTTTGTGCATTTACAATATTCATTGATTTTTGCCATTGAAAAACGTCCAGAAATGATAGAAGCTACTGACTGAATGAAAGGAGCTGGCATCTCACTCTCTTTGAATCTTCTTTATCATGCTAAGAGGAGCAGGAAAAAGCAAAAAATTTCAGAATTGCACCTTGCAATGCGGAGAAATTACTGTTTGTGCATTTACAATATTCATTGATTTTTGCCATTGAAAAATGTCCAGAAATGATTGAAGCTACTGACTGAATGAAAGGAGCTGGCATCTCACTCTCTTTGAATCTTCTTTATCATGCTAAGAGGAGCAGGAAAAAGCAAAAAATTTCAGAATTGCGCCTTGCAATGCGGAGAAATTACTGTTTGTGCATTTACAAAATTCATTGATTTTTGCCATTGAAAAACATCATGTTATTCATATACCAGAAATGATTGAAGCTACTGACTGAAGGAAAGGAGCTGGCATCTCACTCTCTTTGAATCTTCTTTATCATGCTAAGAGGAGCAGGAAAAAGCAAAAAATTTCAGAATTGCACCTTGCAATGCGGAGAAATTACTGTTTGTGCATTTACAATATTCATTGATTTTTGCCATTGAAAAACGTCCAGAAATGATTGAAGCTACTGACTGAATGAAAGGATCTGGCATCTCACTCTCTTTGAATCTTCTTTATCATGCTAAGAGGAGCAGGAAAAAGCAAAAAATTTCAGAATTGCACGTTGCAATGCGGAGAAATTACTGTTTGTGCATTTACAATATTCATTGATTTTTGCGATTGAAAAACATCATGTTATTCATATACCAGAAATGATTGAAGCTACTGACTGAATGAAAGGAGCTGGCATCTCACTCTCTTTGAATCTTCTTTATCATGCTAAGAGGAGCAGGAAAAAGTAAAAAATTTCAGAATTGCACCTTGCAATGCGGAGAAATTACTGTTTGTGCATTTACAATATTCAATGATTTTTGCCATTGAAAAACGTCCAGAAATGATTGAAGCTACTGACTGAATGAAAGGAGCTGGTATCTCACTCTCTTTGAATCTTGTTTATCATGCTAAGAGGAGCAGGAAAAAGCAAAAAATTTCAGAATTGCACCTTGCAATGCGGAGAAATTACTGTTTGTGCATTTACAATATTCATTGATTTTTGCCATTGAAAAACGTCCAGAAATGATTGAAGCTACTGACTGAATGAAAGGAGCTGGCATCTCACTCTCTTTGAATCTTCTTTATCATGCTAAGAGGAGCAGGAAAAAGCAAAAAATTTCAAAATTGCACCTTGCAATGCGGAGAAATTACTGTTTGTGCATTTACAATATTCATTGATTTTTGCTATTGAAAAACATCATGTTATTCATATACCAGAAATGATTGAAGCTACTGACTGAATGAAAGGAGCTGGCATCTCACTCTCTTTGAATCTTCTTTATCATGCTAAGAGGAGCAGGAAAAAGCAAAAAATTTCAGAATTGCACCTTGCAATGCGGAGAAATTACAGTTTGTGCATTTACAATATTTATTGATTTTTGCCATTGAAAAACGTCCAGAAATGATTGAAGCTACTGACTGAATGAAAGGAGCTGGCATCTCACTCTCTTTGAATATTCTTTATCATGCTAAGAGGAGCAGGAAAAAGCAAAAAATTTCAGAATTGCACCTTGCAATGCGGAGAAATTACTGTTTGTGCATTTACAATATTCATTGATTTTTGCCATTGAAAAACGTCCAGAAATGATTGAAGGTACTGACTGAATGAAAGGAGCTGGAATATCACTCTCTTTGAATCTTCTTTATCATGCTAAGAGGAGCAGGAAAAAGCAAAAAATTTCAGAATTGCACCTTGCAATGCGGAGAAATTACTGTTTGTGCATTTACAATATTCATTGATTTTTGCCATTGAAAAACGTCCAGAAATGATTGAAGCTACTGACTGAATGAAAGGAGCTGGCATCTCACTCTCTTTGAATCTTCTTTATCATGCTAAGAGGAGCAGGAAAAAGCAAAAAATTTCAGAATTGCACCTTGCAATGCGGAGAAATTACTGTTTGTGCATTTACAATATTCATTGATTTTTGCCATTGAAAAATGTCCAGAAATGATTGAAGCTACTGACTGAATGAAAGGAGCTGGCATCTCACTCTCTTTGAATCTTCTTTATCATGCTAAGAGGAGCAGGAAAAAGCAAAAAATTTCAGAATTGCGCCTTGCAATGCGGAGAAATTACTGTTTGTGCATTTACAAAATTCATTGATTTTTGCCATTGAAAAACATCATGTTATTCATATACCAGAAATGATTGAAGCTACTGACTGAAGGAAAGGAGCTGGCATCTCACTCTCTTTGAATCTTCTTTATCATGCTAAGAGGAGCAGGAAAAAGCAAAAAATTTCAGAATTGCACCTTGCAATGCGGAGAAATTACTGTTTGTGCATTTACAATATTCATTGATTTTTGCCATTGAAAAACATCCAGAAATGATTGAAGCTACTGACTGAATGAAAGGAGCTGGCATCTCACTCTCTTTGAATCTTCTTTATCATGCTAAGAGGAGCAGGAAAAAGCAAAAAATTTCAGAATTGCACCTTGCAATGCGGAGAAATTACTGTTTGTGCATTTACAATATTCATTGATTTTTGCGATTGAAAAACATCATGTTATTCATATACCAGAAATGATTGAAGCTACTGACTGAATGAAAGGAGCTGGCATCTCACTCTCTTTGAATCTTCTTTATCATGCTAAGAGGAGCAGGAAAAAGTAAAAAATTTCAGAATTGCACCTTGCAATGCGGAGAAATTACTGTTTGTGCATTTACAATATTCAATGATTTTTGCCATTGAAAAACATCCAGAAATGATTGAAGCTACTGACTGAATGAAAGGAGCTGGCATCTCACTCTCTTTGAATCTTGTTTATCATGCTAAGAGGAGCAGGAAAAAGCAAAAAATTTCAGAATTGCACCTTGCAATGCGGAGAAATTACTGTTTGTGCATTTACAATATTCATTGATTTTTGCCATTGAAAAACGTCCAGAAATGATTGAAGCTACTGACTGAATGAAAGGAGCTGGCATCTCACTCTCTTTGAATCTTCTTTATCATGCTAAGAGGAGCAGGAAAAAGCAAAAAATTTCAGAATTGCACCTTGCAATGCGGAGAAATTACTGTTTGTGCATTTACAATATTCATTGATTTTTGCCATTGAAAAACATCATGTTATTCATATACCAGAAATGATTGAAGCTACTGACTGAATGAAAGGAGCTGGCATCTCACTCTCTTTGAATCTTGTTTATCATGCTAAGAGGAGCAGGAAAAAGCAAAAAATTTCAGAATTGCACCTTGCAATGCGGAGAAATTACTGTTTGTGCATTTACAATATTCATTGTTTTTTGCCATTGAAAAACGTCCAGAAATGATAGAAGCTACTGACTGAATGAAAGGAGCTGGCATCTCACTCTCTTTGAATCTTCTTTATCATGCTAAGAGGAGCAGGAAAAAGCAAAAAATTTCAGAATTGCACCTTGCAATGCGGAGAAATTACAGTTTGTGCATTTACAATATTTATTGATTTTTGCCATTGAAAAACGTCCAGAAATGATTGAAGCTACTGACTGAATGAAAGGAGCTGGCATCTCACTCTCTTTGAATATTCTTTATCATGCTAAGAGGAGCAGGAAAAAGCAAAAAATTTCAGAATTGCACCTTGCAATGCGGAGAAATTACTGTTTGTGCATTTACAATATTCATTGATTTTTGCCATTGAAAAACGTCCAGAAATGATTGAAGGTACTGACTGAATGAAAGGAGCTGGAATATCACTCTCTTTGAATCTTCTTTATCATGCTAAGAGGAGCAGGAAAAAGCAAAAAATTTCAGAATTGCACCTTGCAATGCGGAGAAATTACTGTTTGTGCATTTACAATATTCATTGATTTTTGCCATTGAAAAACGTCCAGAAATGATTGAAGCTACTGACTGAATGAAAGGAGCTGGCATCTCACTCTCTTTGAATCTTCTTTATCATGCTAAGAGGAGCAGGAAAAAGCAAAAAATTTCAGAATTGCACCTTGCAATGCGGAGAAATTACTGTTTGTGCATTTACAATATTCATTGATTTTTGCCATTGAAAAATGTCCAGAAATGATTGAAGCTACTGACTGAATGAAAGGAGCTGGCATCTCACTCTCTTTGAATCTTCTTTATCATGCTAAGAGGAGCAGGAAAAAGCAAAAAATTTCAGAATTGCGCCTTGCAATGCGGAGAAATTACTGTTTGTGCATTTACAAAATTCATTGATTTTTGCCATTGAAAAACATCATGTTATTCATATACCAGAAATGATTGAAGCTACTGACTGAAGGAAAGGAGCTGGCATCTCACTCTCTTTGAATCTTCTTTATCATGCTAAGAGGAGCAGGAAAAAGCAAAAAATTTCAGAATTGCACCTTGCAATGCGGAGAAATTACTGTTTGTGCATTTACAATATTCATTGATTTTTGCCATTGAAAAACATCCAGAAATGATTGAAGCTACTGACTGAATGAAAGGAGCTGGCATCTCACTCTCTTTGAATCTTCTTTATCATGCTAAGAGGAGCAGGAAAAAGCAAAAAATTTCAGAATTGCACCTTGCAATGCGGAGAAATTACTGTTTGTGCATTTACAATATTCATTGATTTTTGCGATTGAAAAACATCATGTTATTCATATACCAGAAATGATTGAAGCTACTGACTGAATGAAAGGAGCTGGCATCTCACTCTCTTTGAATCTTCTTTATCATGCTAAGAGGAGCAGGAAAAAGTAAAAAATTTCAGAATTGCACCTTGCAATGCGGAGAAATTACTGTTTGTGCATTTACAATATTCAATGATTTTTGCCATTGAAAAACGTCCAGAAATGATTGAAGCTACTGACTGAATGAAAGGAGCTGGCATCTCACTCTCTTTGAATCTTGTTTATCATGCTAAGAGGAGCAGGAAAAAGCAAAAAATTTCAGAATTGCACCTTGCAATGCGGAGAAATTACTGTTTGTGCATTTACAATATTCATTGATTTTTGCCATTGAAAAACGTCCAGAAATGATTGAAGCTACTGACTGAATGAAAGGAGCTGGCATCTCACTCTCTTTGAATCTTCTTTATCATGCTAAGAGGAGCAGGAAAAAGCAAAAAATTTCAGAATTGCACCTTGCAATGCGGAGAAATTACTGTTTGTGCATTTACAATATTCATTGATTTTTGCCATTGAAAAACATCATGTTATTCATATACCAGAAATGATTGAAGCTACTGACTGAATGAAAGGAGCTGGCATCTCACTCTCTTTGAATCTTGTTTATCATGCTAAGAGGAGCAGGAAAAAGCAAAAAATTTCAGAATTGCACCTTGCAATGCGGAGAAATTACTGTTTGTGCATTTACAATATTCATTGTTTTTTGCCATTGAAAAACGTCCAGAAATGATAGAAGCTACTGACTGAATGAAAGGAGCTGGCATCTCACTCTCTTTGAATCTTCTTTATCATGCTAAGAGGAGCAGGAAAAAGCAAAAAATTTCAGAATTGCACCTTGCAATGCGGAGAAATTACTGTTTGTGCATTTACAATATTCATTGATTTTTGCCATTGAAAAATGTCCAGAAATGATTGAAGCTACTGACTGAATGAAAGGAGCTGGCATCTCACTCTCTTTGAATCTTCTTTATCATGCTAAGAGGAGCAGGAAAAAGCAAAAAATTTCAGAATTGCGCCTTGCAATGCGGAGAAATTACTGTTTGTGCATTTACAAAATTCATTGATTTTTGCCATTGAAAAACATCATGTTATTCATATACCAGAAATGATTGAAGCTACTGACTGAAGGAAAGGAGCTGGCATCTCACTCTCTTTGAATCTTCTTTATCATGCTAAGAGGAGCAGGAAAAAGCAAAAAATTTCAGAATTGCACCTTGCAATGCGGAGAAATTACTGTTTGTGCATTTACAATATTCATTGATTTTTGCCATTGAAAAACGTCCAGAAATGATTGAAGCTACTGACTGAATGAAAGGATCTGGCATCTCACTCTCTTTGAATCTTCTTTATCATGCTAAGAGGAGCAGGAAAAAGCAAAAAATTTCAGAATTGCACCTTGCAATGCGGAGAAATTACTGTTTGTGCATTTACAATATTCATTGATTTTTGCGATTGAAAAACATCATGTTATTCATATACCAGAAATGATTGAAGCTACTGACTGAATGAAAGGAGCTGGCATCTCACTCTCTTTGAATCTTCTTTATCATGCTAAGAGGAGCAGGAAAAAGTAAAAAATTTCAGAATTGCACCTTGCAATGCGGAGAAATTACTGTTTGTGCATTTACAATATTCAATGATTTTTGCCATTGAAAAACGTCCAGAAATGATTGAAGCTACTGACTGAATGAAAGGAGCTGGTATCTCACTCTCTTTGAATCTTGTTTATCATGCTAAGAGGAGCAGGAAAAAGCAAAAAATTTCAGAATTGCACCTTGCAATGCGGAGAAATTACTGTTTGTGCATTTACAATATTCATTGATTTTTGCCATTGAAAAACGTCCAGAAATGATTGAAGCTACTGACTGAATGAAAGGAGCTGGCATCTCACTCTCTTTCAATCTTCTTTATCATGCTAAGAGGAGCAGGAAAAAGCAAAAAATTTCAAAATTGCACCTTGCAATGCGGAGAAATTACTGTTTGTGCATTTACAATATTCATTGATTTTTGCTATTGAAAAACATCATGTTATTCATATACCAGAAATGATTGAAGCTACTGACTGAATGAAAGGAGCTGGCATCTCACTCTCTTTGAATCTTCTTTATCATGCTAAGAGGAGCAGGAAAAAGCAAAAAATTTCAGAATTGCACCTTGCAATGCGGAGAAATTACAGTTTGTGCATTTACAATATTTATTGATTTTTGCCATTGAAAAACGTCCAGAAATGATTGAAGCTACTGACTGAATGAAAGGAGCTGGCATCTCACTCTCTTTGAATATTCTTTATCATGCTAAGAGGAGCAGGAAAAAGCAAAAAATTTCAGAATTGCACCTTGCAATGCGGAGAAATTACTGTTTGTGCATTTACAATATTCATTGATTTTTGCCATTGAAAAACGTCCAGAAATGATTGAAGGTACTGACTGAATGAAAGGAGCTGGAATATCACTCTCTTTGAATCTTCTTTATCATGCTAAGAGGAGCAGGAAAAAGCAAAAAATTTCAGAATTGCACCTTGCAATGCGGAGAAATTACTGTTTGTGCATTTACAATATTCATTGATTTTTGCCATTGAAAAACGTCCAGAAATGATTGAAGCTACTGACTGAATGAAAGGAGCTGGCATCTCACTCTCTTTGAATCTTCTTTATCATGCTAAGAGGAGCAGGAAAAAGCAAAAAATTTCAGAATTGCACCTTGCAATGCGGAGAAATTACTGTTTGTGCATTTACAATATTCATTGATTTTTGCCATTGAAAAATGTCCAGAAATGATTGAAGCTACTGACTGAATGAAAGGAGCTGGCATCTCACTCTCTTTGAATCTTCTTTATCATGCTAAGAGGAGCAGGAAAAAGCAAAAAATTTCAGAATTGCGCCTTGCAATGCGGAGAAATTACTGTTTGTGCATTTACAAAATTCATTGATTTTTGCCATTGAAAAACATCATGTTATTCATATACCAGAAATGATTGAAGCTACTGACTGAAGGAAAGGAGCTGGCATCTCACTCTCTTTGAATCTTCTTTATCATGCTAAGAGGAGCAGGAAAAAGCAAAAAATTTCAGAATTGCACCTTGCAATGCGGAGAAATTACTGTTTGTGCATTTACAATATTCATTGATTTTTGCCATTGAAAAACATCCAGAAATGATTGAAGCTACTGACTGAATGAAAGGAGCTGGCATCTCACTCTCTTTGAATCTTCTTTATCATGCTAAGAGGAGCAGGAAAAAGCAAAAAATTTCAGAATTGCACCTTGCAATGCGGAGAAATTACTGTTTGTGCATTTACAATATTCATTGATTTTTGCGATTGAAAAACATCATGTTATTCATATACCAGAAATGATTGAAGCTACTGACTGAATGAAAGGAGCTGGCATCTCACTCTCTTTGAATCTTCTTTATCATGCTAAGAGGAGCAGGAAAAAGTAAAAAATTTCAGAATTGCACCTTGCAATGCGGAGAAATTACTGTTTGTGCATTTACAATATTCAATGATTTTTGCCATTGAAAAACGTCCAGAAATGATTGAAGCTACTGACTGAATGAAAGGAGCTGGCATCTCACTCTCTTTGAATCTTGTTTATCATGCTAAGAGGAGCAGGAAAAAGCAAAAAATTTCAGAATTGCACCTTGCAATGCGGAGAAATTACTGTTTGTGCATTTACAATATTCATTGATTTTTGCCATTGAAAAACGTCCAGAAATGATTGAAGCTACTGACTGAATGAAAGGAGCTGGCATCTCACTCTCTTTGAATCTTCTTTATCATGCTAAGAGGAGCAGGAAAAAGCAAAAAATTTCAGAATTGCACCTTGCAATGCGGAGAAATTACTGTTTGTGCATTTACAATATTCATTGATTTTTGCCATTGAAAAACATCATGTTATTCATATACCAGAAATGATTGAAGCTACTGACTGAATGAAAGGAGCTGGCATCTCACTCTCTTTGAATCTTCTTTATCATGCTAAGAGGAGCAGGAAAAAGCAAAAAATTTCAGAATTGCACCTTGCAATGCGGAGAAATTACTGTTTGTGCATTTACAATATTCATTGATTTTTGCCATTGAAAAACGTCCAGAAATGATTGAAGCTACTGACTGAATGAAAGGAGCTGGCATCTCACTCTCTTTGAATCTTCTTTATCATGCTAAGAGGAGCAGGAAAAATCAAAAAATTTCAGAATTGCACCT
This sequence comes from Phyllobates terribilis, assembly GCF_046119375.1. Lineage (NCBI taxonomy): Eukaryota > Metazoa > Chordata > Amphibia > Anura > Dendrobatidae > Phyllobates > Phyllobates terribilis. Next base: position 608,958 of record NW_027363349.1, read on the forward strand.
TGCAATGCGGAGAAATTACTGTTTGTGCATTTACAATATTCATTGATTTTTGCTATTGAAAAACATCATGTTATTCATATACCAGAAATGATTGAAGCTACTGACTGAATGAAAGGAGCTGGCATCTCACTCTCTTTGAATCTTCTTTATCATGCTAAGAGGAGCAGGAAAAAGCAAAAAATTTCAGAATTGCACCTTGCAATGCGGAGAAATTACTGTTTGTGCATTTACAATATTCATTGATTTTTGCCATTGAAAAACGTCCAGAAATGATTGAAGGTACTGACTGAATGAAAGGAGCTGGCATCTCACTCTCTTTGAATCTTCTTTATCATGCTAAGAGGAGCAGGAAAAAGCAAAAAATTTCATAATTGCATCTTGCAATGCGGAGAAATTACTGTTTGTGCATTTACAATATTCATTGATTTTTGCCATTGAAAAACGTCCAGAAATGATTGAAGCTACTGACTGAATGAAAGGAGCTGGCATCTCACTCTCTTTGAATCTTCTTTATCATGCTAAGAGGAGCAGGAAAAAGCAAAAAATTTCAGAATTGCACCTTGCAATGCGGAGAAATTACTGTTTGTGCATTTACAATATTCATTGATTTTTGCCATTGAAAAATGTCCAGAAATGATTGAAGCTACTGACTGAATGAAAGGAGCTGGCATCTCACTCTCTTTGAATCTTCTTTATCATGCTAAGAGGAGCAGGAAAAAGCAAAAAATTTCAGAATTGCGCCTTGCAATGCGGAGAAATTACTGTTTGTGCATTTACAAAATTCATTGATTTTTGCCATTGAAAAACATCATGTTATTCATATACCAGAAATGATTGAAGCTACTGACTGAAGGAAAGGAGCTGGCATCTCACTCTCTTTGAATCTTCTTTATCATGCTAAGAGGAGCAGGAAAAAGCAAAAAATTTCAGAATTGCACCTTGCAATGCGGAGAAATTACTGTTTGTGCATTTACAATATTCATTGACTTTTGCGATTGAAAAACATCTTGTTATTCATATACCAGAAATGATTGAAGCTACTGACTGAATGAAAGGAGCTGGCATCTCACTCTCTTTGAATCTTCTTTATCATGCTAAGAGGAGCAGGAAAAAGTAAAAAATTTCAGAATTGCACCTTGCAATGCGGAGAAATTACTGTTTGTGCATTTACAATATTCAATGATTTTTGCCATTGAAAAACGTCCAGAAATGATTGAAGCTACTGACTGAATGAAAGGAGCTGGCATCTCACTCTCTTTGAATCTTCTTTATCATGCTAAGAGGAGCAGGAAAAAGCAAAAAATTTCAGAATTGCGCCTTGCAATGCGGAGAAATTACTGTTTGTGCATTTACAAAATTCATTGATTTTTGCCATTGAAAAACATCATGTTATTCATATACCAGAAATGATTGAAGCTACTGACTGAAGGAAAGGAGCTGGCATCTCACTCTCTTTGAATCTTCTTTATCATGCTAAGAGGAGCAGGAAAAAGCAAAAAATTTCAGAATTGCACCTTGCAATGCGGAGAAATTACTGTTTGTGCATTTACAATATTCATTGACTTTTGCGATTGAAAAACATCTTGTTATTCATATACCAGAAATGATTGAAGCTACTGACTGAATGAAAGGAGCTGGCATCTCACTCTCTTTGAATCTTCTTTATCATGCTAAGAGGAGCAGGAAAAAGTAAAAAATTTCAGAATTGCACCTTGCAATGCGGAGAAATTACTGTTTGTGCATTTACAATATTCAATGATTTTTGCCATTGAAAAACGTCCAGAAATGATTGAAGCTACTGACTGAATGAAAGGAGCTGGCATCTCACTCTCTTTGAATCTTGTTTATCATGCTAAGAGGAGCAGGAAAAAGCAAAAAATTTCAGAATTGCACCTTGCAATGCGGAGAAATTACTGTTTGTGCATTTACAATATTCATTGATTTTTGCCATTGAAAAACGTCCAGAAATGATTGAAGCTACTGACTGAATGAAAGGAGCTGGCATCTCACTCTCTTTGAATCTTCTTTATCATGCTAAGAGGAGCAGGAAAAAGCAAAAAATTTCAGAATTGCACCTTGCAATGCGGAGAAATTACTGTTTGTGCATTTACAATATTCATTGATTTTTGCCATTGAAAAACATGTTATTCATATACCAGAAATGTTTGAAGCTCCTGACTGAATGAAAGGAGCTGGCACCTCACTCTCTTTGAATCTTCTTTATCATGCTAAGAGGAGCAGGAAAAAGCAAAAAATTTCAGAATTGCACCTTGCAATGCGGAGAAATTACTGTTTGTGCATTTACAATATTCATTGATTTTTGCCATTGAAAAACGTCCAGAAATGATTGAAGCTACTGACTGAATGAAAGGAGCTGTCATCTCACTCTCTTTGAATGTTCTTTATCATGCTAAGAGGAGCAGGAAAAAGCAAAAAATTTCAGAATTGCGCCTTGCAATGCGGAGAAATTACTGTTTGTGCATTTACAAAATTCATTGATTTTTGCCATTGAAAAACATCATGTTATTCATATGCCAGAAATGATTGACGCTACTGACTGAAGGAAAGGAGCTGGCATCTCACTCTCTTTGAATCTTCTTTATCATGCTAAGAGGAGCAGGAAAAAGCAAAAAATTTCAGAATTGCACCTTGCAATGCGGAGAAATTACTGTTTGTGCATTTACAATATTCATTGATTTTTGCCATTGAAAAACGTCCAGAAATGATTGAAGCTACTGACTGAATGAAAGGAGCTGGCATCTCACTCTCTTTGAATCTTCTTTATCATGCTAAGAGGAGCAGGAAAAAGCAAAAAATTTCAGAATTGCACCTTGCAATGCGGAGAAATTACTGTTTGTGCATTTACAATATTCATTGATTTTTGCCATTGAAAAACATCATGTTATTCATATACCAGAAATGATTGAAGCTACTGACTGAATGAAAGGAGCTGGCATCTCACTCTCTTTGAACCTTCTTTATCATGCTAAGAGGAGCAGGAAAAAGCAAAAAATTTCAGAATTGCACCTTGCAATGCGGAGAAATTACTGTTTGTGCATTTACAATATTCATTGATTTTTGCCATTGAAAAACGTCCAGAAATGATTGAAGGTACTGACTGAATGAAAGGAGCTGGCATCTCACTCTCTTTGAATCTTCTTTATCATGCTAAGAGGAGCAGGAAAAAGCAAAAAATTTCATAATTGCATCTTGCAATGCGGAGAAATTACTGTTTGTGCATTTACAATATTCATTGATTTTTGCCATTGAAAAACGTCCAGAAATGATTGAAGCTACTGACTGAATGAAAGGAGCTGGCATCTCACTCTCTTTGAATCTTCTTTATCATGCTAAGAGGAGCAGGAAAAAGCAAAAAATTTCAGAATTGCACCTTGCAATGCGGAGAAATTACTGTTTGTGCATTTACAATATTCATTGATTTTTGCCATTGAAAAATGTCCAGAAATGATTGAAGCTACTGACTGAATGAAAGGAGCTGGCATCTCACTCTCTTTGAATCTTCTTTATCATGCTAAGAGGAGCAGGAAAAAGCAAAAAATTTCAGAATTGCGCCTTGCAATGCGGAGAAATTACTGTTTGTGCATTTACAAAATTCATTGATTTTTGCCATTGAAAAACATCATGTTATTCATATACCAGAAATGATTGAAGCTACTGACTGAAGGAAAGGAGCTGGCATCTCACTCTCTTTGAATCTTCTTTATCATGCTAAGAGGAGCAGGAAAAAGCAAAAAATTTCAGAATTGCACCTTGCAATGCGGAGAAATTACTGTTTGTGCATTTACAATATTCATTGACTTTTGCGATTGAAAAACATCTTGTTATTCATATACCAGAAATGATTGAAGCTACTGACTGAATGAAAGGAGCTGGCATCTCACTCTCTTTGAATCTTCTTTATCATGCTAAGAGGAGCAGGAAAAAGTAAAAAATTTCAGAATTGCACCTTGCAATGCGGAGAAATTACTGTTTGTGCATTTACAATATTCAATGATTTTTGCCATTGAAAAACGTCCAGAAATGATTGAAGCTACTGACTGAATGAAAGGAGCTGGCATCTCACTCTCTTTGAATCTTCTTTATCATGCTAAGAGGAGCAGGAAAAAGCAAAAAATTTCAGAATTGCGCCTTGCAATGCGGAGAAATTACTGTTTGTGCATTTACAAAATTCATTGATTTTTGCCATTGAAAAACATCATGTTATTCATATACCAGAAATGATTGAAGCTACTGACTGAAGGAAAGGAGCTGGCATCTCACTCTCTTTGAATCTTCTTTATCATGCTAAGAGGAGCAGGAAAAAGCAAAAAATTTCAGAATTGCACCTTGCAATGCGGAGAAATTACTGTTTGTGCATTTACAATATTCATTGACTTTTGCGATTGAAAAACATCTTGTTATTCATATACCAGAAATGATTGAAGCTACTGACTGAATGAAAGGAGCTGGCATCTCACTCTCTTTGAATCTTCTTTATCATGCTAAGAGGAGCAGGAAAAAGTAAAAAATTTCAGAATTGCACCTTGCAATGCGGAGAAATTACTGTTTGTGCATTTACAATATTCAATGATTTTTGCCATTGAAAAACGTCCAGAAATGATTGAAGCTACTGACTGAATGAAAGGAGCTGGCATCTCACTCTCTTTGAATCTTGTTTATCATGCTAAGAGGAGCAGGAAAAAGCAAAAAATTTCAGAATTGCACCTTGCAATGCGGAGAAATTACTGTTTGTGCATTTACAATATTCATTGATTTTTGCCATTGAAAAACGTCCAGAAATGATTGAAGCTACTGACTGAATGAAAGGAGCTGGCATCTCACTCTCTTTGAATCTTCTTTATCATGCTAAGAGGAGCAGGAAAAAGCAAAAAATTTCAGAATTGCACCTTGCAATGCGGAGAAATTACTGTTTGTGCATTTACAATATTCATTGATTTTTGCCATTGAAAAACATGTTATTCATATACCAGAAATGTTTGAAGCTCCTGACTGAATGAAAGGAGCTGGCACCTCACTCTCTTTGAATCTTCTTTATCATGCTAAGAGGAGCAGGAAAAAGCAAAAAATTTCAGAATTGCACCTTGCAATGCGGAGAAATTACTGTTTGTGCATTTACAATATTCATTGATTTTTGCCATTGAAAAACGTCCAGAAATGATTGAAGCTACTGACTGAATGAAAGGAGCTGTCATCTCACTCTCTTTGAATGTTCTTTATCATGCTAAGAGGAGCAGGAAAAAGCAAAAAATTTCAGAATTGCGCCTTGCAATGCGGAGAAATTACTGTTTGTGCATTTACAAAATTCATTGATTTTTGCCATTGAAAAACATCATGTTATACATATGCCAGAAATGATTGACGCTACTGACTGAAGGAAAGGAGCTGGCATCTCACTCTCTTTGAATCTTCTTTATCATGCTAAGAGGAGCAGGAAAAAGCAAAAAATTTCAGAATTGCACCTTGCAATGCGGAGAAATTACTGTTTGTGCATTTACAATATTCATTGATTTTTGCCATTGAAAAACGTCCAGAAATGATTGAAGCTACTGACTGAATGAAAGGAGCTGGCATCTCACTCTCTTTGAATCTTCTTTATCATGCTAAGAGGAGCAGGAAAAAGCAAAAAATTTCAGAATTGCACCTTGCAATGCGGAGAAATTACTGTTTGTGCATTTACAATATTCATTGATTTTTGCGATTGAAAAACATCATGTTATTCATATACCAGAAATGTTTGAAGCTACTGACTTAATGAAAGGAGCTGGTATCTCACTCTCTTTGAATCTTCTTCATAATGCTAAGAGGAGCAGGAAAAAGCAAAAAATTTCAGAATTACACCTTGCAATGCGGAGAAATTACTGTTTGTGCATTTACAATATTCATTGATTTTTGCCATTAAAAAACGTCCAGAAATGATTGAAGCTTCTGACAATGAAAGGAGCTGGCATCTCACTCTCTTTGAATCTTCTTTATCATGCTAAGAGGAGCAGGAAAAAGCAAAAAATTTCAGAATTGCACCTTGCAATGCTGAGAAATTACTGTTTGTACATTTACAAAATTCATTGATTTTTGCCATTGAAAAACATCATGTTATTCATATACCAGAAATGATTGAAGCTACTGACTGAATGAAAGGAGCTGGCATCTCACTCTCTTTGAATCTTCTTTATCATGCTAAGAGGAGCAGGAAAAAGCAAAAAATTTCAGAATTGCACCTTGCAATGCGGAGAAATTACTGTTTGTGCATTTACAATATTCATTGATTTTTGCCATTGAAAAACATCATGTTATTCATATACCAGAAATGTTTGAAGCTACTGACTGAATGAAAGGAGCTGACATCTCACTCTCTTTGAATCTTCTTTATCATGCTAAGAGGAGCAGGAAAAAGCAAAAAATTTCAGAATTGCACCTTGCAATGCGGAGAAATTACTGTTTGTGCATTTACAATATTCATAGATTTTTGCCATTGAAAAACATCATGTTATTCATATACCAGAAATGTATGAAGCTACTGACTTAATGAAAGGAGCTGGTATCTCACTCTCTTTGAATCTTCTTAATAATGCTAAGAGGAGCAGGAAAAAGCAAAAAATTTCAGAATTGCACCTTGCAATGCGGAGAAATTACTGTTTGTGCATTTACAATATTCATTGATTTTTGCCATTAAAAAACGTCCAGAAATGATTGAAGCTACTGACAATGAAAGGAGCTGGCATCTCACTCTCTTTGAATCTTCTTTAACATGCTAAGAGGAGCAGGAAAAAGCAAAAAATTTCAGAATTGCACCTTGCAATGCTGAGAAATTACTGTTTGTGCATTTACAAAATTCATTGATTTTTGCCATTGAAAAACATCATGTTATTCATATACCAGAAATGATTGAAGCTACTGACTGAATGAAAGGAGCTGGCATCTCACTCTCTTTGAATCTTCTTTATCATGCTAAGAGGAGCAGGAAAAAGCAAAAAATTTCAGAATTGCACCTTGCAATGCGGAGAATTTACTGTTTGTGCATTTACAATATTCATTGATTTTTGCCATTGAAAAACATCATGTTATTCATATACCAGAAATGTTTGAAGCTACTGACTGAATGAAAGGAGCTGACATCTCACTCTCTTTGAATCTTCTTTATCATGCTAAGAGGAGCAGGAAAAAGCAAAAAATTTCAGAATTGCACCTTGCAATGCGGAGAAATTACTGTTTGTGCATTTACAATATTCATTGATTTTTGCCATTGAAAAACGTCCAGAAATGATTGAAGCTACTGACTGAATGAAAGGAGCTGGCATCTCACTCTCTTTGAATCTTCTTTATCATGCTAAGAGGAGCAGGAAAAAGCAAAAAATTTCAGAATTGCACCTTGCAATGCGGAGAAATTACTGTTTGTGCATTTACAATATTCATTGATTTTTGCCATTGAAAAACGTCCAGAAATGATTGAAGCTACTGACTGAATGAAAGGAGCTGGCATCTCACTCTCTTTGAATCTTCTTTATCATGCTAAGAGGAGCAGGAAAAAGCAAAAAAATTCAGAATTGCACCTTGCAATGCGGAGAAATTACTGTTTGTGCATTTACAATATTCATTGATTTTTGCCATTGAAAAACGTCCAGAAATGATTGAAGCTACTGACTGAATGAAAGGAGCTGGCATCTCACTCTCTTTGAATCTTCTTTATCATGCTAAGAGGAGCAGGAAAAAGCAAAAAATTTCAGAATTACACCTTGCAATGCGGAGAAATTACTGTTTGTGCATTTACAATATTCATTGATTTTTGCCATTGAAAAACATGTTATTCATATACCAGAAATGTTTGAAGCTCCTGACTGAATGAAAGGAGCTGGCACCTCACTCTCTTTGAATCTTCTTTATCATGCTAAGAGGAGCAGGAAAAAGCAAAAAATTTCAGAATTGCACCTTGCAATGCGGAGAAATTACTGTTTGTGCATTTACAATATTCATTGATTTTTGCCATTGAAAAACGTCCAGAAATGATTGAAGCTACTGACTGAATGAAAGGAGCTGGCATCTCACTCTCTTTGAATCTTCTTTATCATGCTAAGAGGAGCAGGAAAAAGCAAAAAATTTCAGAATTGCACCTTGCAATGCTGAGAAATTACTGTTTGTGCATTTACAAAATTCATTGATTTTTGCCATTGAAAAACATCATGTTATTCATATACCAGAAATGATTGAAGCTACTGACTGAATGAAAGGAGCTGGCATCTCACTCTCTTTGAATCTTCTTTATCATGCTAAGAGGAGCAGGAAAAAGCAAAAAATTTCAGAATTGCACCTTGCAATGCGGAGAAATTACTGTTTGTGCATTTACAATATTCATTGATTTTTGCCATTGAAAAACATCATGTTATTCATATACCAGAAATGTTTGAAGCTACTGACTGAATGAAAGGAGCTGACATCTCACTCTCTTTGAATCTTCTTTATCATGCTAAGAGGAGCAGGAAAAAGCAAAAAATTTCAGAATTGCACCTTGCAATGCGGAGAAATTACTGTTTGTGCATTTACAATATTCATTGATTTTTGCCATTGAAAAACGTCCAGAAATGATTGAAGCTACTGACTGAATGAAAGGAGCTGGCATCTCACTCTCTTTGAATCTTCTTTATCATGCTAAGAGGAGCAGGAAAAAGCAAAAAATTTCAGAATTGCACCTTGCAATGCGGAGAAATTACAGTTTGTGCATTTACAATATTCATTGATTTTTGCCATTGAAGAACGTCCAGAAATGATTGAAGCTACTGACTGAATGAAAGGAGCTGGCATCTCACTCTCTTTGAATCTTCTTTATCATGCTAAGAGGAGCAGGAAAAAGCAAAAAATTTCAGAATTGCACCTTGCAATGCGGAGAAATTACTGTTTGTGCATTTACAATATTCATTGATTTTTGCCATTGAAAAACGTCCAGAAATGATTGAAGCTACTGACTGAATGAAAGGAGCTGGCATCTCACTCTCTTTGAATCTTCTTTATCATGCTAAGAGGAGCAGGAAAAAGCAAAAAATTTCAGAATTGCACCTTGCAATGCGGAGAAATTACTGTTTGTGCATTTACAATATTCATTGATTTTTGCCATTGAAAAACATGTTATTCATATACCAGAAATGTTTGAAGCTCCTGACTGAATGAAAGGAGCTGGCACCTCACTCTCTTTGAATCTTCTTTATCATTCTAAGAGGGGCAGGAAAAAGCAAAAAATTTCAGAATTGCACCTTGCAATGCGGAGAAATTACTGTTTGTGCATTTACAATATTCATTGATTTTTGCCATTGAAAAACGTCCAGAAATGATTGAAGCTACTGACTGAATGAAAGGAGCTGGCATCTCACTCTCTTTGAATCTTCTTTATCATGCTAAGAGGAGCAGGAAAAAGCAAAAAATTTCAGAATTGCACCTTGCAATGCGGAGAAATTACTGTTTGTGCAATTACAATATTCATTGATTTTTGCCATTGAAAAATGTCCAGAAATGATTGAAGCTACTGACTGAATGAAAGGAGCTGGCATCTCACTCTCTTTGAATCTTCTTTATCATGCTAAGAGGAGCAGGAAAAAGCAAAAAATTTCAGAATTGCGCCTTGCAATGCGGAGAAATTACTGTTTGTGCATTTCCAATATTCATTGATTTTTGCGATTGAAAAACATCATGTTATTCATATACCAGAAATGATTGAAGCTACTGACTGAATGAAAGGAGCTGGCATCTCACTCTCTTTGAATCTTCTTTATCATGCTAAGAGGAGCAGGAAAAAGTAAAAAATTTCAGAATTGCACCTTGCAATGCGGAGAAATTACTGTTTGTGCATTTACAATATTCAATGATTTTTGCCATTGAAAAACGTCCAGAAATGATTGAAGCTACTGACTGAATGAAAGGAGCTGGCATCTCACTCTCTTTGAATCTTGCTTATCATGCTAAGAGGAGCAGGAAAAAGCAAAAAATTTCAGAATTGCACCTTGCAATGCGGAGAAATTACTGTTTGTGCATTTACAATATTCATTGATTTTTGCCATTGAAAAACGTCCAGAAATGATTGAAGCTACTGACTGAATGAAAGGAGCTGGCATCTCACTCTCTTTGAATCTTCGTTATCATGCTAAGAGGAGCAGGAAAAAGCAAAAAATTTCAGAATTGCACCTTGCAATGCGGAGAAATTACTGTTTGTGCATTTACAATATTCATTGATTTTTGCCATTGAAAAACGTCCAGAAATGATTTAAGCTACTGACTGAATGAAAGGAGCTGGCATCTCACTCTCTTTGAATCTTCTTTATCATGCTAAGAGGAGCAGGAAAAAGCAAAAAATTTCAGAATTGCACCTTGCAATGCGGAGAAATTACTGTTTGTGCATTTACAATATTCATTGATTTTTGCCATTGAAAAATATGTTATTCATATACCAGAAATGTTTGAAGCTCCTGACTGAATGAAAGGAGCTGGCACCTCACTCTCTTTGAATCTTCTTTATCATGCTAAGAGGAGCAGGAAAAAGCAAAAAATTTCAGAATTGCACCTTGCAATGCGGAGAAATTACTGTTTGTGCATTTACAATATTCATTGATTTTTGCCATTGAAAAACGTCCAGAAATGATTGAAGCTACTGACTGAATGAAAGGAGCTGTCATCTCATTCTCTTTGAATCTTCTTTATCATGCTAAGAGGAGCAGGAAAAAGCAAAAAATTTCAGAATTGCACCTTGCAATGCGGAGAAATTACTGTTTGTGCATTTACAATATTCATTGATTTTTGCCATTGAAAAATGTCCAGAAATGATTGAAGCTACTGACTGAATGAAAGGAGCTGGCATCTCACTCTCTTTGAATCTTCTTTATCATGCTAAGAGGAGCAGGAAAAAGCAAAAAATTTCAGAATTGCGCCTTGCAATGCGGAGAAATTACTGTTTGTGCATTTACAAAATTCATTGATTTTTGCCATTGAAAAACATCATGTTATTCATATGCCAGAAATGATTGACGCTACTGACTGAAGGAAAGGAGCTGGCATCTCACTCTCTTTGAATCTTCTTTATCATGCTAAGAGGAGCAGGAAAAAGCAAAAAATTTCAGAATTGCACCTTGCAATGCGGAGAAATTACTGTTTGTGCATTTACAATATTCATTGATTTTTGCCATTGAAAAACGTCCAGAAATGATTGAAGCTACTGACTGAATGAAAGGAGCTGGCATCTCACTCTCTTTGAATCTTCTTTATCATGCTAAGAGGAGCAGGAAAAAGCAAAAAATTTCAGAATTGCACCTTGCAATGCGGAGAAATTACTGTTTGTGCATTTACAATATTCATTGATTTTTGCCATTGAAAAACATCATGTTATTCATATACCAGAAATGATTGAAGCTACTGACTGAATGAAAGGAGCTGGCATCTCACTCTCTTTGAATCTTCTTTATCATGCTAAGAGGAGCAGGAAAAAGTAAAAAATTTCAGAATTGCACCTTGCAATGCGGAGAAATTACTGTTTGTGCATTTACAATATTCAATGATTTTTGCCATTGAAAAACGTCCAGAAATGATTGAAGCTACTGACTGAACGAAAGGAGCTGGCATATCACTCTCTTTGAATCTTCTTTATCATGCTAAGAGGAGCAGGAAAAAGCAAAAAATTTCAGAATTGCACCTTGCAATGCGGAGAAATTACTGTTTGTGCATTTACAATATTCATTGATTTTTGCCATTGAAAAACATCATGTTATTCATATACCAGAAATGTTTGAAGCTACTGACTTAATGAAAGGAGCTGGTATCTCACTCTCTTTGAATCTTCTTCATAATGCTAAGAGGAGCAGGAAAAAGCAAAAAATTTCAGAATTGCACCTTGCAATGCGGAGAAATTACTGTTTGTGCATTTACAATATTCATTGATTTTTGCCATTGAAAAACGTCCAGAAATGATTGAAGCTACTGACAATGAAAGGAGCTGGCATCTCACTCTCTTTAAATCTTCTTTATCATGCTAAGAGGAGCAGGAAAAAGCAAAAAATTTCAGAATTGCACCTTGCAATGCTGAGAAATTACTGTTTGTGCATTTACAAAATTCATTGATTTTTACCATTGAAAAACATCATGTTATTCATATACCAGAAATGATTGAAGCTACTGACTGAATGAAAGGAGCTGGCATCTCACTCTCTTTGAATCTTCTTTATCATGGCTAAGAGGAGCAGGAAAAAGCAAAAAATTTCAGAATTGCACCTTGCAATGCGGAGAAATTACTGTTTGTGCATTTACAATATTCATTGATTTTTGCCATTGAAAAACATCATGTTATTCATATACCAGAAATGTTTGAAGCTACTGACTGAATGAAAGGAGCTGACATCTCACTCTCTTTGAATCTTCTTTATCATGCTAAGAGGAGCAGGAAAAAGCAAAAAATTTCAGAATTGCACCTTGCAATGCGGAGAAATTACTGTTTGTGCATTTACAATATTCATTGATTTTTGCCATTGAAAAACGTCCAGAAATGATTGAAGCTACTGACTGAATGAAAGGAGCTGGCATCTCACTCTCTTTGAATCTTCTTTATCATGCTAAGAGGAGCAGGAAAAAGCAAAAAATTTCAGAATTGCACCTTGCAATGCGGAGAAATTACTGTTTGTGCATTTACAATATTCATTGATTTTTGCCATTGAAAAACGTCCAGAAATGATTGAAGCTACTGACTGAATGAAAGAAGCTGGCATCTCACTCTCTTTGAATCTTCTTTATCATGCTAAGAGGAGCAGGAAAAAGCAAAAAATTTCAGAATTGCACCTTGCAATGCGGAGAAATTACAGTTTGTGCATTTACAATATTCATTGATTTTTGCCATTGAAAAACGTCCAGAAATGATTGAAGCTACTGACTGAATGAAAGGAGCTGGCATCTCACTCTCTTTGAATCTTCTTTATCATGCTAAGAGGAGCAGGAAAAAGCAAAAAATTTCAGAATTGCACCTTGCAATGCGGAGTAATTACTGTTTGTGCATTTACAATATTCATTGATTTTTGCCATTGAAAAACGTCCAGAAATGATTGAAGCTACTGACTGAATGAAAGGAGCTGGCATCTCACTCTCTTTGAATCTTCTTTATCATGCTAAGAGGAGCAGGAAAAAGCAAAAAATTTCAGAATTGCACCTTGCAATGCGGAGAAATTACTGTTTGTGCATTTACAATATTCATTGATTTTTGACATTGAAAAACATGTTATTCATATACCAGAAATGTTTGAAGCTCCTGACTGAATGAAAGGAGCTGGCACCTCACTCTCTTTGAATTTTCTTTATCATGCTAAGAGGAGCAGGAAAAAGCAAAAAATTTCAGAATTGCGCCTTGCAATGCGGAGAAATTACTGTTTGTGCATTTACAAAATTCATTGATTTTTGCCATTGAAAAACATCATGTTATTCATATACCAGAAATGATTGAAGCTACTGACTGAAGGAAAGGAGCTGGCATCTCACTCTCTTTGAATCTTCTTTATCATGCTAAGAGGAGCAGGAAATGGCAAAAAATTTCAGAATTGCACCTTGCAATGCGGAGAAATTACTGTTTGTGCATTTACAATATTCATTGATTTTTGCCATTGAAAAAAGTCCAGAAATGATTGAAGCTACTGACTGAATGAAAGGAGCTGGCATCTCACTCTCTTTGAATCTTCTTTATCATGCTAAGAGGAGCAGGAAAAAGCAAAAAATTTCAGAATTGCACCTTGCAATGCGGAGAAATTACTGTTTGTGCATTTACAATATTCATTGATTTTTGCAATTGAAAAACGTCCAGAAATGATTGAAGCTACTGACTGAATGAAAGGAGCTGGCATCTCACTCTCTTTGAATCTTCTTTATCATGCTAAGAGGAGCAGGAAAAAGTAAAAAATTTCAGAATTGCACCTTGCAATGCGGAGAAATTACTGTTTGTGCATTTACAATATTCAATGATTTTTGCCATTGAAAAACGTCCAGAAATGATTGAAGCTACTGACTGAACGAAAGGAGCTGGCATCTCACTCTCTTTGAATCTTCTTTATCATGCTAAGAGGAGCAAGAAAAAGCAAAAAATTTCAGAATTGCACCTTGCAATGCGGAGATATTACTGTTTGTGCATTTACAATATTCATTGATTTTTGCCATTGAAAAACATCATGTTATTCATATACCAGAAATGTTTGAAGCTACTGACTGAATGAAAGGAGCTGGTATCTCACTCTCTTTGAATCTTCTTCATAATGCTAAGAGGAGCAGGAAAAAGCAAAAAATTTCAGAATTGCACCTTGCAATGCGGAGAAATTACTGTTTGTGCATTTACAATATTCATTGATTTTTGCCATTGAAAAACGTCAAGAAATGATTGAAGCTACTGACAATGAAAGGAGCTGGCTTCTCACTCTCTTTGAATCTTCCTTATCATGCTAAGAGGAGCAGGAAAAAGCAAAAAATTTCAGAATTGCACCTTGCAATGCTGAGAAATTACTGTTTGTGCATTTACAAAATTCATTGATTTTTGCCATTGAAAAATATCATGTTATTCATATACCAGAAATGATTGAAGCTACTGACTGAATGAAAGGAGCTGGCATCTCACTCTCTTTGAATCTTCTTTATCATGCTAAGAGGAGCAGGAAAAAGCAAAAAATTTCAGAATTGCACCTTGCAATGCGGAGAAATTACTGTTTGTGCATTTACAATATTCATTGATTTTTGCCATTGAAAAACATCATGTTATTCATATACCAGAAATGTTTGAAGCTACTGACTGAATGAAAGGAGCTGACATCTCACTCTCTTTGAATCTTCTTTATCATGCTAAGAGGAGCAGGAAAAAGCAAAAAATTTCAGAATTGCACCTTGCAATGCGGAGAAATTACTGTTTGTGCATTTACAATATTCATTGATTTTTGCCATTGAAAAACGTCCAGAAATGATTGAAGCTACTGACTGAATGAAAGGAGCTGGCATCTCACTCTCTTTGAATCTTCTTTATCATGCTAAGAGGAGCAGGAAAAAGCAAAAAATTTCAGAATTGCACCTTGCAATGCGGAGAAATTACTGTTTGTGCATTTACAATATTCATTGATTTTTGCCATTGAAAAACGTCCAGAAATGATTGAAGCTACTGACTGAATGAAAGGAGCTGGCATCTCACTCTCTTTGAATCTTCTTTATCATGCTAAGAGGAGCAGGAAAAAGCAAAAAATTTCAGAATTGCACCTTGCAATGCGGAGAAATTACTGTTTGTGCATTTACAATATTCATTGATTTTTGCCATTGAAAAACATGTTATTCATATACCAGAAATGTTTGAAGCTCCTGACTGAATGAAAGGAGCTGGCACCTCACTCTCTTTGAATCTTCTTTATCATGCTAAGAGGAGCAGGAAAAAGCAAAAAATTTCAGAATTGCACCTTGCAATGCGGAGAAATTACTGTTTGTGCATTTACAATATTCATTGATTTTTGCCATTGAAAAACGTCCAGAAATGATTGAAGCTACTGACTGAATGAAAGGAGCTGTCATCTCACTCTCTTTGAATGTTCTTTATCATGCTAAGAGGAGCAGGAAAAAGCAAAAAATTTCAGAATTGCACCTTGCAATGCGGAGAAATTACTGTTTGTGCATTTACAAAATTCATTGATTTTTGCCATTGAAAAACATCATGTTATACATATGCCAGAAATGATTGACGCTACTGACTGAAGGAAAGGAGCTGGCATCTCACTCTCTTTGAATCTTCTTTATCATGCTAAGAGGAGCAGGAAAAAGCAAAAAATTTCAGAATTGCACCTTGCAATGCGGAGAAATTACTGTTTGTGCATTTACAATATTCATTGATTTTTGCCATTGAAAAACGTCCAGAAATGATTGAAGCTACTGACTGAATGAAAGGAGCTGGCATCTCACTCTCTTTGAATCTTCTTTATCATGCTAAGAGGAGCAGGAAAAAGCAAAAAATTTCAGAATTGCACCTTGCAATGCGGAGAAATTACTGTTTGTGCATTTACAATATTCATTGATTTTTGCGATTGAAAAACATCATGTTATTCATATACCAGAAATGTTTGAAGCTACTGACTTAATGAAAGGAGCTGGTATCTCACTCTCTTTGAATCTTCTTCATAATGCTAAGAGGAGCAGGAAAAAGCAAAAAATTTCAGAATTACACCTTGCAATGCGGAGAAATTACTGTTTGTGCATTTACAATATTCATTGATTTTTGCCATTAAAAAACGTCCAGAAATGATTGAAGCTTCTGACAATGAAAGGAGCTGGCATCTCACTCTCTTTGAATCTTCTTTATCATGCTAAGAGGAGCAGGAAAAAGCAAAAAATTTCAGAATTGCACCTTGCAATGCTGAGAAATTACTGTTTGTACATTTACAAAATTCATTGATTTTTGCCATTGAAAAACATCATGTTATTCATATACCAGAAATGATTGAAGCTACTGACTGAATGAAAGGAGCTGGCATCTCACTCTCTTTGAATCTTCTTTATCATGCTAAGAGGAGCAGGAAAAAGCAAAAAATTTCAGAATTGCACCTTGCAATGCGGAGAAATTACTGTTTGTGCATTTACAATATTCATTGATTTTTGCCATTGAAAAACATCATGTTATTCATATACCAGAAATGTTTGAAGCTACTGACTGAATGAAAGGAGCTGACATCTCACTCTCTTTGAATCTTCTTTATCATGCTAAGAGGAGCAGGAAAAAGCAAAAAATTTCAGAATCGCACCTTGCAATGCGGAGAAATTACTGTTTGTGCATTTACAATATTCATTGATTTTTGCAATTGAAAAACGTCCAGAAATGATTGAAGCTACTGACTGAATGAAAGGAGCTGGCATCTCACTCTCTTTGAATCTTCTTTATCATGCTAAGAGGAGCAGGAAAAAGTAAAAAATTTCAGAATTGCACCTTGCAATGCGGAGAAATTACTGTTTGTGCATTTACAATATTCAATGATTTTTGCCATTGAAAAACGTCCAGAAATGATTGAAGCTACTGACTGAACGAAAGGAGCTGGCATCTCACTCTCTTTGAATCTTCTTTATCATGCTAAGAGGAGCAAGAAAAAGCAAAAAATTTCAGAATTGCACCTTGCAATGCGGAGATATTACTGTTTGTGCATTTACAATATTCATTGATTTTTGCCATTGAAAAACATCATGTTATTCATATACCAGAAATGTTTGAAGCTACTGACTGAATGAAAGGAGCTGGTATCTCACTCTCTTTGAATCTTCTTCATAATGCTAAGAGGAGCAGGAAAAAGCAAAAAATTTCAGAATTGCACCTTGCAATGCGGAGAAATTACTGTTTGTGCATTTACAATATTCATTGATTTTTGCCATTGAAAAACGTCAAGAAATGATTGAAGCTACTGACAATGAAAGGAGCTGGCTTCTCACTCTCTTTGAATCTTCTTTATCATGCTAAGAGGAGCAGGAAAAAGCAAAAAATTTCAGAATTGCACCTTGCAATGCTGAGAAATTACTGTTTGTGCATTTACAAAATTCATTGATTTTTGCCATTGAAAAATATCATGTTATTCATATACCAGAAATGATTGAAGCTACTGACTGAATGAAAGGAGCTGGCATCTCACTCTCTTTGAATCTTCTTTATCATGCTAAGAGGAGCAGGAAAAAGCAAAAAATTTCAGAATTGCACCTTGCAATGCGGAGAAATTACTGTTTGTGCATTTACAATATTCATTGATTTTTGCCATTGAAAAACATCATGTTATTCATATACCAGAAATGTTTGAAGCTACTGACTGAATGAAAGGAGCTGACATCTCACTCTCTTTGAATCTTCTTTATCATGCTAAGAGGAGCAGGAAAAAGCAAAAAATTTCAGAATTGCACCTTGCAATGCGGAGAAATTACTGTTTGTGCATTTACAATATTCATTGATTTTTGCCATTGAAAAACGTCCAGAAATGATTGAAGCTACTGACTGAATGAAAGGAGCTGGCATCTCACTCTCTTTGAATCTTCTTTATCATGCTAAGAGGAGCAGGAAAAAGCAAAAAATTTCAGAATTGCACCTTGCAATGCGGAGAAATTACTGTTTGTGCATTTACAATATTCATTGATTTTTGCCATTGAAAAACGTCCAGAAATGATTGAAGCTACTGACTGAATGAAAGGAGCTGGCATCTCACTCTCTTTGAATCTTCTTTATCATGCTAAGAGGAGCAGGAAAAAGCAAAAAATTTCAGAATTGCACCTTGCAATGCGGAGAAATTACTGTTTGTGCATTTACAATATTCATTGATTTTTGCCATTGAAAAACGTCCAGAAATGATTGAAGCTACTGACTGAATGAAAGGAGCTGGCATCTCACTCTCTTTGAATCTTCTTTATCATGCTAAGAGGAGCAGGAAAAAGCAAAAAATTTCAGAATTGCACCTTGCAATGCGGAGAAATTACTGTTTGTGCATTTACAATATTCATTGATTTTTGCCATTGAAAAACATGTTATTCATATACCAGAAATGTTTGAAGCTCCTGACTGAATGAAAGGAGCTGGCACCTCACTCTCTTTGAATCTTCTTTATCATGCTAAGAGGAGCAGGAAAAAGCAAAAAATTTCAGAATTGCACCTTGCAATGCGGAGAAATTACTGTTTGTGCATTTACAATATTCATTGATTTTTGCCATTGAAAAACGTCCAGAAATGATTGAAGCTACTGACTGAATGAAAGGAGCTGTCATCTCACTCTCTTTGAATGTTCTTTATCATGCTAAGAGGAGCAGGAAAAAGCAAAAAATTTCAGAATTGCGCCTTGCAATGCGGAGAAATTACTGTTTGTGCATTTACAAAATTCATTGATTTTTGCCATTGAAAAACATCATGTTATACATATGCCAGAAATGATTGACGCTACTGACTGAAGGAAAGGAGCTGGCATCTCACTCTCTTTGAATCTTCTTTATCATGCTAAGAGGAGCAGGAAAAAGCAAAAAATTTCAGAATTGCACCTTGCAATGCGGAGAAATTACTGTTTGTGCATTTACAATATTCATTGATTTTTGCCATTGAAAAACGTCCAGAAATGATTGAAGCTACTGACTGAATGAAAGGAGCTGGCATCTCACTCTCTTTGAATCTTCTTTATCATGCTAAGAGGAGCAGGAAAAAGCAAAAAATTTCAGAATTGCACCTTGCAATGCGGAGAAATTACTGTTTGTGCATTTACAATATTCATTGATTTTTGCGATTGAAAAACATCATGTTATTCATATACCAGAAATGTTTGAAGCTACTGACTTAATGAAAGGAGCTGGTATCTCACTCTCTTTGAATCTTCTTCATAATGCTAAGAGGAGCAGGAAAAAGCAAAAAATTTCAGAATTACACCTTGCAATGCGGAGAAATTACTGTTTGTGCATTTACAATATTCATTGATTTTTGCCATTAAAAAACGTCCAGAAATGATTGAAGCTTCTGACAATGAAAGGAGCTGGCATCTCACTCTCTTTGAATCTTCTTTATCATGCTAAGAGGAGCAGGAAAAAGCAAAAAATTTCAGAATTGCACCTTGCAATGCTGAGAAATTACTGTTTGTACATTTACAAAATTCATTGATTTTTGCCATTGAAAAACATCATGTTATTCATATACCAGAAATGATTGAAGCTACTGACTGAATGAAAGGAGCTGGCATCTCACTCTCTTTGAATCTTCTTTATCATGCTAAGAGGAGCAGGAAAAAGCAAAAAATTTCAGAATTGCACCTTGCAATGCGGAGAAATTACTGTTTGTGCATTTACAATATTCATTGATTTTTGCCATTGAAAAACATCATGTTATTCATATACCAGAAATGTTTGAAGCTACTGACTGAATGAAAGGAGCTGACATCTCACTCTCTTTGAATCTTCTTTATCATGCTAAGAGGAGCAGGAAAAAGCAAAAAATTTCAGAATTGCACCTTGCAATGCGGAGAAATTACTGTTTGTGCATTTACAATATTCATAGATTTTTGCCATTGAAAAACATCATGTTATTCATATACCAGAAATGTATGAAGCTACTGACTTAATGAAAGGAGCTGGTATCTCACTCTCTTTGAATCTTCTTAATAATGCTAAGAGGAGCAGGAAAAAGCAAAAAATTTCAGAATTGCACCTTGCAATGCGGAGAAATTACTGTTTGTGCATTTACAATATTCATTGATTTTTGCCATTAAAAAACGTCCAGAAATGATTGAAGCTACTGACAATGAAAGGAGCTGGCATCTCACTCTCTTTGAATCTTCTTTAACATGCTAAGAGGAGCAGGAAAAAGCAAAAAATTTCAGAATTGCACCTTGCAATGCTGAGAAATTACTGTTTGTGCATTTACAAAATTCATTGATTTTTGCCATTGAAAAACATCATGTTATTCATATACCAGAAATGATTGAAGCTACTGACTGAATGAAAGGAGCTGGCATCTCACTCTCTTTGAATCTTCTTTATCATGCTAAGAGGAGCAGGAAAAAGCAAAAAATTTCAGAATTGCACCTTGCAATGCGGAGAATTTACTGTTTGTGCATTTACAATATTCATTGATTTTTGCCATTGAAAAACATCATGTTATTCATATACCAGAAATGTTTGAAGCTACTGACTGAATGAAAGGAGCTGACATCTCACTCTCTTTGAATCTTCTTTATCATGCTAAGAGGAGCAGGAAAAAGCAAAAAATTTCAGAATTGCACCTTGCAATGCGGAGAAATTACTGTTTGTGCATTTACAATATTCATTGATTTTTGCCATTGAAAAACGTCCAGAAATGATTGAAGCTACTGACTGAATGAAAGGAGCTGGCATCTCACTCTCTTTGAATCTTCTTTATCATGCTAAGAGGAGCAGGAAAAAGCAAAAAATTTCAGAATTGCACCTTGCAATGCGGAGAAATTACAGTTTGTGCATTTACAATATTCATTGATTTTTGCCATTGAAGAACGTCCAGAAATGATTGAAGCTACTGACTGAATGAAAGGAGCTGGCATCTCACTCTCTTTGAATCTTCTTTATCATGCTAAGAGGAGCAGGAAAAAGCAAAAAATTTCAGAATTGCACCTTGCAATGCGGAGAAATTACTGTTTGTGCATTTACAATATTCATTGATTTTTGCCATTGAAAAACGTCCAGAAATGATTGAAGCTACTGACTGAATGAAAGGAGCTGGCATCTCACTCTCTTTGAATCTTCTTTATCATGCTAAGAGGAGCAGGAAAAAGCAAAAAATTTCAGAATTGCACCTTGCAATGCGGAGAAATTACTGTTTGTGCATTTACAATATTCATTGATTTTTGCCATTGAAAAACATGTTATTCATATACCAGAAATGTTTGAAGCTCCTGACTGAATGAAAGGAGCTGGCACCTCACTCTCTTTGAATCTTCTTTATCATTCTAAGAGGGGCAGGAAAAAGCAAAAAATTTCAGAATTGCACCTTGCAATGCGGAGAAATTACTGTTTGTGCATTTACAATATTCATTGATTTTTGCCATTGAAAAACGTCCAGAAATGATTGAAGCTACTGACTGAATGAAAGGAGCTGGCATCTCACTCTCTTTGAATCTTCTTTATCATGCTAAGAGGAGCAGGAAAAAGCAAAAAATTTCAGAATTGCACCTTGCAATGCGGAGAAATTACTGTTTGTGCATTTACAATATTCATTGATTTTTGCCATTGAAAAATGTCCAGAAATGATTGAAGCTACTGACTGAATGAAAGGAGCTGGCATCTCACTCTCTTTGAATCTTCTTTATCATGCTAAGAGGAGCAGGAAAAAGCAAAAAATTTCAGAATTGCGCCTTGCAATGCGGAGAAATTACTGTTTGTGCATTTCCAATATTCATTGATTTTTGCGATTGAAAAACATCATGTTATTCATATACCAGAAATGATTGAAGCTACTGACTGAATGAAAGGAGCTGGCATCTCACTCTCTTTGAATCTTCTTTATCATGCTAAGAGGAGCAGGAAAAAGTAAAAAATTTCAGAATTGCACCTTGCAATGCGGAGAAATTACTGTTTGTGCATTTACAATATTCAATGATTTTTGCCATTGAAAAACGTCCAGAAATGATTGAAGCTACTGACTGAATGAAAGGAGCTGGCATCTCACTCTCTTTGAATCTTGCTTATCATGCTAAGAGGAGCAGGAAAAAGCAAAAAATTTCAGAATTGCACCTTGCAATGCGGAGAAATTACTGTTTGTGCATTTACAATATTCATTGATTTTTGCCATTGAAAAACGTCCAGAAATGATTGAAGCTACTGACTGAATGAAAGGAGCTGGCATCTCACTCTCTTTGAATCTTCGTTATCATGCTAAGAGGAGCAGGAAAAAGCAAAAAATTTCAGAATTGCACCTTGCAATGCGGAGAAATTACTGTTTGTGCATTTACAATATTCATTGATTTTTGCCATTGAAAAACGTCCAGAAATGATTTAAGCTACTGACTGAATGAAAGGAGCTGGCATCTCACTCTCTTTGAATCTTCTTTATCATGCTAAGAGGAGCAGGAAAAAGCAAAAAATTTCAGAATTGCACCTTGCAATGCGGAGAAATTACTGTTTGTGCATTTACAATATTCATTGATTTTTGCCATTGAAAAATATGTTATTCATATACCAGAAATGTTTGAAGCTCCTGACTGAATGAAAGGAGCTGGCACCTCACTCTCTTTGAATCTTCTTTATCATGCTAAGAGGAGCAGGAAAAAGTAAAAAATTTCAGAATTGCACCTTGCAATGCGGAGAAATTACTGTTTGTGCATTTACAATATTCATTGATTTTTGCCATTGAAAAACGTCCAGAAATGATTGAAGCTACTGACTGAATGAAAGGAGCTGTCATCTCATTCTCTTTGAATCTTCTTTATCATGCTAAGAGGAGCAGGAAAAAGCAAAAAATTTCAGAATTGCACCTTGCAATGCGGAGAAATTACTGTTTGTGCATTTACAATATTCATTGATTTTTGCCATTGAAAAATGTCCAGAAATGATTGAAGCTACTGACTGAATGAAAGGAGCTGGCATCTCACTCTCTTTGAATCTTCTTTATCATGCTAAGAGGAGCAGGAAAAAGCAAAAAATTTCAGAATTGCGCCTTGCAATGCGGAGAAATTACTGTTTGTGCATTTACAAAATTCATTGATTTTTGCCATTGAAAAACATCATGTTATTCATATGCCAGAAATGATTGACGCTACTGACTGAAGGAAAGGAGCTGGCATCTCACTCTCTTTGAATCTTCTTTATCATGCTAAGAGGAGCAGGAAAAAGCAAAAAATTTCAGAATTGCACCTTGCAATGCGGAGAAATTACTGTTTGTGCATTTACAATATTCATTGATTTTTGCCATTGAAAAACGTCCAGAAATGATTGAAGCTACTGACTGAATGAAAGGAGCTGGCATCTCACTCTCTTTGAATCTTCTTTATCATGCTAAGAGGAGCAGGAAAAAGCAAAAAATTTCAGAATTGCACCTTGCAATGCGGAGAAATTACTGTTTGTGCATTTACAATATTCATTGATTTTTGCGATTGAAAAACATCATGTTATTCATATACCAGAAATGATTGAAGCTACTGACTGAATGAAAGGAGCTGGCATCTCACTCTCTTTGAATCTTCTTTATCATGCTAAGAGGAGCAGGAAAAAGTAAAAAATTTCAGAATTGCACCTTGCAATGCGGAGAAATTACTGTTTGTGCATTTACAATATTCAATGATTTTTGCCATTGAAAAACGTCCAGAAATGATTGAAGCTACTGACTGAACGAAAGGAGCTGGCATATCACTCTCTTTGAATCTTCTTTATCATGCTAAGAGGAGCAGGAAAAAGCAAAAAATTTCAGAATTGCACCTTGCAATGCGGAGAAATTACTGTTTGTGCATTTACAATATTCATTGATTTTTGCCATTGAAAAACATCATGTTATTCATATACCAGAAATGTTTGAAGCTACTGACTTAATGAAAGGAGCTGGTATCTCACTCTCTTTGAATCTTCTTCATAATGCTAAGAGGAGCAGGAAAAAGCAAAAAATTTCAGAATTGCACCTTGCAATGCGGAGAAATTACTGTTTGTGCATTTACAATATTCATTGATTTTTGCCATTGAAAAACGTCCAGAAATGATTGAAGCTACTGACAATGAAAGGAGCTGGCATCTCACTCTCTTTAAATCTTCTTTATCATGCTAAGAGGAGCAGGAAAAAGCAAAAAATTTCAGAATTGCACCTTGCAATGCTGAGAAATTACTGTTTGTGCATTTACAAAATTCATTGATTTTTACCATTGAAAAACATCATGTTATTCATATACCAGAAATGATTGAAGCTACTGACTGAATGAAAGGAGCTGGCATCTCACTCTCTTTGAATCTTCTTTATCATGGCTAAGAGGAGCAGGAAAAAGCAAAAAATTTCAGAATTGCACCTTGCAATGCGGAGAAATTACTGTTTGTGCATTTACAATATTCATTGATTTTTGCCATTGAAAAACATCATGTTATTCATATACCAGAAATGTTTGAAGCTACTGACTGAATGAAAGGAGCTGACATCTCACTCTCTTTGAATCTTCTTTATCATGCTAAGAGGAGCAGGAAAAAGCAAAAAATTTCAGAATTGCACCTTGCAATGCGGAGAAATTACTGTTTGTGCATTTACAATATTCATTGATTTTTGCCATTGAAAAACGTCCAGAAATGATTGAAGCTACTGACTGAATGAAAGGAGCTGGCATCTCACTCTCTTTGAATCTTCTTTATCATGCTAAGAGGAGCAGGAAAAAGCAAAAAATTTCAGAATTGCACCTTGCAATGCGGAGAAATTACTGTTTGTGCATTTACAATATTCATTGATTTTTGCCATTGAAAAACGTCCAGAAATGATTGAAGCTACTGACTGAATGAAAGAAGCTGGCATCTCACTCTCTTTGAATCTTCTTTATCATGCTAAGAGGAGCAGGAAAAAGCAAAAAATTTCAGAATTGCACCTTGCAATGCGGAGAAATTACAGTTTGTGCATTTACAATATTCATTGATTTTTGCCATTGAAAAACGTCCAGAAATGATTGAAGCTACTGACTGAATGAAAGGAGCTGGCATCTCACTCTCTTTGAATCTTCTTTATCATGCTAAGAGGAGCAGGAAAAAGCAAAAAATTTCAGAATTGCACCTTGCAATGCGGAGTAATTACTGTTTGTGCATTTACAATATTCATTGATTTTTGCCATTGAAAAACGTCCAGAAATGATTGAAGCTACTGACTGAATGAAAGGAGCTGGCATCTCACTCTCTTTGAATCTTCTTTATCATGCTAAGAGGAGCAGGAAAAAGCAAAAAATTTCAGAATTGCACCTTGCAATGCGGAGAAATTACTGTTTGTGCATTTACAATATTCATTGATTTTTGACATTGAAAAACATGTTATTCATATACCAGAAATGTTTGAAGCTCCTGACTGAATGAAAGGAGCTGGCATCTCACTCTCTTTGAATTTTCTTTATCATGCTAAGAGGAGCAGGAAAAAGCAAAAAATTTCAGAATTGCGCCTTGCAATGCGGAGAAATTACTGTTTGTGCATTTACAAAATTCATTGATTTTTGCCATTGAAAAACATCATGTTATTCATATACCAGAAATGATTGAAGCTACTGACTGAAGGAAAGGAGCTGGCATCTCACTCTCTTTGAATCTTCTTTATCATGCTAAGAGGAGCAGGAAATGGCAAAAAATTTCAGAATTGCACCTTGCAATGCGGAGAAATTACTGTTTGTGCATTTACAATATTCATTGATTTTTGCCATTGAAAAAAGTCCAGAAATGATTGAAGCTACTGACTGAATGAAAGGAGCTGGCATCTCACTCTCTTTGAATCTTCTTTATCATGCTAAGAGGAGCAGGAAAAAGCAAAAAATTTCAGAATTGCACCTTGCAATGCGGAGAAATTACTGTTTGTGCATTTACAATATTCATTGATTTTTGCAATTGAAAAACGTCCAGAAATGATTGAAGCTACTGACTGAATGAAAGGAGCTGGCATCTCACTCTCTTTGAATCTTCTTTATCATGCTAAGAGGAGCAGGAAAAAGTAAAAAATTTCAGAATTGCACCTTGCAATGCGGAGAAATTACTGTTTGTGCATTTACAATATTCATTGATTTTTGCCATTGAAAAACATCATGTTATTCATATACCAGAAATGTTTGAAGCTACTGACTGAATGAAAGGAGCTGGTATCTCACTCTCTTTGAATCTTCTTCATAATGCTAAGAGGAGCAGGAAAAAGCAAAAAATTTCAGAATTGCACCTTGCAATGCGGAGAAATTACTGTTTGTGCATTTACAATATTCATTGATTTTTGCCATTGAAAAACGTCAAGAAATGATTGAAGCTACTGACAATGAAAGGAGCTGGCTTCTCACTCTCTTTGAATCTTCTTTATCATGCTAAGAGGAGCAGGAAAAAGCAAAAAATTTCAGAATTGCACCTTGCAATGCTGAGAAATTACTGTTTGTGCATTTACAAAATTCATTGATTTTTGCCATTGAAAAATATCATGTTATTCATATACCAGAAATGATTGAAGCTACTGACTGAATGAAAGGAGCTGGCATCTCACTCTCTTTGAATCTTCTTTATCATGCTAAGAGGAGCAGGAAAAAGCAAAAAATTTCAGAATTGCACCTTGCAATGCGGAGAAATTACTGTTTGTGCATTTACAATATTCATTGATTTTTGCCATTGAAAAACATCATGTTATTCATATACCAGAAATGTTTGAAGCTACTGACTGAATGAAAGGAGCTGACATCTCACTCTCTTTGAATCTTCTTTATCATGCTAAGAGGAGCAGGAAAAAGCAAAAAATTTCAGAATTGCACCTTGCAATGCGGAGAAATTACTGTTTGTGCATTTACAATATTCATTGATTTTTGCCATTGAAAAACGTCCAGAAATGATTGAAGCTACTGACTGAATGAAAGGAGCTGGCATCTCACTCTCTTTGAATCTTCTTTATCATGCTAAGAGGAGCAGGAAAAAGCAAAAAATTTCAGAATTGCACCTTGCAATGCGGAGAAATTACTGTTTGTGCATTTACAATATTCATTGATTTTTGCCATTGAAAAACGTCCAGAAATGATTGAAGCTACTGACTGAATGAAAGGAGCTGGCATCTCACTCTCTTTGAATCTTCTTTATCATGCTAAGAGGAGCAGGAAAAAGCAAAAAATTTCAGAATTGCACCTTGCAATGCGGAGAAATTACTGTTTGTGCATTTACAATATTCATTGATTTTTGCCATTGAAAAACGTCCAGAAATGATTGAAGCTACTGACTGAATGAAAGGAGCTGGCATCTCACTCTCTTTGAATCTTCTTTATCATGCTAAGAGGAGCAGGAAAAAGCAAAAAATTTCAGAATTGCACCTTGCAATGCGGAGAAATTACTGTTTGTGCATTTACAATATTCATTGATTTTTGCCATTGAAAAACGTCCAGAAATGATTGAAGCTACTGACTGAATGAAAGGAGCTGGCATCTCACTCTCTTTGAATCTTCTTTATCATGCTTAGAGGAGCAGGAAAAAGCAAAAAATTTCAGAATTGCACCTTGCAATGCGGAGAAATTACTGTTTGTGCATTTACAATATTCATTGATTTTTGCCATTGAAAAATGTCCAGAAATGATTGAAGCTACTGACTGAATGAAAGGAGCTGGCATCTCACTCTCTTTGAATCTTCTTTATCATGCTAAGAGGAGCAGGAAAAAGCAAAAAATTTCAGAATTGCGCCTTGCAATGCGGAGAAATTACTGTTTGTGCATTTACAAAATTCATTGATTTTTGCCATTGAAAAACATCATGTTATTCATATACCAGAAATGATTGAAGCTACTGACTGAAGGAAAGGAGCTGGCATCTCACTCTCTTTGAATCTTCTTTATCATGCTAAGAGGAGCAGGAAAAAGCAAAAAATTTCAGAATTGCACCTTGCAATGCGGAGAAATTACTGTTTGTGCATTTACAATATTCATTGATTTTTGCCATTGAAAAAAGTCCAGAAATGATTGAAGCTACTGACTGAATGAAAGGAGCTGGCATCTCACTCTCTTTGAATCTTCTTTATCATGCTAAGAGGAGCAGGAAAAAGCAAAAAATTTCAGAATTGCACCTTGCAATGCGGAGAAATTACTGTTTGTGCATTTACAATATTCATTGATTTTTCCAATTGAAAAACGTCCAGAAATGATTGAAGCTACTGACTGAATGAAAGGAGCTGGCATCTCACTCTCTTTGAATCTTCTTTATCATGCTAAGAGGAGCAGGAAAAAGTAAAAAATTTCAGAATTGCACCTTGCAATGCGGAGAAATTACTGTTTGTGCATTTACAATATTCAATGATTTTTGCCATTGAAAAACGTCCAGAAATGATTGAAGCTACTGACTGAACGAAAGGAGCTGGCATCTCACTCTCTTTGAATCTTCTTTATCATGCTAAGAGGAGCAAGAAAAAGCAAAAAATTTCAGAATTGCACCTTGCAATGCGGAGATATTACTGTTTGTGCATTTACAATATTCATTGATTTTTGCCATTGAAAAACATCATGTTATTCATATACCAGAAATGTTTGAAGCTACTGACTGAATGAAAGGAGCTGGTATCTCACTCTCTTTGAATCTTCTTCATAATGCTAAGAGGAGCAGGAAAAAGCAAAAAATTTCAGAATTGCACCTTGCAATGCGGAGAAATTACTGTTTGTGCATTTACAATATTCATTGATTTTTGCCATTGAAAAACGTCAAGAAATGATTGAAGCTACTGACAATGAAAGGAGCTGGCTTCTCACTCTCTTTGAATCTTCTTTATCATGCTAAGAGGAGCAGGAAAAAGCAAAAAATTTCAGAATTGCACCTTGCAATGCTGAGAAATTACTGTTTGTGCATTTACAAAATTCATTGATTTTTGCCATTGAAAAACATCATGTTATTCATATACCAGAAATGATTGAAGCTACTGACTGAATGAAAGGAGCTGGCATCTCACTCTCTTTGAATCTTCTTTATCATGCTAAGAGGAGCAGGAAAAAGCAAAAAATTTCAGAATTGCACCTTGCAATGCGGAGAAATTACTGTTTGTGCATTTACAATATTCATTGATTTTTGCCATTGAAAAACATCATGTTATTCATATACCAGAAATGTTTGAAGCTACTGACTGAATGAAAGGAGCTGACATCTCACTCTCTTTGAATCTTCTTTATCATGCTAAGAGGAGCAGGAAAAAGCAAAAAATTTCAGAATTGCACCTTGCAATGCGGAGAAATTACTGTTTGTGCATTTACAATATTCATTGATTTTTGCCATTGAAAAACGTCCAGAAATGATTGAAGCTACTGACTGAATGAAAGGAGCTGGCATCTCACTCTCTTTGAATCTTCTTTATCATGCTAAGAGGAGCAGGAAAAAGCAAAAAATTTCAGAATTGCACCTTGCAATGCGGAGAAATTACTGTTTGTGCATTTACAATATTCATTGATTTTTGCCATTGAAAAACGTCCAGAAATGATTGAAGCTACTGACTGAATGAAAGGAGCTGGCATCTCACTCTCTTTGAATCTTCTTTATCATGCTAAGAGGAGCAGGAAAAAGCAAAAAATTTCAGAATTGCACCTTGCAATGCGGAGAAATTACTGTTTGTGCATTTACAATATTCATTGATTTTTGCCATTGAAAAACGTCCAGAAATGATTGAAGCTACTGACTGAATGAAAGGAGCTGGCATCTCACTCTCTTTGAATCTTCTTTATCATGCTAAGAGGAGCAGGAAAAAGCAAAAAATTTCAGAATTGCACCTTGCAATGCGGAGAAATTACTGTTTGTGCATTTACAATATTCATTGATTTTTGCCATTGAAAAACGTCCAGAAATGATTGAAGCTACTGACTGAATGAAAGGAGCTGGCATCTCACTCTCTTTGAATCTTCTTTATCATGCTAAGAGGAGCAGGAAAAAGCAAAAAATTTCAGAATTGCACCTTGCAATGCGGAGAAATTACTGTTTGTGCATTTACAATATTCATTGATTTTTGCCATTGAAAAACATGTTATTCATATACCAGAAATGTTTGAAGCTCCTGACTGAATGAAAGGAGCTGGCACCTCACTCTCTTTGAATCTTCTTTATCATGCTAAGAGGAGCAGGAAAAAGCAAAAAATTTCAGAATTGCACCTTGCAATGCGGAGAAATTACTGTTTGTGCATTTACAATATTCATTGATTTTTGCCATTGAAAAACGTCCAGAAATGATTGAAGCTACTGACTGAATGAAAGGAGCTGGCATCTCACTCTCTTTGAATCTTCTTTATCATGCTAAGAGGAGCAGGAAAAAGCAAAAAATTTCAGAATTGCACCTTGCAATGCGGAGAAATTACTGTTTGTGCATTTACAATATTCATTGATTTTTGCCATTGAAAAATGTCCAGAAATGATTGAAGCTACTGACTGAATGAAAGGAGCTGGCATCTCACTCTCTTTGAATCTTCTTTATCATGCTAAGAGGAGCAGGAAAAAGCAAAAAATTTCAGAATTGCGCCTTGCAATGCGGAGAAATTACTGTTTGTGCATTTACAAAATTCATTGATTTTTGCCATTGAAAAACATCATGTTATTCATATACCAGAAATGTTTGAAGCTACTGACTGAAAGAAAGGAGCTGGTATCTCACTCTCTTTGAATCTTCTTCATAATGCTAAGAGGAGCAGGAAAAAGCAAAAAATTTCAGAATTGCACCTTGCAATGCGGAGAAATTACTGTTTGTGCATTTACAATATTCATTGATTTTTGCCATTGGAAAACGTCCAGAAATGATTGAAGCTACTGACAATGAAAGGAGCTGGCATCTCACTCTCTTTGAATCTTCTTTATCATGCTAAGAGGAGCAGGAAAAAGCAAAAAATTTCAGAATTGCACCTTGCAATGCTGAGAATTTACTGTTTGTGCATTTACAAAATTCATTGATTTTTGCCATTGAAAAACATCATGTTATTCATATACCAGAAATGATTGAAGCTACTGACTGAATGAAAGGAGCTGGCATCTCACTCTCTTTGAATCTTCTTTATCATGCTAAGAGGAGCAGGAAAAAGCAAAAAATTTCAGAATTGCACCTTGCAATGCGGAGAAATTACTGTTTGTGCATTTACAATATTCATTGATTTTTGACATTGAAAAACATGTTATTCATATACCAGAAATGTTTGAAGCTCCTGACTGAATGAAAGGAGCTGGCACCTCACTCTCTTTGAATCTTCTTTATCATGCTAAGAGGAGCAGGAAAAAGCAAAAAATTTCAGAATTGCACCTTGCATTGCGGAGAAATTACTGTTTGTGCATTTACAATATTCATTGATTTTTGCCATTGAAAAACGTCCAGAAATGATTGAAGCTACTGACTGAATGAAAGGAGCTGGCATCTCACTCTCTTTGAATCTTCTTTATCATGCTTAGAGGAGCAGGAAAAAGCAAAAAATTTCAGAATTGCACCTTGCAATGCGGAGAAATTACTGTTTGTGCATTTACAATATTCATTGATTTTTGCCATTGAAAAATGTCCAGAAATGATTGAAGCTACTGACTGAATGAAAGGAGCTGGCATCTCACTCTCTTTGAATCTTCTTTATCATGCTAAGAGGAGCAGGAAAAAGCAAAAAATTTCAGAATTGCGCCTTGCAATGCGGAGAAATTACTGTTTGTGCATTTACAAAATTCATTGATTTTTGCCATTGAAAAACATCATGTTATTCATATACCAGAAATGATTGAAGCTACTGACTGAAGGAAAGGAGCTGGCATCTCACTCTCTTTGAATCTTCTTTATCATGCTAAGAGGAGCAGGAAAAAGCAAAAAATTTCAGAATTGCACCTTGCAATGCGGAGAAATTACTGTTTGTGCATTTACAATATTCATTGATTTTTGCCATTGAAAAAAGTCCAGAAATGATTGAAGCTACTGACTGAATGAAAGGAGCTGGCATCTCACTCTCTTTGAATCTTCTTTATCATGCTAAGAGGAGCAGGAAAAAGCAAAAAATTTCAGAATTGCACCTTGCAATGCGGAGAAATTACTGTTTGTGCATTTACAATATTCATTGATTTTTGCAATTGAAAAACGTCCAGAAATGATTGAAGCTACTGACTGAATGAAAGGAGCTGGCATCTCACTCTCTTTGAATCTTCTTTATCATGCTAAGAGGAGCAGGAAAAAGTAAAAAATTTCAGAATTGCACCTTGCAATGCGGAGAAATTACTGTTTGTGCATTTACAATATTCAATGATTTTTGCCATTGAAAAACGTCCAGAAATGATTGAAGCTACTGACTGAACGAAAGGAGCTGGCATCTCACTCTCTTTGAATCTTCTTTATCATGCTAAGAGGAGCAAGAAAAAGCAAAAAATTTCAGAATTGCACCTTGCAATGCGGAGAAATTACTGTTTGTGCATTTACAATATTCATTGATTTTTGCCATTGAAAAACATCATGTTATTCATATACCAGAAATGTTTGAAGCTACTGACTGAATGAAAGGAGCTGGTATCTCACTCTCTTTGAATCTTCTTCATAATGCTAAGAGGAGCAGGAAAAAGCAAAAAATTTCAGAATTGCACCTTGCAATGCGGAGAAATTACTGTTTGTGCATTTACAATATTCATTGATTTTTGCCATTGAAAAACGTCAAGAAATGATTGAAGCTACTGACAATGAAAGGAGCTGGCTTCTCACTCTCTTTGAATCTTCTTTATCATGCTAAGACGAGCAGGAAAAAGCAAAAAATTTCAGAATTGCACCTTGCAATGCTGAGAAATTACTGTTTGTGCATTTACAAAATTCATTGATTTTTACCATTGAAAAACATCATGTTATTCATATACCAGAAATGATTGAAGCTACTGACTGAATGAAAGGAGCTGGCATCTCACTCTCTTTGAATCTTCTTTATCTTGCTAAGAGGAGCAGGAAAAAGCAAAAAATTTCAGAATTGCACCTTGCAATGCGGAGAAATTACTGTTTGTGCATTTACAATATTCATTGATTTTTGCCATTGAAAAACATCATGTTATTCATATACCAGAAATGTTTGAAGCTACTGACTGAATGAAAGGAGCTGACATCTCACTCTCTTTGAATCTTCTTTATCATGCTAAGAGGAGCAGGAAAAAGCAAAAAATTTCAGAATTGCACCTTGCAATGCGGAGAAATTACTGTTTGTGCATTTACAATATTCATTGATTTTTGCCATTGAAAAACGTCCAGAAATGATTGAAGCTACTGACTGAATGAAAGGAGCTGGCATCTCACTCTCTTTGAATCTTCTTTATAATGCTAAGAGGAGCAGGAAAAAGCAAAAAATTTCAGAATTGCACCTTGCAATGCGGAGAAATTACTGTTTGTGCATTTACAATATTCATTGATTTTTGCCATTGAAAAACGTCCAGAAATGATTGAAGCTACTGACTGAATGAAAGGAGCTGGCATCTCACTCTCTTTGAATCTTCTTTATCATGCTAAGAGGAGCAGGAAAAAGCAAAAAATTTCAGAATTGCACCTTGCAATGCGGAGAAATTACTGTTTGTGCATTTACAATATTCATTGATTTTTGCCATTGAAAAACATGTTATTCATATACCAGAAATGTTTGAAGCTCCTGACTGAATGAAAGAAGCTGGCACCTCACTCTCTTTGAATCTTCTTTATCATGCTAAGAGGAGCAGGAAAAAGCAAAAAATTTCAGAATTGCACCTTGCAATGCGGAGAAATTACTGTTTGTGCATTTACAATATTCATTGATTTTTGCCATTGAAAAACGTCCAGAAATGATTGAAGCTACTGACTGAATGAAAGGAGCTGGCATCTCACTCTCTTTGAATCTTCTTTATCATGCTAAGAGGAGCAGGAAAAAGCAAAAAATTTCAGAATTGCACCTTGCAATGCGGAGAAATTACTGTTTGTGCATTTACAATATTCATTGATTTTTGCCATTGAAAAATGTACAGAAATGATTGAAGCTACTGACTGAATGAAAGGAGCTGGCATCTCACTCTCTTTGAATCTTCTTTATCATGCTAAGAGGAGCAGGAAAAAGCAAAAAATTTCAGAATTGCGCCTTGCAATGCGGAGAAATTACTGTTTGTGCATTTACAAAATTCATTGATTTTTGCCATTGAAAAACATCATGTTATTCATATACCAGAAATGTTTGAAGCTACTGACTGAATGAAAGGAGCTGGTATCTCACTCTCTTTGAATCTTCTTCATAATGCTAAGAGGAGCAGGAAAAAGCAAAAAATTTCAGAATTGCACCTTGCAATGCGGAGAAATTACTGTTTGTGCATTTACAATATTCATTGATTTTTGCCATTGAAAAACATCATGTTATTCATATACCAGAAATGTTTGAAGCTACTTACTGAATGAAAGGAGCTGACATCTCACTCTCTTTGAATCTTCTTTATCATGCTAAGAGGAGCAGGAAAAAGCAAAAAATTTCAGAATTGCACCTTGCAATGCGGAGAAATTACTGTTTGTGCATTTACAATATTCATTGATTTTTGCCATTGAAAAACGTCCAGAAATGATTGAAGCTACTGACTGAATGAAAGGAGCTGGCATCTCACTCTCTTTGAAACTTCTTTATCATGCTAAGAGGAGCAGGAAAAAGCAAAAAATTTCAGAATTGCACCTTGCAATGCGGAGAAATTACTGTTTGTGCATTTACAATATTCATTGATTTTTGCCATTGAAAAACGTCCAGAAATGATTGAAGCTACTGACTGAATGAAAGGAGCTGGCATCTCACTCTCTTTGAATCTTCTTTATCATGCTAAGAGGAGCAGGAAAAAGCAAAAAATTTCAGAATTGCACCTTGCAATGCGGAGAAATTACAGTTTGTGGATTTACAATATTCATTGATTTTTGCCATTGAAAAACGTCCAGAAATGATTGAAGCTACTGACTGAATGAAAGGAGCTGGCATCTCACTCTCTTTGAATCTTCTTTATCATGCTAAGAGGAGCAGGAAAAAGCAAAAAATTTCAGAATTGCACCTTGCAATGCGGAGAAATTACTGTTTGTGCATTTACAATATTCATTGATTTTTGCCATTGAAAAACGTCCAGAAATGATTGAAGCTACTGACTGAATGAAAGGAGCTGGCATCTCACTCTCTTTGAATCTTCTTTATCATGCTAAGAGGAGCAGGAAAAAGCAAAAAATTTCAAAATTGCACCTTGCAATGCGGAGAAATTACTGTTTGTGCATTTACAATATTCATTGATTTTTGCCATTGAAAAACATGTTATTCATATACCAGAAATGTTTGAAGCTCCTGACTGAATGAAAGGAGCTGGCACCTCACTCTCTTTGAATCTTCTTTATCATGCTAAGAGGAGCAGGAAAAAGCAAAAAATTTCAGAATTGCACCTTGCAATGCGGAGAAATTACTGTTTGTGCATTTACAATATTCATTGATTTTTGCCATTGAAAAACGTCCAGAAATGATTGAAGCTACTGACTGAATGAAAGGAGCTGGCATCTCACTCTCTCTGAATCTTCTTTATCATGCTAAGAGGAGCAGGAAAAAGCAAAAAATTTCAGAATTGCACCTTGCAATGCGGAGAAATTACTGTTTGTGCATTTACAATATTCATTGATTTTTGCCATTGAAAAATATCCAGAAATGATTGAAGCTACTGACTGAATGAAAGGAGCTGGCATCTCACTCTCTTTGAATCTTCTTTATCATGCTAAGAGGAGCAGGAAAAAGCAAAAAATTTCAGAATTGCACCTTGCAATGTGGAGAAATTACTGTTTGTGCATTTACAATATTCATTGATTTTTGCCATTGAAAAACGTCCAGAAATGATTGAAGCTACTGACTGAATGAAAGGAGCTGGCATCTCACTCTCTTTGAATCTTATTTATCATGCTAAGAGGAGCAGGAAAAAGCAAAAAATTTCAGAATTGCACCTTGCAATGCGGAGAAATTACTGTTTGTGCATTTACAATATTCATTGATTTTTGCGATTGAAAAACATCATGTTATTCATATACCAGAAATGATTGAAGCTACTGACTGAATGAAAGGAGCTGGCATCTCACTCTCTTTGAATCTTCTTTATCATGCTAAGAGGAGCAGGAAAAAGTAAAAAATTTCAGAATTGCACCTTGCAATGCGGAGAAATTACTGTTTGTGCATTTACAATATTCAATGATTTTTGCCATTGAAAAACGTCCAGAAATGATTGAAGCTACTGACTGAATGAAAGGAGCTGGCATCTCACTCTCTTTGAATCTTGTTTATCATGCTAAGAGGAGCACGAAAAAGCAAAAAATTTCAGAATTGCACCTTGCAATGCGGAGAAATTACTGTTTGTGCATTTACAATATTCATTGATTTTTGCCATTGAAAAACGTCCAGAAATGATTGAAGCTACTGACTGAATGAAAGGAGCTGGCATCTCACTCTCTTTGAATCTTCTTTATCATGCTAAGAGGAGCAGGAAAAAGCAAAAAATTTCAGAATTGCACCTTGCAATGCGGAGAAATTACTGTTTGTGCATTTACTATATTCATTGATTTTTGCCATTGAAAAACATCATGTTATTCATATACCAGAAATGATTGAAGCTACTGACTGAATGAAAGAGCTGGCATCTCACTCTCTTTGAATCTTCTTTATCATGCTAAGAGGAGCAGGAAAAAGTAAAAAATTTCAGAATTGCACCTTGCAATGCGGAGAAATTACTGTTTGTGCATTTACAATATTCATTGATTTTTGCCATTGAAAAACATCATGTTATTCATATACCAGAAATGATTGAAGCTACTGACTGAATGAAAGGAGCTGGCATCTCACTCTCTTTGAATCTTCTTTATCATGCTAAGAGGAGCAGGAAAAAGTAAAAAATTTCAGAATTGCACCTTGCAATGCGGAGAAATTAATGTTTGTGCATTTACAATATTCAATGATTTTTGCCATTGAAAAACGTCCAGAAATGATTGAAGCTACTGACTGAACGAAAGGAGCTGGCATCTCACTCTCTTTAAATCTTCTTTATCATGCAAAGAGGAGCAGGAAAAAGCAAAAAATTTCAGAATTGCACCTTGCAATGCGGAGAAATCACTGTTTGTGCATTTAAAATATTCATTGATTTTTGCCATTGAAAAACATCATGTTATTCATATACCAGAAATGTTTGAAGCTACTGACTGAATGAAAGGAGCTGGCATCTCACTCTCTTTGAATCTTCTTTATCATGCTAAGAGGAGCAGGAAAAAGCAAAAAATTTCAGAATTGCACCTTGCAATGCGGAGAAATTACTGTTTGTGCATTTACAATTCATTGATTTTTGCCATTGAAAAACGTCCAGAAATGATTGAAGCTACTGACTGAATGAAAGGAGCTGGCATCTCACTCTCTTTGAATCTTCTTTATCATGCTAAGAGGAGCAGGAAAAAGCAAAAAATTTCATAATTGCACCTTGCAATGCGGAGAAATTACTGTTTGTGCATTTACAAAATTCATTGATTTTTGCCATTGAAAAACATCATGTTATTCATATACCAGAAATGATTGAAGCTACTGACTGAATGAAAGGAGCTGGCATCTCACTCTCTTTGAATCTTCTTTATCATGCTAAGAGGAGCAGGAAAAAGCAAAAAATTTCAGAATTGCACCTTGCAATGCGGAGAAATTACTGTTTGTGCATTTACAATATTCATTGATTTTTGCCATTGAAAAACGTCCAGAAATGATTGAAGCTACTGACTGAATGAAAGGAGCTGGCATCTCACTCTCTTTGAATCTTCTTTATCATGCTAAGAGGAGCAGGAAAAAGCAAAAAATTTCAGAATTGCACCTTGCAATGCGGAGAAATTACTGTTTGTACATTTACAATATTCATTGATTTTTGCCATTGAAAATCATCATGTTATTCATATACCAGAAATGTTTGAAGCTACTGACTGAATGAAAGGAGCTGGCATCTCACTCTCTTTGAATCTTCTTTATCATGCTAAGAGGAGCAGGAAAAAGCAAAAAATTTCAGAATTGCACCTTGCAATGCGGATAAATTACTGTTTGTGCATTTACAATATTCATTGATTTTTGCCATTGAAAAACATCATGTTATTCATATACCAGAAATGATTGAAGCTACTGACTGAATGAAAGAGCTGGCATCTCACTCTCTTTGAATCTTCTTTATCATGCTAAGAGGAGCAGGAAAAAGTAAAAAATTTCAGAATTGCACCTTGCAATGCGGAGAAATTACTGTTTGTGCATTTACAATATTCATTGATTTTTGCCATTGAAAAACATCATGTTATTCATATACCAGAAATGATTGAAGCTACTGACTGAATGAAAGGAGCTGGCAACTCACTCTCTTTGAATCTTCTTTATCATGCT
The DNA here is from genome assembly GCF_046119375.1 of Phyllobates terribilis. Classification (NCBI taxonomy): domain Eukaryota; kingdom Metazoa; phylum Chordata; class Amphibia; order Anura; family Dendrobatidae; genus Phyllobates; species Phyllobates terribilis. Next base: position 647,489 of record NW_027363349.1, read on the forward strand.
AAGAGGAGCAGGAAAAAGTAAAAAATTTCAGAATTGCACCTTGCAATGCGGAGAAATTAATGTTTGTGCATTTACAATATTCAATGATTTTTGCCATTGAAAAACGTCCAGAAATGATTGAAGCTACTGACTGAACGAAATGAGCTGGCATCTCACTCTCTTTAAATCTTCTTTATCATGCAAGGAGGAGCAGGAAAAAGCAAAAAATTTCAGAATTGCACCTTGCAATGCGGAGAAATCACTGTTTGTGCATTTAAAATATTCATTGATTTTTGCCATTGAAAAACATCATGTTATTCATATACCAGAAATGTTTGAAGCTACTGACTGAATGAAAGGAGCTGGCATCTCACTCTCTTTGAATCTTCTTTATCATGCTAAGAGGAGCAGGAAAAAGCAAAAAATTTCAGAATTGCACCTTGCAATGCGGAGAAATTACTGTTTGTGCATTTACAATTCATTGATTTTTGCCATTGAAAAACGTCCAGAAATGATTGAAGCTACTGACTGAATGAAAGGAGCTGGCATCTCACTCTCTTTGAATCTTCTTTATCATGCTAAGAGGAGCAGGAAAAAGCAAAAAATTTCAGAATTGCACCTTGCAATGCGGAGAAATTACTGTTTGTGCATTTACAAAATTCATTGATTTTTGCCATTGAAAAACATCATGTTATTCATATACCAGAAATGATTGAAGCTACTGACTGAATGAAAGGAGCTGGCATCTCACTCTCTTTGAATCTTCTTTATCATGCTAAGAGGAGCAGGAAAAAGCAAAAAATTTCAGAATTGCACCTTGCAATGCGGAGAAATTACTGTTTGTGCATTTACAATATTCATTGATTTTTGCCATTGAAAAACGTCCAGAAACGATTGAAGCTACTGACTGAATGAAAGGAGCTGGCATCTCACTCTCTTTGAATCTTCTTTATCATGCTAAGAGGAGCAGGAAAAAGCAAAAAATTTCAGAATTGCACCTTGCAATGCGGAGAAATTACTGTTTGTGCATTTACAATATTCATTGATTTTTGCCATTGAAAATCATCATGTTATTCATATACCAGAAATGTTTGAAGCTACTGACTGAATGAAAGGAGCTGGCATCTCACTCTCTTTGAATCTTCTTTATCATGCTAAGAGGAGCAGGAAAAAGCAAAAAATTTCAGAATTGCACCTTGCAATGCGGATAAATTACTGTTTGTGCATTTACAATATTCATTGATTTTTGCCATTGAAAAACATCATGTTATTCATATACCAGAAATGATTGAAGCTACTGACTGAATGAAAGGAGCTGGCATCTCACTCTCTTTGAATCTTCTTTATCATGCTAAGAGCAGCAGGAAAAAGCAAAAAATTTCAGAATTGCACCTTGCAATGCGGAGAAATTACTGTTTGTGCATTTACAATATTCATTGATTTTTGCCATTGAAAAACATCATGTTATTCATATACCAGAAATGATTGAAGCTACTGACTGAATGAAAGTAGCTGGCATCTCACTCTCTTTGAATCGTCTTTATCATGCTAAGAGGAGCAGGAAAAAGCAAAAAATTTCAGAATTACACCTTGCAATGCGGAGAAATTACTGTTTGTGCATTTACAATATTCATTGATTTTTGCAATTGAAAAACGTCCAGAAATGATTGAAGCTACTGACTGAATGAAAGGAGCTGGCATCTCACTCTCTTTGAATCTTCTTTATCATGCTAAGAGGAGCAGGAAAAAGCAAAAAATTTCAGAATTGCACCTTGCAATGCGGAGAAATTACTGTTTGTGCATTTACAATATTCATTGATTTTTGCCATTGAAAAACATCATGTTATTCATATACCAGAAATGTTTGAAGCTACTGACTGAATGAAAGGAGCTGGCATCTCACTCTCTTTGAATCTTCTTTATCATGCTAAGAGGAGCAGGAAAAAGCAAAAAATTTCAGAATTGCACCTTGCAATGCGGAGAAATTACTGTTTGTGCATTTACAATATTCATTGATTTTTGCCTTTGAAAAACGTCCAGAAATGATTGAAGCTACTGACTGAATGAAAGGAGCTGGCATCTCACTCTCTTTGAATCTTGTTTATCATGCTAAGAGGAGCAGGAAAAAGCAAAAAATTTCAGAATTGCACCTTGCAATGCGGAGAAATTACTGTTTGTGCATTTACAATATTCATTGATTTTTGCCATTGAAAAACGTCCAGAAATGATTGAAGCTACTGACTGAATGAAAGGAGCTGGCATCTCACTCTCTTTGAATCTTCTTTATCATGCTAAGAGGAGCAGGAAAAAGCAAAAAATTTCAGAATTGCACCTTGCAATGCGGAGAAATTACTGTTTGTGCATTTACAATATTCATTGATTTTTGCCATTGAAAAACATCATGTTATTCATATACCAGAAATGTTTGAAGCTACTGACTGAATAAAAGGAGCTGGCATCTCACTCTCTTTGAATCTTCTTTACCATACTAAGAGGAGCAGGAAATAGCAAAAAATTTCAGAATTGCACCTTGCAATGCGGAGAAATTACTGTTTGTGCATTTACAATATTCATTGATTTTTGCCATTGAAAAACGTCCAGAAATGATTGAAGCTACTGACTGAATGAAAGGAGCTGGCATCTCACTCTCTTTGAATCTTCTTTATCATGCTAAGAGGAGCAGGAAAAAGCAAAAAATTTCAGAATTGCACCTTGCAATGCGGAGAAATTACTGTTTGTGCATTTACAATATTCATTGATTTTTGCCATTGAAAAACATGTTATTCATATACCAGAAATGTTTGAAGCTACTGACTGAATGAAAGGAGCTGGCACCTCACTCTCTTTGAATCTTCTTTATCATGCTAAGAGGAGCAGGAAAAAGCAAAAAATTTCAGAATTGCACCTTGCAATGCGGAGAAATTACTGTTTGTGCATTTACAATATTCATTGATTTTTGCCATTGAAAAACGTCCAGAAATGATTGAAGCTACTGACTGAATGAAAGGAGCTGGCATCTCACTCTCTTTGAATCTTCTTTATCATGCTAAGAGGAGCAGGAAAAAGCAAAAAATTTCAGAATTGCACCTTGCAATGCGGAGAAATTACTGTTTGTGCATTTACAATATTCATTGATTTTTGCCATTGAAAAACGTCCAGAAATGATTGAAGCTACTGACTGAATGAAAGGAGCTGGCATCTCACTCTCTTTGAATCTTCTTTATCATGCTAAGAGGAGCAGGAAAAAGCAAAAAATTTCAGAATTGCGCCTTGCAATGCGGAGAAATTACTGTTTGTGCATTTACAAAATTCATTGATTTTTGCCATTGAAAAACATCATGTTATTCATATACCAGAAACGACTGAAGCTACTGACTGAATGAAAGGAGCTGGCATCTCACTCTCTTTGAATCTTCTTTATCATGCTAAGAGGAGCAGGAAAAAGTAAAAAATTTCAGAATTGCATCTTGCAATGCGGAGAAATTACTGTTTGTGCATTTACAATATTCAATGATTTTTGCCATTGAAAAACGTCCAGAAATGATTGAAGCTACTGACTGAACGAAAGGAGCTGGCATCTCACTCTCTTTGAATCTTCTTTATCATGCTAAGAGGAGCAGGAAAAAGCAAAAAATTTCAGAATTGCACCTTGCAATGCGGAGAAATTACTGTTTGTGCATTTACAATATTCATTGATTTTTGCCATTGAAAAACATCATGTTATTCATATACCAGAAATGTTTGAAGCTACTGACTGAATGAAAGGAGCTGGCATCTCACTCTCTTTGAATATTCTTCATAATGCTAAGAGGAGCAGGAAAAAGCAAAAAATTTCAGAATTGCACCTTGCAATGCGGAGAAATTACTGTTTGTGCATTTACAATATTCATTTATTTTTGCCATTGAAAAACGTCCAGAAATGATTGAAGCTACTGACTGAATGAAAGGAGCTGGCATCTCACTCTCTTTGAATCTTCTTTATCGTGCTAAGAGGAGCAGGAAAAAGCAAAAAATTTCAGAATTGCACCTTGCAATGCGGAGAAATTACTGTTTGTGCATTTACAATATTCATTGATTTTTGCCTTTGAAAAACGTCCAGAAATGATTGAAGCTACTGACTGAATGAAAGGAGCTGGCATCTCACTCTCTTTGAATCTTGTTTATCATGCTAAGAGGAGCAGGAAAAAGCAAAAAATTTCAGAATTGCACCTTGCAATGCGGAGAAATTACTGTTTGTGCATTTACAATATTCATTGATTTTTGCCATTGAAAAACGTCCAGAAATGATTGAAGCTACTGACTGAATGAAAGGAGCTGGCATCTCACTCTCTTTGAATCTTCTTTATCATGCTAAGAGGAGCAGGAAAAAGCAAAAAATTTCAGAATTGCACCTTGCAATGCGGAGAAATTACTGTTTGTGCATTTACAATATTCATTGATTTTTGCCATTGAAAAACATCATGTTATTCATATACCAGAAATGTTTGAAGCTACTGACTGAATAAAAGGAGCTGGCATCTCACTCTCTTTGAATCTTCTTTACCATACTAAGAGGAGCAGGAAATAGCAAAAAATTTCAGAATTGCACCTTGCAATGCGGAGAAATTACTGTTTGTGCATTTACAATATTCATTGATTTTTGCCATTGAAAAACGTCCAGAAATGATTGAAGCTACTGACTGAATGAAAGGAGCTGGCATCTCACTCTCTTTGAATCTTCTTTATCATGCTAAGAGGAGCAGGAAAAAGCAAAAAATTTCAGAATTGCACCTTGCAATGCGGAGAAATTACTGTTTGTGCATTTACAATATTCATTGATTTTTGCCATTGAAAAACATGTTATTCATATACCAGAAATGTTTGAAGCTACTGACTGAATGAAAGGAGCTGGCACCTCACTCTCTTTGAATCTTCTTTATCATGCTAAGAGGAGCAGGAAAAAGCAAAAAATTTCAGAATTGCACCTTGCAATGCGGAGAAATTACTGTTTGTGCATTTACAATATTCATTGATTTTTGCCATTGAAAAACGTCCAGAAATGATTGAAGCTACTGACTGAATGAAAGGAGCTGGCATCTCACTCTCTTTGAATCTTCTTTATCATGCTAAGAGGAGCAGGAAAAAGCAAAAAATTTCAGAATTGCACCTTGCAATGCGGAGAAATTACTGTTTGTGCATTTACAATATTCATTGATTTTTGCCATTGAAAAACGTCCAGAAATGATTGAAGCTACTGACTGAATGAAAGGAGCTGGCATCTCACTCTCTTTGAATCTTCTTTATCATGCTAAGAGGAGCAGGATAAAGCAAAAAATTTCAGAATTGCGCCTTGCAATGCGGAGAAATTACTGTTTGTGCATTTACAAAATTCATTGATTTTTGCCATTGAAAAACATCATGTTATTCATATACCAGAAACGACTGAAGCTACTGACTGAATGAAAGGAGCTGGCATCTCACTCTCTTTGAATCTTCTTTATCATGCTAAGAGGAGCAGGAAAAAGTAAAAAATTTCAGAATTGCATCTTGCAATGCGGAGAAATTACTGTTTGTGCATTTACAATATTCAATGATTTTTGCCATTGAAAAACGTCCAGAAATGATTGAAGCTACTGACTGAACGAAAGGAGCTGGCATCTCACTCTCTTTGAATCTTCTTTATCATGCTAAGAGGAGCAGGAAAAAGCAAAAAATTTCAGAATTGCACCTTGCAATGCGGAGAAATTACTGTTTGTGCATTTACAATATTCATTGATTTTTGCCATTGAAAAACATCATGTTATTCATATACCAGAAATGTTTGAAGCTACTGACTGAATGAAAGGAGCTGGCATCTCACTCTCTTTGAATATTCTTCATAATGCTAAGAGGAGCAGGAAAAAGCAAAAAATTTCAGAATTGCACCTTGCAATGCGGAGAAATTACTGTTTGTGCATTTACAATATTCATTTATTTTTGCCATTGAAAAACGTCCAGAAATGATTGAAGCTACTGACTGAATGAAAGGAGCTGGCATCTCACTCTCTTTGAATCTTCTTTATCATGCTATGAGGAGCAGGAAAAAGCAAAAAATTTCAGAATTGCACCTTGCAATGCGGAGAAATTACTGTTTGTGCATTTACAATATTCATTGATTTTTGCCATTGAAAAACGTCCAGAAATGATTGAAGCTACTGACTGAATGAAAGGAGCTGGCATCTCACTCTCTTTGAATCTTCTTTATCATGCTAAGAGGAGCAGGAAAAAGCAAAAAATTTCAGAATTGCACCATGCAATGCGGAGAAATTACTGTTTGTGCATTTACAATATTCATTGATTTTTGCCATTGAAAAACATCATGTTATTCATATACCAGAAATGTTTGAAGCTACTGACTGAATGAAAGGAGCTGGCATCTCACTCTCTTTGAATCTTCTTTATCATGCTAAGAGGAGCAGGAAAAAGCAAAAAATTTCAGAATTGCACCTTGCAATGCGGATAAATTACTGTTTGTGCATTTACAATATTCATTGATTTTTGCCATTGAAAAACATCATGTTATTCATATACCAGAAATGATTGAAGCTACTGACTGAATGAAAGGAGCTGGCATCTCACTCTCTTTGAATCTTCTTTATCATGCTAACAGGAGCAGGAAAAAGCAAAAAATTTCAGAATTGCACCTTGCAATGCGGAGAAATTACTGTTTGTGCATTTACAATATTCATTGATTTTTGCAATTGAAAAACGTCCAGAAATGATTGAAGCTACCGACTGAATGAAAGGAGCTGGCATCTCACTCTCTTTGAATCTTCTTTATCATGCTAAGAGGAGCAGGAAAAAGCAAAAAATTTCAGAATTGCACCTTGCAATGCGGAGAAATTACTGTTTGTGCATTTACAATATTCATTGATTTTTGCCATTGAAAAACATCATGTTATTCATATACCAGAAATGTTTGAAGCTACTGACTGAATGAAAGGAGCTGGCATCTCACTCTCTTTGAATCTTCTTTATCATGCTAAGAGGAGCAGGAAAAAGCAAAAAATTTCAGAATTGCACCTTGCAATGCGGAGAAATTACTGTTTGTGCATTTACAAAATTCATTGATTTTTGCCATTGAAAAACATCATGTTATTCATATACCAGAAATGACTGAAGCTACTGACTGAATGAAAGGAGCTGGCATCTCACTCTCTTTGAATCTTCTTTATCATGCTAAGAGGAGCAGGAAAAAGCAAAAAATTTCAGAATTGCACCTTGCAATGCGGATAAATTACAGTTTGTGCATTTACAATATTCATTGATTTTTGCCATTGAAAAACGTCCAGAAATGATTGAAGCTACTGACTGAATGAAAGGAGCTGGCATCTCACTCTCTTTGAATCTTCTTTATCATGCTAAGAGGAGCAGGAAAAAGCAAAAAATTTCAGAATTGCACCTTGCAATGCGGAGAAATTACTGTTTGTGCATTTACAATATTCATTGATTTTTGCCATTGAAAAACATCATGTTATTCATATACCAGAAATGTTTGAAGCTACTGACTGAATGAAAGGAGCTGGCATCTCACTCTCTTTGAATCTTCTTTATCATGCTAAGAGGAGCAGGAAAAAGCAAAAAATTTCAGAATTGCACCTTGCAATGCGGATAAATTACTGTTTGTGCATTTACAATATTCATTGATTTTTGCCATTGAAAAACATCATGTTATTCATATACCAGAAATGATTGAAGCTACTGACTGAATGAAAGGAGCTGGCATCTCACTCTCTTTGAATCTTCTTTATCATGCTAACAGGAGCAGGAAAAAGCAAAAAATTTCAGAATTGCACCTTGCAATGCGGAGAAATTACTGTTTGTGCATTTACAATATTCATTGATTTTTGCAATTGAAAAACGTCCAGAAATGATTGAAGCTACCGACTGAATGAAAGGAGCTGGCATCTCACTCTCTTTGAATCTTCTTTATCATGCTAAGAGGAGCAGGAAAAAGCAAAAAATTTCAGAATTGCACCTTGCAATGCGGAGAAATTACTGTTTGTGCATTTACAATATTCATTGATTTTTGCCATTGAAAAACATCATGTTATTCATATACCAGAAATGTTTGAAGCTACTGACTGAATAAAAGGAGCTGGCATCTCACTCTCTTTGAATCTTCTTTATCATGCTAAGAGGAGCAGGAAAAAGCAAAAAATTTCAGAATTGCACCTTGCAATGCGGAGAAATTACTGTTTGTGCATTTACAATATTCATTGATTTTTGCCATTGAAAAACGTCCAGAAATGATTGAAGCTACTGACTGAATGAAAGGAGCTGGCATCTCACTCTCTTTGAATCTTGTTTATCATGCTAAGAGGAGCAGGAAAAAGCAAAAAATTTCAGAATTGCACCTTGCAATGCGGAGAAATTACTGTTTGTGCATTTACAATATTCAATGATTTTTGCCATTGAAAAACGTCCAGAAATGATTGAAGCTACTGACTGAACGAAAGGAGCTGGCATCTCACTCTCTTTGAATCTTCTTTATCATGCTAAGAGGAGCAGGAAAAAGCAAAAAATTTCAGAATTGCACCTTGCAATGCGGAGAAATTACTGTTTGTGCATTTACAATATTCATTGATTTTTGCCATTGAAAAACATCATGTTATTCATATACCAGAAATGTTTGAAGCTACTGACTGAATGAAAGGAGCTGGCATCTCACTCTCTTTGAATCTTCTTCATAATGCTAAGAGGAGCAGGAAAAAGCAAAAAATTTCAGAATTGCACCTTGCAATGCGGATAAATTACTGTTTGTGCATTTACAATATTCATTGATTTTTGCCATTGAAAAACATCATGTTATTCATATACCAGAAATGATTGAAGCTACTGACTGAATGAAAGGAGCTGGCATCTCACTCTCTTTGAATCTTCTTTATCATGCTAAGAGGAGAAGGAAAAAGCAAAAAATTTCAGAATTGCACCTTGCAATGCGGAGAAATTACTGTTTGTGCATTTACAATATTCATTGATTTTTGCCATTGAAAAACATCATGTTATTCATATACCAGAAATGATTGAAGCTACTGACTGAATGAAAGGATCTGGCATCTCACTCTCTTTGAATCTTCTTTATCATGCTAAGAGGAGCAGGAAAAAGCAAAAAATTTCAGAATTACACCTTGCAATGCGGAGAAATTACTGTTTGTGCATTTACAATATTCATTGATTTTTGCCATTGAAAAACATCATGTTATTCATATACCAGAAATGTTTGAAGCTACTGACTGAATGAAAGGAGCTGGCATCTCACTCTCTTTGAATCTTCTTCATAATGCTAAGAGGAGCAGGAAAAAGCAAAAAATTTCAGAATTGCACCTTGCAATGCGAAGAAATTACTGTTTGTGCATTTACAATATTCATTGATTTTTGCCATTGAAAAACGTCCAGAAATGATTGAAGCTACTGACTGAATGAAAGGAGCTGGCATCTCACTCTCTTTGAATCTTCTTTATCATGCTAAGAGGAGCAGGAAAAAGCAAAAAATTTCAGAATTGCACCTTGCAATGCGGAGAAATTACTGTTTGTGCATTTACAATATTCATTGATTTTTGCCATTGAAAAACATCATGTTATTCATATACCAGAAATGTTTGAAGCTACTGACTGAATGAAAGGAGCTGGCATCTCACTATCTTTCAATCTTTTTATCATGCTAAGAGGAGCAGGAAAAAGCAAAAAATTTCAGAATTGCACCTTGCAATGCGGATAAATTACTGTTTGTGCATTTACAATATTCATTGATTTTTGCCATTGAAAAACATCATGTTATTCATATACCAGAAATGATTGAAGCTACTGACTGAATGAAAGGAGCTGGCATCTCACTCTCTTTGAATCTTCTTTATCATGCTAAGAGGAGCAGGAAAAAGCAAAAAATTTCAGAATTGCACCTTGCAAAGCGGAGAAATTACTGTTTGTGCATTTACAATATTCATTGATTTTTGCCATTGAAAAACATCATGTTATTCATATACCAGAAATGATAGAAGCTACTGACTGAATGAAAGGAGCTGGCATCTCACTCTCTTTGAATCTTCTTTATCATGCTAAGAGGAGCAGGAAAAAGCAAAAAAATTCAGAATTGCACCTTGCAATGCGGAGAAATTACTGTTTGTGCATTTACAATATTCATTGATTTTTGCAATTGAAAAACGTCCAGAAATGATTGAAGCTACTGACTGAATGAAAGGAGCTGGCATCTCACTCTCTTTGAATCTTCTTTATCATGCTAAGAGGAGCAGGAAAAAGCAAAAAATTTCAGAATTGCACCTTGCAATGCGGAGAAATTACTGTTTGTGCATTTACAATATTCATTGATTTTTGCCATTGAAAAACATCATGTTATTCATATACCAGAAATGTTTGAAGCTACTGACTGAATGAAAGGAGCTGGCATCTCACTCTCTTTGAATCTTCTTTATCATGCTAAGAGGAGCAGGAAAAAGCAAAAAATTTCAGAATTGCACCTTGCAATGCGGAGAAATTACTGTTTGTGCATTTACAATATTCATTAATTTTTGCCATTGAAAAACGTCCAGAAATGATTGAAGCTACTGACTGAATGAAAGGAGCTGGCATCTCACTCTCTTTGAATCTTGTTTATCATGCTAAGAGGAGCAGGAAAAAGCAAAAAATTTCAGAATTGCACCTTGCAATGCGGAGAAATTACTGTTTGTGCATTTACAATATTCATTGATTTTTGCCATTGAAAAACGTCCAGAAATGATTGAAGCTACTGACTGAATGAAAGGAGCTGGCATCTCACTCTCTTTGAAACTTCTTTATCATGCTAAGAGGAGCAGGAAAAAGCAAAAAATTTCAGAATTGCACCTTGCAATGCGGAGAAATTACTGTTTGTGCATTTACAATATTCATTGATTTTTGCCATTGAAAAACGTCCAGAAATGATTGAAGCTACTGACTGAATGAAAGGAGCTGGCATCTCACTCTCTTTGAATCTTCTTTATCATGCTAAGAGGAGCAGGAAAAAGTAAAAAATTTCAGAATTGCACCTTGCAATGCGGAGAAATTACTGTTTGTGCATTTACAATATTCAATGATTTTTGCCATTGAACAACGTCCAGAAATTATTGAAGCTACTGACTGAACGAAAGGAGCTGGCATCTTACTCTCTTTGAATCTTCTTTATCATGCTAAGAGGAGCAGGAAAAAGCAAAAAATTTCAGAATTGCACCTTGCAATGCGGAGAAATTACTGTTTGTGCATTTACAATATTCATTGATTTTTGCCATTGAAAAACATCATGTTATTCATATACCAGAAATGTTTGAAGCTACTGACTGAATGAAAGGAGCTGGCATCTCACTCTCTTTGAATCTTCTTCATAATGCTAAGAGGAGCAGGAAAAAGCAAAAAATTTCAGAATTGCACCTTGCAATGCGGAGAAATTACTGTTTGTGCATTTACAATATTCATTGATTTTTGCCATTGAAAAACGTCCAGAAATGATTGAAGCTACTGACTGAATGAAAGGAGCTGGCATCTCACTCTCTTTGAATCTTCTTTATCATGCTAAGAGGAGCAGGAAAAAGCAAAAAATTTCAGAATTGCACCTTGCAATGCGGAGAAATTACTGTTTGTGCATTTACAAAATTCATTGATTTTTGCCATTGAAAAACATCATGTTATTCATATACCAGAAATGACTGAAGCTACTGACTGAATGAAAGGAGCTGGCATCTCACTCTCTTTGAATCTTCTTTATCATGCTAAGAGGAGCAGGAAAAAGCAAAACATTTCAGAATTGCACCTTGCAATGCGGAGAAATTACTGTTTGTGCATTTACAATATTCATTGATTTTTGCCATTGAAAAACGTCCAGAAATGATTGAAGCTTCTGACTGAATGAAAGGAGCTGGCATCTCACTCTCTTTGAATCTTCTTTATCATGCTAAGAGGAGCAGGAAAAAGCAAAAAATTTCAGAATTGCACCTTGCAATGCGGAGAAATTACTGTTTGTGCATTTACAATATTCATTGATTTTTGCCATTGAAAAACATCATGTTATTCATATACCAGAAATGTTTGAAGCTACTGACTGAATGAAAGGAGCTGGCATCTCACTCTCTTTCAATCTTCTTTATCATGCTAAGAGGAGCAGGAAAAAGCAAAAAATTTCAGAATTGCACCTTGCAATGCGGATAAATTACTGTTTGTGCATTTACAATATTCATTGATTTTTGCCATTGAAAAACATCATGTTATTCATATACCAGAAATGATTGAAGCTACTGACTGAATGAAAGGAGCTGGCATCTCACTCTCTTTGAATCTTCTTTATCATGCTAAGAGGAGCAGGAAAAAGCAAAAAATTTCAGAATTGCACCTTGCAATGCGGAGAAATTACTGTTTGTGCATTTACAATATTCATTGATTTTTGCCATTGAAAAACATCATGTTATTCATATACCAGAAATGATTGAAGCTACTGACTGAATGAAAGGAGCTGGCATCTCACTCTCTTTGAATCTTCTTTATCATGCTAAGAGGAGCAGGAAAAAGCAAAAAATTTCAGAATTGCACCTTGCAATGCGGAGAAATTACTGTTTGTGCATTTACAATATTCAATGATTTTTGCCATTGAAAAACGTCCAGAAATTATTGAAGCTACTGACTGAACGAAAGGAGCTGGCATCTCACTCTCTTTGAATCTTCTTTATCATGCTAAGAGGAGCAGGAAAAAGCAAAAAATTTCAGAATTGCACCTTGCAATGCGGAGAAATTACTGTTTGTGCATTTACAATATTCATTGATTTTTGCCATTGAAAAACATCATGTTATTCATATACCAGAAATGTTTGAAGCTACTGACTGAATGAAAGGAGCTGGCATCTCACTCTCTTTGAATCTTCCTCATAATGCTAAGAGGAGCAGGAAAAAGCAAAAAATTTCAGAATTGCACCTTGCAATGCGGAGAAATTACTCTTTGTGCATTTACAATATTCATTGATTTTTGCCATTGAAAAACATCCAGAAATGATTGAAGCTACTGACTGAATGAAAGGAGCTGGCATCTCACTCTCTTTGAATCTTCTTTATCATGCTAAGAGGAGCAGGAAAAAGCAAAAAATTTCAGAATTGCACCTTGCAATGCGGAGAAATTACTGTTTGTGCATTTACAAAATTCATTGATTTTTGCCATTGAAAAACATCATGTTATTCATATACCAGAAATGACTGAAGCTACTGACTGAATGAAAGGAGCTGGCATCTCACTCTCTTTGAATCTTCTTTATCATGCTAAGAGGAGCAGGAAAAAGCAAAAAATTTCAGAATTGCACCTTGCAATGCGGAGAAATTACTGTTTGTGCATTTACAATATTCATTGATTTTTGCCATTGAAAAACGTCCAGAAATGATTGAAGCTACTGACTGAATGAAAGGAGCTGGCATCTCACTCTCTTTGAATCTTCTTTATCATGCTAAGAGGAGCAGGAAAAAGCAAAAAATTTCAGAATTGCACCTTGCAATGCGGAGAAATTACTGTTTGTGCATTTACAATATTCATTGATTTTTGCCATTGAAAAACATCATGTTATTCATATACCAGAAATGTTTGAAGCTACTGACTGAATGAAAGGAGCTGGCATCTCACTCTCTTTCAATCTTCTTTATCATGCTAAGAGGAGCAGGAAAAAGCAAAAAATTTCAGAATTGCACCTTGCAATGCGGATAAATTACTGTTTGTGCATTTACAATATTCATTGATTTTTGCCATTGAAAAACATCATGTTATTCATAAACCAGAAATGATTGAAGCTACTGACTGAATGAAAGGAGCTGGCATCTCACTCTCTTTGAATCTTCTTTATCATGCTAAGAGGAGCAGGAAAAAGCAAAAAATTTCAGAATTGCACCTTGCAATGCGGAGAAATTACTGTTTGTGCATTTACAATATTCATTGATTTTTGCCATTGAAAAACATCATGTTATTCATATATCAGAAATGATTGAAGCTACTGACTGAATGAAAGGAGCTGGCATCTCACTCTCTTTGAATCTTCTTTATCATGCTAAGAGGAGCAGGAAAAAGCAAAAAATTTCAGAATTGCACCTTGCAATGCGGAGAAATTACTGTTTGTGCATTTACAATATTCATTGATTTTTGCAATTGAAAAACGTCCAGAAATGATTGAAGCTACTGACTGAATGAAAGGAGCTGGCATCTCACTCTCTTTGAATCTTCTTTATCATGCTAAGAGGAGCAGGAAAAAGCAAAAAATTTCAGAATTGCACCTTGCAATGCGGAGAAATTACTGTTTGTGCATTTACAATATTCATTGATTTTTGCCATTGAAAAACATCATGTTATTCATATACCAGAAATGTTTGAAGCTACTGACTGAATGAAAGGAGCTGGCATCTCACTCTCTTTGAATCTTCTTTATCATGCTAAGAGGAGCAGGAAAAAGCAAAAAATTTCAGAATTGCACCTTGCAATGCGGAGAAATTACTGTTTGTGCATTTACAATATTCATTGATTTTTGCCATTGAAAAACGTCCAGAAATGATTGAAGCTACTGACTGAATGAAAGGAGCTGACATCTCACTCTCTTTGAATCTTGTTTATCATGCTAAGAGGAGCAGGAAAAAGCAAAAAATTTCAGAATTGCACCTTGCAATGCGGAGAAATTACTGTTTGTGCATTTACAATATTCATTGATTTTTGCCATTGAAAAATGTCCAGAAATGATTGAAGCTACTGACTGAATGAAAGGAGCTGGCATCTCACTCTCTTTGAAACTTCTTTATCATGCTAAGAGGAGCAGGAAAAAGCAAAAAATTTCAGAATTGCACCTTGCAATGCGGAGAAATTACTGTTTGTGCATTTACAATATTCATTGATTTTTGCCATTGAAAAACGTCCAGAAATGATTGAAGCTACTGACTGAATGAAAGGAGCTGGCATCTCACTCTCTTTGAATCTTCTTTATCATGCTAAGAGGAGCAGGAAAAAGCAAAAAAATTTCAGAATTGCACCTTGCAATGCGGAGAAATTACTGTTTGTGCATTTACAATATTCATTGATTTTTGCCATTGAAAAACATCATGTTATTCATATACCAGAAATGTTTGAAGCTACTGACTGAATGAAAGGAGCTGGCATCTCACTCTCTTTGAATCTTCTTCATAATGCTGAGGAGCAGGAAAAAGCAAAAAATTTCAGAATTGCACCTTGCAATGCGGAGAAATTACTGTTTGTGCATTTACAATATTCATTGATTTTTGCCATTGAAAAACATGCAGAAATGATTGAAGCTACAGACTGAATGAAAGGAGCTGGCATCTCACTCTCTTTGATTCTTCTTTATCATGCTAAGAGGAGCAGGAAAAAGCAAAAAATTTCAGAATTGCACCTTGCAATGCGGAGAAATTACTGTTTGTGCATCATGTTATTGCACAAACAGTAATTTCTCCGCATTGCAAGGTGCAATTCTGAAATTTTTTGCTTTTTCCTGCTCCTCTTAGCATGGTAAAGAAGATTCAAAGAGAGTGAGATAACAGCTCCTTTCATTCAGTCAGTAGCTTCAATCATTTCTGGACGTTTTTCAATGGCAAAAATCAATGAATATTGTAAATGCACAAACAGTAATTTCTCCGCATTGCAAGGTGCAATTCTGAAATTTTTTGCTTTTTCCTGCTCCTCTTAGCATGATAAAGGAGATTCAAAGAGAGTGAGATGCCAGCTCCTTTCATTCAGTCAGTAGCTTCAATCATTTCTGGACGTTTTTCAATTGCAAAAATCAATGAATATTGTAAATGCACAAACAGTAATTTCTCCGCATTGCAAGGTGCAATTCTGAAATTTTTTGCTTTTTCCTGCTCCTCTTAGCATGATAAAGAAGATTCAAAGAGAGTGACATGCCAGCTACTTTCATTCAGTCAGTAGCTTCAATCATTTCTGGTATATGAATAACATGATGTTTTTCAATGGCAAAAATCAATGAATATTGTAAATGCACAAACAGTAATTTCTCCGCATTGCAAGGTGCAATTCTGAAATTTTTTGCTTTATCCTGCTCCTCTTAGCATGATAAAGAAGATTCAAAGAGAGTGAGATGCCAGCTCCTTTCATTCAGTCAGTAGCTTCAATCATTTCTGGTATATGAATAACATGATGTTTTTCAATGGCAAAAATCAATGAATATTGTAAATGCACAAACAGTAATTTATCCGCATTGCAAGGTGCAATTCTGAAATTTTTTGCTTTTTCCTGCTCCTCTTAGCATGATAAAGAAGATTCAAAGAGAGTGAGATGCCAGCTCCTTTCATTCAGTCAGTAGCTTCAAACATTTCTGGTATATGAATAACATGATGTTTTTCAATGGCAAAAATCAATGAATATTGTAAATGCACAAACAGTAATTTCTCCGCATTGCAAGGTGCAATTCTGAAATTTTTTGCTTTTTCCTGCTCCTCTTAGCATGATAAAGAAGATTCAAAGAGAGTGAGATGCCAGCTCCTTTCATTCAGTCAGTAGCTTCAATCATTTCTGGACGTTTTTCAATGGCAAAAATCAATGAATATTGTAAATGCACAAACAGTAATTTCTCCGCATTGCAAGGTGCAATTCTGAAATTTTTTGCTTTTTCCTGCTCCTCTTAGCATGATAAAGAAGATTCAAAGAGAGTGAGATGCTAGCTCCTTTCATTCAGTCAGTAGCTTCAAACATTTCTGGTATATGAATAACATGATGTTTTTCAATGGCAAAAATCAATGAATATTGTAAATGCACAAACAGTAATTTCTCCGCATTGCAAGGTGCAATTCTGAAATTTTTTGCTTTTTCCTGCTCCTCTTAGCATGATAAACAAGATTCAAAGAGAGTGAGATGCCAGCTCCTTTCATTCAGTCAGTAGCTTCAATCATTTCTGGACGTTTTTCAATGGCAAAAATCAATGAATATTGTAAATGCACAAACAGTAATTTATCCGCATTGCAAGGTGCAATTCTGAAATTTTTTGCTTTTTCCTGCTCCTCTTAGCATGATAAAGAAGATTCAAAGAGAGTGAGATGCCAGCTCCTTTCATTCAGTCAGTAGCTTCAAACATTTCTGGTATATGAATAACATGATGTTTTTCAATGGCAAAAATCAATGAATATTGTAAATGCACAAACAGTAATTTCTCCGCATTGCAAGGTGCAATTCTGAAATTTTTTGCTTTTTCCTGCTCCTCTTAGCATGATAAAGAAGATTCAAAGAGAGTGAGATGCCAGCTCCTTTCATTCAGTCAGTAGCTTCAATCATTTCTGGACGTTTTTCAATGGCAAAAATCAATGAATATTGTAAATGCACAAACAGTAATTTCTCCGCATTGCAAGGTGCAATTCTGAAATTTTTTGCTTTTTCCTGCTCCTCTTAGCATTATGAAGAAGATTCAAAGAGAGTGAGATGCCAGCTCCTTTCATTCAGTCAGTAGCTTCAAACATTTCTGGTATATGAATAACATGATGTTTTTCAATGGCAAAAATCAATGAATATTGTAAATGCACAAACAGTAATTTCTCCGCATTGCAAGGTGCAATTCTGAAATTTTTTGCTTTTTCCTGCTCCTCTTAGCATGATGAAGAAGATTCAAAGAGAGTGAGATGCCAGCTCCTTTCGTTCAGTCAGTAGCTTCAATCATTTCTGGACGTTTTTCAATGGCAAAAATCATTGAATATTGTAAATGCACAAACAGTAATTTCTCCGCATTGCAAGGTGCAATTCTGAAATTTTTTACTTTTTCCTGCTCCTCTTAGCATGATAAAGAAGATTCAAAGAGTGTGAGATGCCAGCTCCTTTCATTCAGTCAGTAGCTTCAATCAATTCTGGTATATGAATAACATGATGTTTTTCAATGGCAAAAATCAATGAATATTGTAAATGCACAAACAGTAATTTCTCCGCATTGCAAGGTGCAATTCTGAAATTTTTTGCTTTTTCCTGCTCCTCTTAGCATGATAAACAAGATTCAAAGAGAGTGAGATAACAGCTCCTTTCATTCAGTCAGTAGCTTCAATCATTTCTGGACGTTTTTCAATGGCAAAAATCAATGAATATTGTAAATGCACAAACAGTAATTTCTCCGCATTGCAAGGTGCAATTCTGAAATTTTTTGCTTTTTCCTGCTCCTCTTAGCATGATAAAGAAGATTCAAAGAGAGTGAGATGCCAGCTCCTTTCATTCAGTCAGTAGCTTCAATCATTTCTGGACGTTTTTCAATTGCAAAAATCAATG
Source organism: Phyllobates terribilis (assembly GCF_046119375.1). Lineage (NCBI taxonomy): Eukaryota > Metazoa > Chordata > Amphibia > Anura > Dendrobatidae > Phyllobates > Phyllobates terribilis. The sequence goes on from NW_027363349.1 coordinate 665,739, forward strand.
AATATTGTAAATGCACAAACAGTAATTTCTCCGCATTGCAAGGTGCAATTCTGAAATTTTTTACTTTTTCCTGCTCCTCTTAGCATGATAAAGAAGATTCAAAGAGAGTGAGTTGCCAGCTTCTTTCATTCAGTCAGTAGCTTCAAACATTTCTGGGATATGAATAACATGTTGTTTTTCAATGGCAAAAATCAATGAATATTGTAAATGCACAAACAGTAATTTCTCCGCATTGCAAGGTGCAATTCTGAAATTTTTTGCTTTTTCCTGCTCCTCTTAGCATGATAAAGAAGATTCAAAGAGAGTGAGATGCCAGCTCCTTTCATTCAGTCAGTAGCTTCAATCATTTCTGGACGTTTTTCAATGGCAAAAATCAATGAATATTGTAAATGCACAAACAGTAATTTCTCCGCATTGCAAGGTGCAATTCTGAAATTTTTTGCTTTTTCCTGCTCCTCTTAGCATGATAAAGAAGATTCAAAGAGAGTGAGATGCCAGCTCCTTTCATTCAGTCAGTAGCTTCAATCATTTCTGGACGTTTTTCAATGGCAAAAATCAATGAATATTGTAAATGCACAAACAGTAATTTCTCCGCATTGCAAGGTGCAATTCTGAAATTTTTTGCTTTTTCCTGCTCCTCTTAGCATGATAAAGAAGATTCAAAGAGAGTGAGATGCCAGCTCCTTTCATTCAGTCAGTAGCTTCAATCATTTCTGGTATATGAATAACATGATGTTTTTCAATGGCAAAAATCAATGAATATTGTAAATGCACAAACAGTAATTTCTCCGCATTGCAAGTTGCAATTCTGAAATTTTTTGCTTTTTCCTGCTCCTCTTAGCATGATAAAGAAGATTCAAAGAGAGTGAGATGCCAGCTCCTTTCATTCAGTCAGTAGCTTCAATCATTTCTGGACGTTTTTCAATGGCAAAAATCAATGAATATTGTAAATGCACAAACAGTAATTTCTCCGCATTGCAAGGTGCAATTCTGAAATTTTTTGCTTTTTCCTGCTCCTCTTAGCATGATAAAGAAGATTCAAAGAGAGTGAGATGCCAGCTCCTTTCATTCAGTCAGTAGCTTCAATCATTTCTGGACGTTTTTCAATGGCAAAAATCAATGAATATTGTAAATGCACAAACAGTAATTTCTCCGCATTGCAAGGTGCAATTCTGAAATTTTTTGCTTTTTCCTGCTCCTCTTAGCATGATAAAGAAGATTCAAAGAGAGTGAGATGCCAGCTCCTTTCATTCAGTCAGTAGCTTCAATCATTTCTGGTATATGAATAACATGATGTTTTTCAATGGCAAAAATCAATGAATATTGTAAATGCACAAACAGTAATTTCTCCGCATTGCAAGGTGCAATTCTGAAATTTTTTGCTTTTTCCTGCTCCTCTTAGCATGATAAAGAAGATTCAAAGAGAGTGAGATGCCAGCTCCTTTCATTCAGTCAGTAGCTTCAATCATTTCTGGACGTTTTTCAATGGCAAAAATCAATGAATATTGTAAATGCACAAACAGTAATTTCTCCGCATTGCAAGGTGCAATTCTGAAATTTTTTGCTTTTTCCTGCTCCTCTTAGCATGATAAAGAAGATTCAAAGAGAGTGAGATGCCAGCTCCTTTCATTCAGTCAGTAGCTTCAAACATTTCTGGTATAAACATTTCTGGACGTTTTTCAATGGCAAAAATCAATGAATATTGTAAATGCACAAACAGTAATATCTCCACATTGCAAGGTGCAATTCTGAAATTTTTTGCTTTTTCCTGCTAATCCTAGCATGATAAAGAAGATTCAAAGAGAGTGAGATGCCAGCTCCTTTCATTCAGTCAGTAGCTTCAAACATTTCTGGACGTTTTTCAATGGCATAAATCAATGAATATTGTAAATGCACAAACAGTAATATCTCCACATTGCAAGGTGCAATTCTGAAATTTTTTGCTTTTTACTGCTACTCCTAGCATGATAAAGAAGATTCAAAGGGAGTGAGATGCCAGCTCCTTTCATTCAGTCAGTAGCTTCAAACATTTCTGGACGTTTTTCAATGGCAAAAATCAATGAATATTGTAAATGCACAAACAGTAATATCTCCACATTGCAAGGTGCAATTCTGAAATTTTTTGCTTTTTCCTGCTAATCCTAGCATGATAAAGAAGATTCAAAGAGAGTAAGATGCCAGCTCCTTTCATTCAGTCAGTAGCTTCAAACATTTCTGGACGTTTTTCAATGGCAAAAATCAATGAATATTGTAAATGCACAAACAGTAATTTCTCCGCATTGCAAGGTGCAATTCTGAAATTTTTTGCTTTTTCCTGCTCCTCTTAGCATGATAAAGAAGATTCAAAGAGAGTGAGATGCCAGCTCCTTTCATTCAGTCAGTAGCTTCAATCATTTCTGGACGTTTTTCAATGGCAAAAATCAATGAATATTGTAAATGCACAAACAGTAATTTCTCCGCATTGTAAGGTGCAATTCTGAAATTTTTTGCTTTTTCCTGCTCCTCTTAGCATGATAAAGAAGATTCAAAGATAGTGAGATGCCAGCTTCTTTCATTCAGTCAGTAGCTTCAAACATTTCTGGTATATGAATAACATGATGTTTTTCAATGGCAAAAATCAATGAATATTGTAAATGCACAAACAGTAATTTCTCCGCATTGCAAGTTGCAATTCTGAAATTTTTTGCTTTTTCCTGCTCCTCTTAGCATGATAAAGAAGATTCAAAGAGAGTGAGATGCCAGCTCCTTTCATTCAGTCAGTAGCTTCAATCATTTCTGGACGTTTTTCAATTGCAAAAATCAATGAATATTGTAAATGCACAAACAGTAATTTCTCCGCATTGCAAGGTGCAATTCTGAAATTTTTTGCTTTTTCCTGCTCCTCTTAGCATGATAAAGAAGATTCAAAGAGAGTGAGATGCCAGCTCCTTTCATTCAGTCAGTAGCTTCAATCATTTCTGGTATATGAATAACATGATGTTTTTCAATGGCAAAAATCAATGAATATTGTAAATGCACAAACAGTAATTTCTCCGCATTGCAAGTTGCAATTCTGAAATTTTTTGCTTTTTCCTGCTCCTCTTAGCATGATAAAGAAGATTCAAAGAGAGTGAGATGCCAGCTCCTTTCATTCAGTCAGTAGCTTCAATCATTTCTGGACGTTTTTCAATGGCAAAAATCAATGAATATTGTAAATGCACAAACAGTAATTTCTCCGCATTGCAAGGTGCAATTCTGAAATTTTTTGCTTTTTCCTGCTCCTCTTAGCATGATAAAGAAGATTCAAAGAGAGTGAGATGCCAGCTCCTTTCATTCAGTCAGTAGCTTCAATCATTTCTGGACGTTTTTCAATGGCAAACATCAATGAATATTGTAAATGCACAAACAGTAATTTCTCCGCATTGCAAGGTGCAATTCTGAAATTTTTTGCTTTTTCCTGCTCCTCTTAGCATGATAAAGAAGATTCAAAGAGAGTGAGATGCCAGCTCCTTTCATTCAGTCAGTAGCTTCAATCATTTCTGGTATATGAATAACATGATGTTTTTCAATGGCAAAAATCAATGAATATTGTAAATGCACAAACAGTAATTTCTCCGCATTGCAAGGTGTAATTCTGAAATTTTTTGCTTTTTCCTGCTCCTCTTAGCATGATAAAGAAGATTCAAAGAGAGTGAGATGCCAGCTCCTTTCATTCAGTCAGTAGCTTCAATCATTTCTGGACGTTTTTCAATGGCAAAAATCAATGAATATTGTAAATGCACAAACAGTAATTTCTCCGCATTGCAAGGTGCAATTCTGAAATTTTTTGCTTTTTCCTGCTCCTCTTAGCATGATAAAGAAGATTCAAAGAGAGTGAGATGCCAGCTCCTTTCATTCAGTCAGTAGCTTCAAACATTTCTGGTATAAACATTTCTGGACGTTTTTCAATGGCAAAAATCAATGAATATTGTAAATGCACAAACAGTAATATCTCCACATTGCAAGGTGCAATTCTGAAATTTTTTGCTTTTTCCTGCTAATCCTAGCATGATAAAGAAGATTCAAAGAGAGTGAGATGCCAGCTCCTTTCATTCAGTCAGTAGCTTCAATCATTTCTGGACGTTTTTCAATTGCAAAAATCAATGAATATTGTAAATGCACAAACAGTAATTTCTCCGCATTGTAAGGTGCAATTCTGAAATTTTTTGCTTTTTCCTGCTCCTCTTAGCATGATAAAGAAGATTCAAAGATAGTGAGATGCCAGCTTCTTTCATTCAGTCAGTAGCTTCAAACATTTCTGGTATATGAATAACATGATGTTTTTCAATGGCAAAAATCAATGAATATTGTAAATGCACAAACAGTAATTTCTCCGCATTGCAAGTTGCAATTCTGAAATTTTTTGCTTTTTCCTGCTCCTCTTAGCATGATAAAGAAGATTCAAAGAGAGTGAGATGCCAGCTCCTTTCATTCAGTCAGTAGCTTCAATCATTTCTGGACGTTTTTCAATTGCAAAAATCAATGAATATTGTAAATGCACAAACAGTAATTTCTCCGCATTGCAAGGTGCAATTCTGAAATTTTTTGCTTTTTCCTGCTCCTCTTAGCATGATAAAGAAGATTCAAAGAGAGTGAGATGCCAGCTCCTTTCATTCAGTCAGTAGCTTCAATCATTTCTGGTATATGAATAACATGATGTTTTTCAATGGCAAAAATCAATGAATATTGTAAATGCACAAACAGTAATTTCTCCGCATTGCAAGTTGCAATTCTGAAATTTTTTGCTTTTTCCTGCTCCTCTTAGCATGATAAAGAAGATTCAAAGAGAGTGAGATGCCAGCTCCTTTCATTCAGTCAGTAGCTTCAATCATTTCTGGACGTTTTTCAATGGCAAAAATCAATGAATATTGTAAATGCACAAACAGTAATTTCTCCGCATTGCAAGGTGCAATTCTGAAATTTTTTGCTTTTTCCTGCTCCTCTTAGCATGATAAAGAAGATTCAAAGAGAGTGAGATGCCAGCTCCTTTCATTCAGTCAGTAGCTTCAATCATTTCTGGACGTTTTTCAATGGCAAACATCAATGAATATTGTAAATGCACAAACAGTAATTTCTCCGCATTGCAAGGTGCAATTCTGAAATTTTTTGCTTTTTCCTGCTCCTCTTAGCATGATAAAGAAGATTCAAAGAGAGTGAGATGCCAGCTCCTTTCATTCAGTCAGTAGCTTCAATCATTTCTGGTATATGAATAACATGATGTTTTTCAATGGCAAAAATCAATGAATATTGTAAATGCACAAACAGTAATTTCTCCGCATTGCAAGGTGTAATTCTGAAATTTTTTGCTTTTTCCTGCTCCTCTTAGCATGATAAAGAAGATTCAAAGAGAGTGAGATGCCAGCTCCTTTCATTCAGTCAGTAGCTTCAATCATTTCTGGACGTTTTTCAATGGCAAAAATCAATGAATATTGTAAATGCACAAACAGTAATTTCTCCGCATTGCAAGGTGCAATTCTGAAATTTTTTGCTTTTTCCTGCTCCTCTTAGCATGATAAAGAAGATTCAAAGAGAGTGAGATGCCAGCTCCTTTCATTCAGTCAGTAGCTTCAAACATTTCTGGTATAAACATTTCTGGACGTTTTTCAATGGCAAAAATCAATGAATATTGTAAATGCACAAACAGTAATATCTCCACATTGCAAGGTGCAATTCTGAAATTTTTTGCTTTTTCCTGCTAATCCTAGCATGATAAAGAAGATTCAAAGAGAGTGAGATGCCAGCTCCTTTCATTCAGTCAGTAGCTTCAAACATTTCTGGACGTTTTTTAATGGCATAAATCAATGAATATTGTAAATGCACAAACAGTAATATCTCCACATTGCAAGGTGCAATTCTGAAATTTTTTGCTTTTTCCTGCTACTCCTAGCATGATAAAGAAGATTCAAAGAGAGTGAGATGCCAGCTCCTTTCATTCAGTCAGTAGCTTCAAACATTTCTGGACGTTTTTCAATGGCAAAAATCAATGAATATTGTAAATGCACAAACAGTAATATCTCCACATTGCAAGGTGCAATTCTGAAATTTTTTGCTTTTTCCTGCTAATCCTAGCATGATAAAGAAGATTCAAAGAGAGTAAGATGCCAGCTCCTTTCATTCAGTCAGTAGCTTCAAACATTTCTGGACGTTTTTCAATGGCAAAAATCAATGAATATTGTAAATGCACAAACAGTAATTTCTCCGCATTGCAAGGTGCAATTCTGAAATTTTTTGCTTTTTCCTGCTCCTCTTAGCATGATAAAGAAGATTCAAAGAGAGTGAGATGCCAGCTCCTTTCATTCAGTCAGTAGCTTCAATCATTTCTGGACGTTTTTCAATTGCAAAAATCAATGAATATTGTAAATGCACAAACAGTAATTTCTCCGCATTGCAAGGTGCAATTCTGAAATTTTTTGCTTTTTCCTGCTCCTCTTAGCATGATAAAGAAGATTCAAAGAGAGTGACATGCCAGCTACTTTCATTCAGTCAGTAGCTTCAATCATTTCTGGTATATGAATAACATGATGTTTTTCAATGGCAAAAATCAATGAATATTGTAAATGCACAAACAGTAATTTCTCCGCATTGCAAGGTGCAATTCTGAAATTTTTTGCTTTTTCCTGCTCCTCTTAGCATGGTAAAGAAGATTCAAAGAGAGTGAGATAACAGCTCCTTTCATTCAGTCAGTAGCTTCAATCATTTCTGGACGTTTTTCAATGGCAAAAATCAATGAATATTGTAAATGCACAAACAGTAATTTCTCCGCATTGCAAGGTGCAATTCTGAAATTTTTTGCTTTTTCCTGCTCCTCTTAGCATGATAAAGAAGATTCAAAGAGAGTGAGATGCCAGCTCCTTTCATTCAGTCAGTAGCTTCAATCATTTCTGGACGTTTTTCAATTGCAAAAATCAATGAATATTGTAAATGCACAAACAGTAATTTCTCCGCATTGCAAGGTGCAATTCTGAAATTTTTTGCTTTTTCCTGCTCCTCTTAGCATGATAAAGAAGATTCAAAGAGAGTGACATGCCAGCTACTTTCATTCAGTCAGTAGCTTCAATCATTTCTGGTATATGAATAACATGATGTTTTTCAATGGCAAAAATCAATGAATATTGTAAATGCACAAACAGTAATTTCTCCGCATTGCAAGGTGCAATTCTGAAATTTTTTGCTTTATCCTGCTCCTCTTAGCATGATAAAGAAGATTCAAAGAGAGTGAGATGCCAGCTCCTTTCATTCAGTCAGTAGCTTCAATCATTTCTGGTATATGAATAACATGATGTTTTTCAATGGCAAAAATCAATGAATATTGTAAATGCACAAACAGTAATTTATCCGCATTGCAAGGTGCAATTCTGAAATTTTTTGCTTTTTCCTGCTCCTCTTAGCATGATAAAGAAGATTCAAAGAGAGTGAGATGCCAGCTCCTTTCATTCAGTCAGTAGCTTCAAACATTTCTGGTATATGAATAACATGATGTTTTTCAATGGCAAAAATCAATGAATATTGTAAATGCACAAACAGTAATTTCTCCGCATTGCAAGGTGCAATTCTGAAATTTTTTGCTTTTTCCTGCTCCTCTTAGCATGATAAAGAAGATTCAAAGAGAGTGAGATGCCAGCTCCTTTCATTCAGTCAGTAGCTTCAATCATTTCTGGACGTTTTTCAATGGCAAAAATCAATGAATATTGTAAATGCACAAACAGTAATTTCTCCGCATTGCAAGGTGCAATTCTGAAATTTTTTGCTTTTTCCTGCTCCTCTTAGCATGATAAAGAAGATTCAAAGAGAGTGAGATGCCAGCTCCTTTCATTCAGTCAGTAGCTTCAAACATTTCTGGTATAAACATTTCTGGACGTTTTTCAATGGCAAAAATCAATGAATATTGTAAATGCACAAACAGTAATATCTCCACATTGCAAGGTGCAATTCTGAAATTTTTTGCTTTTTCCTGCTAATCCTAGCATGATAAAGAAGATTCAAAGAGAGTGAGATGCCAGCTCCTTTCATTCAGTCAGTAGCTTCAAACATTTCTGGACGTTTTTCAATGGCATAAATCAATGAATATTGTAAATGCACAAACAGTAATATCTCCACATTGCAAGGTGCAATTCTGAAATTTTTTGCTTTTTCCTGCTACTCCTAGCATGATAAAGAAGATTCAAAGAGAGTGAGATGCCAGCTCCTTTCATTCAGTCAGTAGCTTCAAACATTTCTGGACGTTTTTCAATGGCAAAAATCAATGAATATTGTAAATGCACAAACAGTAATATCTCCACATTGCAAGGTGCAATTCTGAAATTTTTTGCTTTTTCCTGCTAATCCTAGCATGATAAAGAAGATTCAAAGAGAGTAAGATGCCAGCTCCTTTCATTCAGTCAGTAGCTTCAAACATTTCTGGACGTTTTTCAATGGCAAAAATCAATGAATATTGTAAATGCACAAACAGTAATTTCTCCCCACTGCAAGGTGCAATTCTGAAATTTTTTGCTTTTTCCTGCTCCTCTTAGCATGATAAAGAAGATTCAAAGAGAGTGAGATGCCAGCTCCTTTCATTCAGTCAGTAGCTTCAATCATTTCTGGACGTTTTTCAATTGCAAAAATCAATGAATATTGTAAATGCACAAACAGTAATTTCTCCGCATTGCAAGGTGCAATTCTGAAATTTTTTGCTTTTTCCTGCTCCTCTTAGCATGATAAAGAAGATTCAAAGAGAGTGACATGCCAGCTACTTTCATTCAGTCAGTAGCTTCAATCATTTCTGGTATATGAATAACATGATGTTTTTCAATGGCAAAAATCAATGAATATTGTAAATGCACAAACAGTAATTTCTCCGCATTGCAAGGTGCAATTCTGAAATTTTTTGCTTTTTCCTGCTCCTCTTAGCATGGTAAAGAAGATTCAAAGAGAGTGAGATAACAGCTCCTTTCATTCAGTCAGTAGCTTCAATCATTTCTGGACGTTTTTCAATGGCAAAAATCAATGAATATTGTAAATGCACAAACAGTAATTTCTCCGCATTGCAAGGTGCAATTCTGAAATTTTTTGCTTTTTCCTGCTCCTCTTAGCATGATAAAGAAGATTCAAAGAGAGTGAGATGCCAGCTCCTTTCATTCAGTCAGTAGCTTCAATCATTTCTGGACGTTTTTCAATTGCAAAAATCAATGAATATTGTAAATGCACAAACAGTAATTTCTCCGCATTGCAAGGTGCAATTCTGAAATTTTTTGCTTTTTCCTGCTCCTCTTAGCATGATAAAGAAGATTCAAAGAGAGTGACATGCCAGCTACTTTCATTCAGTCAGTAGCTTCAATCATTTCTGGTATATGAATAACATGATGTTTTTCAATGGCAAAAATCAATGAATATTGTAAATGCACAAACAGTAATTTCTCCGCATTGCAAGGTGCAATTCTGAAATTTTTTGCTTTATCCTGCTCCTCTTAGCATGATAAAGAAGATTCAAAGAGAGTGAGATGCCAGCTCCTTTCATTCAGTCAGTAGCTTCAATCATTTCTGGTATATGAATAACATGATGTTTTTCAATGGCAAAAATCAATGAATATTGTAAATGCACAAACAGTAATTTATCCGCATTGCAAGGTGCAATTCTGAAATTTTTTGCTTTTTCCTGCTCCTCTTAGCATGATAAAGAAGATTCAAAGAGAGTGAGATGCCAGCTCCTTTCATTCAGTCAGTAGCTTCAAACATTTCTGGTATATGAATAACATGATGTTTTTCAATGGCAAAAATCAATGAATATTGTAAATGCACAAACAGTAATTTCTCCGCATTGCAAGGTGCAATTCTGAAATTTTTTGCTTTTTCCTGCTCCTCTTAGCATGATAAAGAAGATTCAAAGAGAGTGAGATGCCAGCTCCTTTCATTCAGTCAGTAGCTTCAAACATTTCTGGTATATGAATAACATGATGTTTTTCAATGGCAAAAATCAATGAATATTGTAAATGCACAAACAGTAATTTCTCCGCATTGCAAGGTGCAATTCTGAAATTTTTTGCTTTTTCCTGCTCCTCTTAGCATGATAAACAAGATTCAAAGAGAGTGAGATGCCAGCTCCTTTCATTCAGTCAGAAGCTTCAATCATTTCTGGACGTTTTTCAATGGCAAAAATCAATGAATATTGTAAATGCACAAACAGTAATTTATCCGCATTGCAAGGTGCAATTCTGAAATTTTTTGCTTTTTCCTGCTCCTCTTAGCATGATAAAGAAGATTCAAAGAGAGTGAGATGCCAGCTCCTTTCATTCAGTCAGTAGCTTCAAACATTTCTGGTATATGAATAACATGATGTTTTTCAATGGCAAAAATCAATGAATATTGTAAATGCACAAACAGTAATTTCTCCGCATTGCAAGGTGCAATTCTGAAATTTTTTGCTTTTTCCTGCTCCTCTTAGCATGATAAAGAAGATTCAAAGAGAGTGAGATGCCAGCTCCTTTCATTCAGTCAGTAGCTTCAATCATTTCTGGACGTTTTTCAATGGCAAAAATCAATGAATATTGTAAATGCACAAACAGTAATTTCTCCGCATTGCAAGGTGCAATTCTGAAATTTTTTGCTTTTTCCTGCTCCTCTTAGCATTATGAAGAAGATTCAAAGAGAGTGAGATGCCAGCTCCTTTCATTCAGTCAGTAGCTTCAAACATTTCTGGTATATGAATAACATGATGTTTTTCAATGGCAAAAATCAATGAATATTGTAAATGCACAAACAGTAATTTCTCCGCATTGCAAGGTGCAATTCTGAAATTTTTTGCTTTTTCCTGCTCCTCTTAGCATGATAAAGAAGATTCAAAGAGAGTGAGATGCCAGCTCCTTTCGTTCAGTCAGTAGCTTCAATCATTTCTGGACGTTTTTCAATGGCAAAAATCATTGAATATTGTAAATGCACAAACAGTAATTTCTCCGCATTGCAAGGTGCAATTCTGAAATTTTTTACTTTTTCCTGCTCCTCTTAGCATGATAAAGAACATTCAAAGAGTGTGAGATGCCAGCTCCTTTCATTCAGTCAGTAGCTTCAATCAATTCTGGTATATGAATAACATGATGTTTTTCAATGGCAAAAATCAATGAATATTGTAAATGCACAAACAGTAATTTCTCCGCATTGCAAGGTGCAATTCTGAAATTTTTTGCTTTTTCCTGCTCCTCTTAGCATGATAAACAAGATTCAAAGAGAGTGAGATAACAGCTCCTTTCATTCAGTCAGTAGCTTCAATCATTTCTGGACGTTTTTCAATGGCAAAAATCAATGAATATTGTAAATGCACAAACAGTAATTCCTCCGCATTGCAAGGTGCAATTCTGAAATTTTTTGCTTTTTCCTGCTCCTCTTAGCATGATAAAGAAGATTCAAAGAGAGTGAGATGCCAGCTCCTTTCATTCAGTCAGTAGCTTCAATCATTTCTGGACGTTTTTCAATTGCAAAAATCAATGAATATTGTAAATGCACAAACAGTAATTTCTCCGCATTGCAAGGTGCAATTCTGAAATTTTTTACTTTTTCCTGCTCCTCTTAGCATGATAAAGAAGATTCAAAGAGAGTGAGTTGCCAGCTTCTTTCATTCAGTCAGTAGCTTCAAACATTTCTGGGATATGAATAACATGATGTTTTTCAATGGCAAAAATCAATGAATATTGTAAATGCACAAACAGTAATTTCTCCGCATTGCAAGGTGCAATTCTGAAATTTTTTGCTTTTTCCTGCTCCTCTTAGCATGATAAAGAAGATTCAAAGAGAGTGAGATGCCAGCTCCTTTCATTCAGTCAGTAGCTTCAATCATTTCTGGACGTTTTTCAATGGCAAAAATCAATGAATATTGTAAATGCACAAACAGTAATTTCTCCGCATTGCAAGGTGCAATTCTGAAATTTTTTGCTTTTTCCTGCTCCTCTTAGCATGATAAAGAAGATTCAAAGAGAGTGAGATGCCAGCTCCTTTCATTCAGTCAGTAGCTTCAATCATTTCTGGACGTTTTTCAATGGCAAAAATCAATGAATATTGTAAATGCACAAACAGTAATTTCTCCGCATTGCAAGGTGCAATTCTGAAATTTTTTGCTTTTTCCTGCTCCTCTTAGCATGATAAAGAAGATTCAAAGAGAGTGAGATGCCAGCTCCTTTCATTCAGTCAGTAGCTTCAATCATTTCTGGTATATGAATAACATGATGTTTTTCAATGGCAAAAATCAATGAATATTGTAAATGCACAAACAGTAATTTCTCCGCATTGCAAGTTGCAATTCTGAAATTTTTTGCTTTTTCCTGCTCCTCTTAGCATGATAAAGAAGATTCAAAGAGAGTGAGATGCCAGCTCCTTTCATTCAGTCAGTAGCTTCAATCATTTCTGGACGTTTTTCAATGGCAAAAATCAATGAATATTGTAAATGCACAAACAGTAATTTCTCCGCATTGCAAGGTGCAATTCTGAAATTTTTTGCTTTTTCCTGCTCCTCTTAGCATGATAAAGAAGATTCAAAGAGAGTGAGATGCCAGCTCCTTTCATTCAGTCAGTAGCTTCAATCATTTCTGGACGTTTTTCAATGGCAAAAATCAATGAATATTGTAAATGCACAAACAGTAATTTCTCCGCATTGCAAGGTGCAATTCTGAAATTTTTTGCTTTTTCCTGCTCCTCTTAGCATGATAAAGAAGATTCAAAGGGAGTGAGATGCCAGCTCCTTTCATTCAGTCAGTAGCTTCAATCATTTCTGGTATATGAATAACATGATGTTTTTCAATGGCAAAAATCAATGAATATTGTAAATGCACAAACAGTAATTTCTCCGCATTGCAAGGTGCAATTCTGAAATTTTTTGCTTTTTCCTGCTCCTCTTAGCATGATAAAGAAGATTCAAAGAGAGTGAGATGCCAGCTCCTTTCATTCAGTCAGTAGCTTCAATCATTTCTGGACGTTTTTCAATGGCAAAAATCAATGAATATTGTAAATGCACAAACAGTAATTTCTCCGCATTGCAAGGTGCAATTCTGAAATTTTTTGCTTTTTCCTGCTCCTCTTAGCATGATAAAGAAGATTCAAAGAGAGTGAGATGCCAGCTCCTTTCATTCAGTCAGTAGCTTCAAACATTTCTGGTATAAACATTTCTGGACGTTTTTCAATGGCAAAAATCAATGAATATTGTAAATGCACAAACAGTAATATCTCCACATTGCAAGGTGCAATTCTGAAATTTTTTGCTTTTTCCTGCTAATCCTAGCATGATAAAGAAGATTCAAAGAGAGTGAGATGCCAGCTCCTTTCATTCAGTCAGTAGCTTCAAACATTTCTGGACGTTTTTCAATGGCATAAATCAATGAATATTGTAAATGCACAAACAGTAATATCTCCACATTGCAAGGTGCAATTCTGAAATTTTTTGCTTTTTACTGCTACTCCTAGCATGATAAAGAAGATTCAAAGGGAGTGAGATGCCAGCTCCTTTCATTCAGTCAGTAGCTTCAAACATTTCTGGACGTTTTTCAATGGCAAAAATCAATGAATATTGTAAATGCACAAACAGTAATATCTCCACATTGCAAGGTGCAATTCTGAAATTTTTTGCTTTTTCCTGCTAATCCTAGCATGATAAAGAAGATTCAAAGAGAGTAAGATGCCAGCTCCTTTCATTCAGTCAGTAGCTTCAAACATTTCTGGACGTTTTTCAATGGCAAAAATCAATGAATATTGTAAATGCATAAACAGTAATTTCTCCGCATTGCAAGGTGCAATTCTGAAATTTTTTGCTTTTTCCTGCTCCTCTTAGCATGATAAAGAAGATTCAAAGAGAGTGAGATGCCAGCTCCTTTCATTCAGTCAGTAGCTTCAATCATTTCTGGACGTTTTTCAATGGCAAAAATCAATGAATATTGTAAATGCACAAACAGTAATTTCTCCGCATTGTAAGGTGCAATTCTGAAATTTTTTGCTTTTTCCTGCTCCTCTTAGCATGATAAAGAAGATTCAAAGATAGTGAGATGCCAGCTTCTTTCATTCAGTCAGTAGCTTCAAACATTTCTGGTATATGAATAACATGATGTTTTTCAATGGCAAAAATCAATGAATATTGTAAATGCACAAACAGTAATTTCTCCGCATTGCAAGTTGCAATTCTGAAATTTTTTGCTTTTTCCTGCTCCTCTTAGCATGATAAAGAAGATTCAAAGAGAGTGAGATGCCAGCTCCTTTCATTCAGTCAGTAGCTTCAATCATTTCTGGACGTTTTTCAATGGCAAAAATCAATGAATATTGTAAATGCACAAACAGTAATTTCTCCGCATTGCAAGGTGCAATTCTGAAATTTTTTCTTTTTCCTGCTCCTCTTAGCATGATAAAGAAGATTCAAAGAGAGTGAGATGCCAGCTCCTTTCATTCAGTCAGTAGCTTCAATCATTTCTGGTATATGAATAACATGATGTTTTTCAATGGCAAAAATCAATGAATATTGTAAATGCACAAACAGTAATTTCTCCGCATTGCAAGTTGCAATTCTGAAATTTTTTGCTTTTTCCTGCTCCTCTTAGCATGATAAAGAAGATTCAAAGAGAGTGAGATGCCAGCTCCTTTCATTCAGTCAGTAGCTTCAATCATTTCTGGACGTTTTTCAATGGCAAAAATCAATGAATATTGTAAATGCACAAACAGTAATTTCTCCGCATTGCAAGGTGCAATTCTGAAATTTTTTGCTTTTTCCTGCTCCTCTTAGCATGATAAAGAAGATTCAAAGAGAGTGAGATGCCAGCTCCTTTCATTCAGTCAGTAACTTCAATCATTTCTGGACGTTTTTCAATGGCAAACATCAATGAATATTGTAAATGCACAAACAGTAATTTCTCCGCATTGCAAGGTGCAATTCTGAAATTTTTTGCTTTTTCCTGCTCCTCTTAGCATGATAAAGAAGATTCAAAGAGAGTGAGATGCCAGCTCCTTTCATTCAGTCAGTAGCTTCAATCATTTCTGGTATATGAATAACATGATGTTTTTCAATGGCAAAAATCAATGAATATTGTAAATGCACAAACAGTAATTTCTCCGCATTGCAAGGTGTAATTCTGAAATTTTTTGCTTTTTCCTGCTCCTCTTAGCATGATAAAGAAGATTCAAAGAGAGTGAGATGCCAGCTCCTTTCATTCAGTCAGTAGCTTCAATCATTTCTGGACGTTTTTCAATGGCAAAAATCAATGAATATTGTAAATGCACAAACAGTAATTTCTCCGCATTGCAAGGTGCAATTCTGAAATTTTTTGCTTTTTCCTGCTCCTCTTAGCATGATAAAGAAGATTCAAAGAGAGTGAGATGCCAGCTCCTTTCATTCAGTCAGTAGCTTCAAACATTTCTGGTATAAACATTTCTGGACGTTTTTCAATGGCAAAAATCAATGAATATTGTAAATGCACAAACAGTAATATCTCCACATTGCAAGGTGCAATTCTGAAATTTTTTGCTTTTTCCTGCTAATCCTAGCATGATAAAGAAGATTCAAAGAGAGTGAGATGCCAGCTCCTTTCATTCAGTCAGTAGCTTCAAACATTTCTGGACGTTTTTCAATGGCATAAATCAATGAATATTGTAAATGCACAAACAGTAATATCTCCACATTGCAAGGTGCAATTCTGAAATTTTTTGCTTTTTCCTGCTACTCCTAGCATGATAAAGAAGATTCAAAGAGAGTGAGATGCCAGCTCCTTTCATTCAGTCAGTAGCTTCAAACATTTCTGGACGTTTTTCAATGGCAAAAATCAATGAATATTGTAAATGCACAAACAGTAATATCTCCACATTGCAAGGTGCAATTCTGAAATTTTTTGCTTTTTCCTGCTAATCCTAGCATGATAAAGAAGATTCAAAGAGAGTAAGATGCCAGCTCCTTTCATTCAGTCAGTAGCTTCAAACATTTCTGGACGTTTTTCAATGGCAAAAATCAATGAATATTGTAAATGCACAAACAGTAATTTCTCCGCATTGCAAGGTGCAATTCTGAAATTTTTTGCTTTTTCCTGCTCCTCTTAGCATGATAAAGAAGATTCAAAGAGAGTGAGATGCCAGCTCCTTTCATTCAGTCAGTAGCTTCAATCATTTCTGGACGTTATTCAATGGCAAAAATCAATGAATATTGTAAATGCACAAACAGTAATTTCTCCGCATTGTAAGGTGCAATTCTGAAATTTTTTGCTTTTTCCTGCTCCTCTTAGCATGATAAAGAAGATTCAAAGATAGTGAGATGCCAGCTTCTTTCATTCAGTCAGTAGCTTCAAACATTTCTGGTATATGAATAACATGATGTTTTTCAATGGCAAAAATCAATGAATATTGTAAATGCACAAACAGTAATTTCTCCGCATTGCAAGTTGCAATTCTGAAATTTTTTGCTTTTTCCTGCTCCTCTTAGCATGATAAAGAAGATTCAAAGAGAGTGAGATGCCAGCTCCTTTCATTCAGTCAGTAGCTTCAATCATTTCTGGACGTTTTTCAATGGCAAAAATCAATGAATATTGTAAATGCACAAACAGTAATTTCTCCGCATTGCAAGTTGCAATTCTGAAATTTTTTGCTTTTTCCTGCTCCTCTTAGCATGATAAAGAAGATTCAAAGAGAGTGAGATGCCAGCTCCTTTCATTCAGTCAGTAGCTTCAATCATTTCTGGACGTTTTTCAAAGGCAAAAATCAATGAATATTGTAAATGCACAAACAGTAATTTCTCCGCATTGCAAGGTGCAATTCTGAAATTTTTTGCTTTTTCCTGCTCCTCTTAGCATGATAAAGAAGATTCAAAAAGAGTGAGATGCCAGCTCCTTTCATTCAGTCAGTAGCTTCAATCATTTCTGGACGTTTTTCAATGGCAAAAATCAATGAATATTGTAAATGCACAAACAGTAATTTCTCCGCATTGCAAGGTGCAATTCTGAAATTTTTTGCTTTTTCCTGCTCCTCTTAGCATGATAAAGAAGATTCAAAGAGAGTGAGATGCCAGCTCCTTTCATTCAGTCAGTAGCTTCAATCATTTCTGGTATATGAATAACATGATGTTTTTCAATGGCAAAAATCAATGAATATTGTAAATGCACAAACAGTAATTTCTCCGCATTGCAAGGTGCAATTCTGAAATTTTTTGCTTTTTCCTGCTCCTCTTAGCATGATAAAGAAGATTCAAAGAGAGTGAGATGCCAGCTCCTTTCATTCAGTCAGTAGCTTCAATCATTTCTGGACGTTTTTCAATGGCAAAAATCAATGAATATTGTAAATGCACAAACAGTAATTTCTCCGCATTGCAAGGTGCAATTCTGAAATTTTTTGCTTTTTCCTGCTCCTCTTAGCATGATAAAGAAGATTCAAAGAGAGTGAGATGCCAGCTCCTTTCATTCAGTCAGTAGCTTCAAACATTTCTGGTATAAACATTTCTGGACGTTTTTCAATGGCAAAAATCAATGAATATTGTAAATGCACAAACAGTAATATCTCCACATTGCAAGGTGCAATTCTGAAATTTTTTGCTTTTTCCTGCTAATCCTAGCATGATAAAGAAGATTCAAATAGAGTGAGATGCCAGCTCCTTTCATTCAGTCAGTAGCTTCAAACATTTCTGGACGTTTTTCAATGGCAAAAATCAATGAATATTGTAAATGCACAAACAGTAATATCTCCACATTGCAAGGTGCAATTCTGAAATTTTTTGCTTTTTCCTGCTACTCCTAGCATGATAAAGAAGATTCAAAGAGAGTGAGATGCCAGCTCCTTTCATTCAGTCAGTAGCTTCAAACATTTCTGGACGTTTTTCAATGGCAAAAATCAATGAATATTGTAAATGCACAAACAGTAATATCTCCACATTGCAAGGTGCAATTCTGAAATTTTTTGCTTTTTCCTACTAATCCTAGCATGATAAAGAAGATTCAAAGAGAGTAAGATGCCAGCTCCTTTCATTCAGTCAGTAGCTTCAAACATTTCTGGACGTTTTTCAATGGCAAAAATCAATGAATATTGTAAATGCACAAACAGTAATTTCTCCGCATTGCAAGGTGCAATTCTGAAATTTTTTGCTTTTTCCTGCTCCTCTTAGCATGATAAACAAGATTCAAAGAGAGTGAGATGCCAGCTCCTTTCATTCAGTCAGTAGCTTCAATCATTTCTGGACGTTTTTCAATGGCAAAAATCAATGAATATTGTAAATGCACAAACAGTAATTTCTCCGCATTGTAAGGTGCAATTCTGAAATTTTTTGCTTTTTCCTGCTCCTCTTAGCATGATAAAGAAGATTCAAAGATAGTGAAATGCCAGCTTCTTTCATTCAGTCAGTAGCTTCAAACATTTCTGGTATATGAATAACATGATGTTTTTCAATGGCAAAAATCAATGAATATTGTAAATGCACAAACAGTAATTTCTCCGCATTGCAAGGTGCAATTCTGAAATTTTTTGCTTTTTCCTGCTCCTCTTAGCATGATAAAGAAGATTCAAAGAGAGTAAGATGCCAGCTCCTTTCATTCAGTCAGTAGCTTCAAACATTTCTGGACGTTTTTCAATGGCAAAAATCAATGAATATTGTAAATGCACAAATAGTAATTTCTCCGCATTGCAAGGTGCAATTCTGAAATTTTTTGCTTTTTCCTGCTCCTCTTAGCATGATAAAGAAGATTCAAAGAGAGTGAGATGCCAGCTCCTTTCAGTCAGTCAGTAGCTTCAATCATTTCTGGACGTTTTTCAATGGCAAAAATCAATGAATATTGTAAATGCACAAATAGTAATTTCTCCGCATTGTAAGGTGCAATTCTGAAATTTTTTGCTTTTTCCTGCTCCTCATAGCATGATAAAGAAGATTCAAAGATAGTGAGATGCCAGCTTCTTTCATTCAGTCAATAGCTTCAAACATTTCTGGTATATGAATAACATGATGTTTTTCAATGGCAAAAATCAATGAATATTGTAAATGCACAAACAGTAATTTCTCCGCATTGCAAGGTGCAATTCTGAAATTTTTTGCTTTTTCCTGCTCCTCTTAGCATGATAAAGAAGATTCAAAGAAAGTGAGATGCCAGCTCCTTTCATTCAGTCAGTAGCTTCAATCATTTCTGGACGTTTTTCAAAGGCAAAAATCAATGAATATTGTAAATGCACAAACAGTAATTTCTCCGCATTGCAAGGTGCAATTCTGAAATTTTTTGCTTTTTCCTGCTCCTCTTAGCATGATAAAGAAGATTCAAAAAGAGTGAGATGCCAGCTCCTTTCATTCAGTCAGTAGCTTCAATCATTTCTGGACGTTTTTCAATGGCAAAAATCAATGAATATTGTAAATGCACAAACAGTAATTTCTCCGCATTGCAAGGTGCAATTCTGAAATTTTTTGCTTTTTCCTGCTCCTCTTAGCATGATAAAGAAGATTCAAAGAGAGTGAGATGCCAGCTCCTTTCATTCAGTCAGTAGCTTCAATCATTTCTGGTATATGAATAACATGATGTTTTTCAATGGCAAAAATCAATGAATATTGTAAATGCACAAACAGTAATTTCTTCGCATTGCAAGGTGCAATTCTGAAATTTTTTGCTTTTTCCTGCTCCTCTTAGCATGATAAAGAAGATTCAAAGAGAGTGAGATGCCAGCTCCTTTCATTCAGTCAGTAGCTTCAATCATTTCTGGACGTTTTTCAATGGCAAAAATCAATGAATATTGTAAATGCACAAACAGTAATTTCTCCGCATTGCAAGGTGCAATTCTGAAATTTTTTGCTTTTTCCTGCTCCTCTTAGCATGATAAAGAAGATTCAAAGAGAGTGAGATGCCAGCTCCTTTCATTCAGTCAGTAGCTTCAAACATTTCTGGTATAAACATTTCTGGACGTTTTTCAATGGCAAAAATCAATGAATATTGTAAATGCACAAACAGTAATATCTCCACATTGCAAGGTGCAATTCTGAAATTTTTTGCTTTTTCCTGCTAATCCTAGCATGATAAAGAAGATTCAAATAGAGTGAGATGCCAGCTCCTTTCATTCAGTCAGTAGCTTCAAACATTTCTGGACGTTTTTCAATGGCAAAAATCAATGAATATTGTAAATGCACAAACAGTAATATCTCCACATTGCAAGGTGCAATTCTGAAATTTTTTGCTTTTTCCTGCTACTCCTAGCATGATAAAGAAGATTCAAAGAGAGTAAGATGCCAGCTCCTTTCATTCAGTCAGTAGCTTCAAACATTTCTGGACGTTTTTCAATGGCAAAAATCAATGAATATTGTAAATGCACAAACAGTAATATCTCCACATTGCAAGGTGCAATTCTGAAATTTTTTGCTTTTTCCTACTAATCCTAGCATGATAAAGAAGATTCAAAGAGAGTAAGATGCCAGCTCCTTTCATTCAGTCAGTAGCTTCAAACATTTCTGGACGTTTTTCAATGGCAAAAATCAATGAATATTGTAAATGCACAAACAGTAATTTCTCCGCATTGCAAGGTGCAATTCTGAAATTTTTTGCTTTTTCCTGCTCCTCTTAGCATGATAAACAAGATTCAAAGAGAGTGAGATGCCAGCTCCTTTCATTCAGTCAGTAGCTTCAATCATTTCTGGACGTTTTTCAATGGCAAAAATCAATGAATATTGTAAATGCACAAACAGTAATTTCTCCGCATTGTAAGGTGCAATTCTGAAATTTTTTGCTTTTTCCTGCTCCTCTTAGCATGATAAAGAAGATTCAAAGATAGTGAGATGCCAGCTTCTTTCATTCAGTCAGTAGCTTCAAACATTTCTGGTATATGAATAACATGATGTTTTTCAATGGCAAAAATCAATGAATATTGTAAATGCACAAACAGTAATTTCTCCGCATTGCAAGGTGCAATTCTGAAATTTTTTGCTTTTTCCTGCTCCTCTTAGCATGATAAAGAAGATTCAAAGAGAGTAAGATGCCAGCTCCTTTCATTCAGTCAGTAGCTTCAAACATTTCTGGACGTTTTTCAATGGCAAAAATCAATGAATATTGTAAATGCACAAACAGTAATTTCTCCGCATTGCAAGGTGCAATTCTGACATTTTTTGCTTTTTCCTGCTCCTCTTAGCATGATAAAGAAGATTCAAAGAGAGTGAGATGCCAGCTCCTTTCAGTCAGTCAGTAGCTTCAATCATTTCTGGACGTTTTTCAATGGCAAAAATCAATGAATATTGTAAATGCACAAACAGTAATTTCTCCGCATTGCAAGGTGCAATTCTGAAATTTTTTGCTTTTTCCTGCTCCTCTTAGCATGATAAAGAAAATTCAAAGAGAGTGAGATGCCAGCTCCTTTCATTCAGTCAGTAGCTTCAATCATTTCTGGACGTTTTTCAATGGCAAAAATCAATGAATATTGTAAATGCACAAACAGTAATTTCTCCGCATTGCAAGGTGCAATTCTGAAATTTTTTGCTTTTTCCTGCTCCTCTTAGCATCATAAAGAAGATTCAAAGAGAGTGAGATGCCAGCTCCTTTCATTCAGTCAGTAGCTTCAATCATTTCTGGACGTTTTTCAATGGCAAAAATCAATGAATATTGTAAATGCACAAACAGTAATTTCTCCGCATTGCAAGGTGCAATTCTGAAATTTTTTACTTTTTCCTGCTCCTCTTAGCATGATAAAGAAGATTCAAAGAGAGTGAGATGCCAGCTCCTTTCATTCAGTCAGTAGCTTCAATTATTTCTGGTATATGAATAACATGATGTTTTTCAATGTCAAAAATCAATGAATATTGTAAATGCACAAACAGTATTTTCTCCGCATTGCAAGGTGCAATTCTGAAATTTTTTGCTTTTTCCTGCTCCTCTTAGCATGGTAAAGAAGATTCAAAGAGAGTGAGATGCCAACTCCTTTCATTCAGTCAGTAGCTTCAATCATTTCTGGACGTTTTTCAATGGCAAAAATCAATGAATATTGTAAATGCACAAACAGTAATTTCTCCGCATTGCAAGGTGCAATTCTGAAATTTTTTGCTTTTTCCTGCTCCTCTTAGCATGATAAAGAAGATTCAAAGAGAGTGAGATGCCAGCTCCTTTCATTCAGTCAGTAGCTTCAATCATTTCTGGACGTTTTTCAATGGCAAAAATCAATGAATATTGTAAATGCACAAACAGTAATTTCTCCGCATTGCAAGGTGCAATTCTGAAATTTTTTGCTTTTTCCTGCTCCTCTTAGCATGATAAAGAAGATTCAAAGAGAGTGAGATGCCAGCTCCTTTCATTCAGTCAGTAGCTTCAATCATTTCTGGGTATGAATAACATGATGTTTTTCAATGGCAAAAATCAATGAATATTGTAAATGCACAAACAGTAATTTCTCCGCATTGCAAGGTGCAATTCTGAAATTTTTTGCTTTTTCCTGCTCCTCTTAGCATGATAAAGAAGATTCAAAGAGAGTGAGATGCCAGCTCCTTTCATTCAGTCAGTAGCTTCAATCATTTCTGGACGTTTTTCAATGGCAAAAATCAATGAATATTGTAAATGCACAAACAGTAATTTCTCCGCATTGCAAGGTGCAATTCTGAAATTTTTTGCTTTTTCCTGCTCCTCTTAGCATGATAAAGAAGATTCAAAGAGAGTGAGATGCCAGCTCCTTTCATTCAGTCAGTAGTTTCAATCATTTCTGGACGTTTTTCAATGGCAAAAATCAATGAATATTGTAAATGCACAAACAGTAATTTCTCCGCATTGCAAGGTGCAATTCTGAATTTTTTTGCTTTTTCCTGCTCCTCTTAGCATGATAAAGAAGATTCAAAGAGAGTGAGATGCCAGCTCCTTTCATTCAGTCAGTAGCTTCAAACATTTCTGGTATAAACATTTCTGGACGTTTTTCAATGGCAAAAATCAATGAATATTGTAAATGCACAAACAGTAATATCTCCACATTGCAAGGTGCAATTCTGAAATTTTTTGCTTTTTCCTGCTAATCCTAGCATGATAAAGAAGATTCAAATAGAGTGAGATGCCAGCTCCTTTCATTCAGTCAGTAGCTTCAAACATTTCTGGACGTTTTTCAATGGCAAAAATCAATGAATATTGTAAATGCACAAACAGTAATATCTCCACATTGCAAGGTGCAATTCTGAAATTTTTTGCTTTTTCCTGCTAATCCTAGCATGATAAAGAAGATTCAAAGAGAGTGAAATGCCAGCTCCTTTCATTCAGTCAGTAGCTTCAAACATTTCTGGTATATGAATAACATGATGTTTTTCAATGGCAAAAATCAATGAATATTGTAAATGCACAAACAGTAATATCTCCACATTGCAAGGTGCAATTCTGAAATTTTTTGCTTTTTCCTGCTAATCCTAGCATGATAAAGAAGATTCAAAGAGAGTGAGATGCCAGCTCCTTTCATTCAGCCAGTAGCTTCAAACATTTCTGGACGTTTTTCAATGGAAAAAATCAATGAATATTGTAAATGCACAAACAGTAATATCTCCACATTGCAAGGTGCAATTCTGAAATTTTTTGCTTTTTCCTGCTACTCCTAGCATGATAAAGAAGATTCAAAGAGAGTGAGTTGCCAGCTCCTTTCATTCAGTCAGTAGCTTCAAACATTTCTGGACGTTTTTCAATGGCAAAAATCAATGAATATTGTAAATGCACAAACAGTAATATCTCCACATTGCAAGGTGCAATTCTGAAATTTTTTGCTTTTTCCTGCTAATCCTAGCATGATAAAGAAGATTCAAAGAGAGTGAGATGCCAGCTCCTTTCATTCAGTCAGTAGCTTCAAACATTTCTGGACGTTTTTCAATGGCAAAAATCAATGAATATTGTAAATGCACAAACAGTAATATCTCCACATTGCAAGGTGCAATTCTGAAATTTTTTGCTTTTTCCTGCTAATCCTAGCATGATAAAGAAGATTCAAAGAGAGTGAGATGCCAGCTCCTTTCATTCAGTCAGTAGCTTCAATCATTTCTGGTATATGAATAACATGATGTTTTTCAATGGCAAAAATCAATGAATATTGTAAATGCACAAACAGTAATATCTCCACATTGCAAGGTGCAATTCTGAAATTTTTTGCTTTTTCCTGCTACTCCTAGCATGATAAAGAAGATTCAAAGAGAGTAAGATGCCAGCTCCTTTCATTCAGTCAGTAGCTTCAAACATTTCTGGACGTTTTTCAATGGCAAAAATCAATGAATATTGTAAATGCACAAACAGTAATATCTCCACATTGCAAGGTGCAATTCTGAAATTTTTTGCTTTTTCCTACTAATCCTAGCATGATAAAGAAGATTCAAAGAGAGTAAGATGCCAGCTCCTTTCATTCAGTCAGTAGCTTCAAACATTTCTGGACGTTTTTCAATGGCAAAAATCAATGAATATTGTAAATGCACAAACAGTAATTTCTCCGCATTGCAAGGTGCAATTCTGAAATTTTTTGCTTTTTCCTGCTCCTCTTAGCATGATAAACAAGATTCAAAGAGAGTGAGATGCCAGCTCCTTTCATTCAGTCAGTAGCTTCAATCATTTCTGGACGTTTTTCAATGGCAAAAATCAATGAATATTGTAAATGCACAAACAGTAATTTCTCCGCATTGTAAGGTGCAATTCTGAAATTTTTTGCTTTTTCCTGCTCCTCTTAGCATGATAAAGAAGATTCAAAGATAGTGAGATGCCAGCTTCTTTCATTCAGTCAGTAGCTTCAAACATTTCTGGTATATGAATAACATGATGTTTTTCAATGGCAAAAATCAATGAATATTGTAAATGCACAAACAGTAATTTCTCCGCATTGCAAGGTGCAATTCTGAAATTTTTTGCTTTTTCCTGCTCCTCTTAGCATGATAAAGAAGATTCAAAGAGAGTAAGATGCCAGCTCCTTTCATTCAGTCAGTAGCTTCAAACATTTCTGGACGTTTTTCAATGGCAAAAATCAATGAATATTGTAAATGCACAAACAGTAATTTCTCCGCATTGCAAGGTGCAATTCTGACATTTTTTGCTTTTTCCTGCTCCTCTTAGCATGATAAAGAAGATTCAAAGAGAGTGAGATGCCAGCTCCTTTCAGTCAGTCAGTAGCTTCAATCATTTCTGGACGTTTTTCAATGGCAAAAATCAATGAATATTGTAAATGCACAAACAGTAATTTCTCCGCATTGCAAGGTGCAATTCTGAAATTTTTTGCTTTTTCCTGCTCCTCTTAGCATGATAAAGAAAATTCAAAGAGAGTGAGATGCCAGCTCCTTTCATTCAGTCAGTAGCTTCAATCATTTCTGGACGTTTTTCAATGGCAAAAATCAATGAATATTGTAAATGCACAAACAGTAATTTCTCCGCATTGCAAGGTGCAATTCTGAAATTTTTTGCTTTTTCCTGCTCCTCTTAGCATCATAAAGAAGATTCAAAGAGAGTGAGATGCCAGCTCCTTTCATTCAGTCAGTAGCTTCAATCATTTCTGGACGTTTTTCAATGGCAAAAATCAATGAATATTGTAAATGCACAAACAGTAATTTCTCCGCATTGCAAGGTGCAATTCTGAAATTTTTTACTTTTTCCTGCTCCTCTTAGCATGATAAAGAAGATTCAAAGAGAGTGAGATGCCAGCTCCTTTCATTCAGTCAGTAGCTTCAATTATTTCTGGTATATGAATAACATGATGTTTTTCAATGTCAAAAATCAATGAATATTGTAAATGCACAAACAGTATTTTCTCCGCATTGCAAGGTGCAATTCTGAAATTTTTTGCTTTTTCCTGCTCCTCTTAGCATGGTAAAGAAGATTCAAAGAGAGTGAGATGCCAACTCCTTTCATTCAGTCAGTAGCTTCAATCATTTCTGGACGTTTTTCAATGGCAAAAATCAATGAATATTGTAAATGCACAAACAGTAATTTCTCCGCATTGCAAGGTGCAATTCTGAAATTTTTTGCTTTTTCCTGCTCCTCTTAGCATGATAAAGAAGATTCAAAGAGAGTGAGATGCCAGCTCCTTTCATTCAGTCAGTAGCTTCAATCATTTCTGGACGTTTTTCAATGGCAAAAATCAATGAATATTGTAAATGCACAAACAGTAATTTCTCCGCATTGCAAGGTGCAATTCTGAAATTTTTTGCTTTTTCCTGCTCCTCTTAGCATGATAAAGAAGATTCAAAGAGAGTGAGATGCCAGCTCCTTTCATTCAGTCAGTAGCTTCAATCATTTCTGGGTATGAATAACATGATGTTTTTCAATGGCAAAAATCAATGAATATTGTAAATGCACAAACAGTAATTTCTCCGCATTGCAAGGTGCAATTCTGAAATTTTTTGCTTTTTCCTGCTCCTCTTAGCATGATAAAGAAGATTCAAAGAGAGTGAGATGCCAGCTCCTTTCATTCAGTCAGTAGCTTCAATCATTTCTGGACGTTTTTCAATGGCAAAAATCAATGAATATTGTAAATGCACAAACAGTAATTTCTCCGCATTGCAAGGTGCAATTCTGAAATTTTTTGCTTTTTCCTGCTCCTCTTAGCATGATAAAGAAGATTCAAAGAGAGTGAGATGCCAGCTCCTTTCATTCAGTCAGTAGTTTCAATCATTTCTGGACGTTTTTCAATGGCAAAAATCAATGAATATTGTAAATGCACAAACAGTAATTTCTCCGCATTGCAAGGTGCAATTCTGAATTTTTTTGCTTTTTCCTGCTCCTCTTAGCATGATAAAGAAGATTCAAAGAGAGTGAGATGCCAGCTCCTTTCATTCAGTCAGTAGCTTCAAACATTTCTGGTATAAACATTTCTGGACGTTTTTCAATGGCAAAAATCAATGAATATTGTAAATGCACAAACAGTAATATCTCCACATTGCAAGGTGCAATTCTGAAATTTTTTGCTTTTTCCTGCTAATCCTAGCATGATAAAGAAGATTCAAATAGAGTGAGATGCCAGCTCCTTTCATTCAGTCAGTAGCTTCAAACATTTCTGGACGTTTTTCAATGGCAAAAATCAATGAATATTGTAAATGCACAAACAGTAATATCTCCACATTGCAAGGTGCAATTCTGAAATTTTTTGCTTTTTCCTGCTAATCCTAGCATGATAAAGAAGATTCAAAGAGAGTGAAATGCCAGCTCCTTTCATTCAGTCAGTAGCTTCAAACATTTCTGGTATATGAATAACATGATGTTTTTCAATGGCAAAAATCAATGAATATTGTAAATGCACAAACAGTAATATCTCCACATTGCAAGGTGCAATTCTGAAATTTTTTGCTTTTTCCTGCTAATCCTAGCATGATAAAGAAGATTCAAAGAGAGTGAGATGCCAGCTCCTTTCATTCAGCCAGTAGCTTCAAACATTTCTGGACGTTTTTCAATGGAAAAAATCAATGAATATTGTAAATGCACAAACAGTAATATCTCCACATTGCAAGGTGCAATTCTGAAATTTTTTGCTTTTTCCTGCTACTCCTAGCATGATAAAGAAGATTCAAAGAGAGTGAGTTGCCAGCTCCTTTCATTCAGTCAGTAGCTTCAAACATTTCTGGACGTTTTTCAATGGCAAAAATCAATGAATATTGTAAATGCACAAACAGTAATATCTCCACATTGCAAGGTGCAATTCTGAAATTTTTTGCTTTTTCCTGCTAATCCTAGCATGATAAAGAAGATTCAAAGAGAGTGAGATGCCAGCTCCTTTCATTCAGTCAGTAGCTTCAAACATTTCTGGACGTTTTTCAATGGCAAAAATCAATGAATATTGTAAATGCACAAACAGTAATATCTCCACATTGCAAGGTGCAATTCTGAAATTTTTTGCTTTTTCCTGCTAATCCTAGCATGATAAAGAAGATTCAAAGAGAGTGAGATGCCAGCTCCTTTCATTCAGTCAGTAGCTTCAATCATTTCTGGTATATGAATAACATGATGTTTTTCAATGGCAAAAATCAATGAATATTGTAAATGCACAAACAGTAATTTCTCCGCATTGCAAGGTGCAATTCTGAATTTTTTTGCTTTTTCCTGCTCCTCTTAGCATGATAAAGAAGATTCAAAGAGAGTGAGATGCCAGCTCCTTTCATTCAGTCAGTAGCTTCAAACATTTCTGGTATAAACATTTCTGGACGTTTTTCAATTGCAAAAATCAATGAATATTGTAAATGCACAAACAGTAATATCTCCACATTGCAAGGTGCAATTCTGAAATTTTTTGCTTTTTCCTGCTAATCCTAGCATGATAAAGAAGATTCAAATAGAGTGAGATGCCAGCTCCTTTCATTCAGTCAGTAGCTTCAAACATTTCTGGACGTTTTTCAATGGCAAAAATCAATGAATATTGTAAATGCACAAACAGTAATATCTCCACATTGCAAGGTGCAATTCTGAAATTTTTTGCTTTTTCCTGCTAATCCTAGCATGATAAAGAAGATTCAAAGAGAGTGAGATGCCAGCTCCTTTCATTCAGTCAGTAGCTTCAAACATTTCTGGTATATGAATAACATGATGTTTTTCAATGGTAAAAATCAATGAATATTGTAAATGCACAAACAGTAATATCTCCACATTGCAAGGTGCAATTCTGAAATTTTTTGCTTTTTCCTGCTAATCCTAGCATGATAAAGAAGATTCAAAGAGAGTGAGATGCCAGCTCCTTTCATTCAGTCAGTAGCTTCAAACATTTCTGGACGTTTTTCAATGGAAAAAATCAATGAATATTGTAAATGCACAAACAGTAATATCTCCACATTGCAAGGTGCAATTCTGAAATTTTTTGCTTTTTCCTGCTACTCCTAGCATGATAAAGAAGATTCAAAGAGAGTGAGATGCCAGCTCCTTTCATTCAGTCAGTAGCTTCAAACATTTCTGGACGTTTTTCAATGGCAAAAATCAATGAATATTGTAAATGCACAAACAGTAATATCTCCACATTGCAAGGTGCAATTCTGAAATTTTTTGCTTTTTCCTGCTAATCCTAGCATGATAAAGAAGATTCAAAGAGAGTGAGATGCCAGCTCCTTTCATTCAGTCAGTAGCTTCAAACATTTCTGGACGTTTTTCAATGGCAAAAATCAATGAATATTGTAAATGCACAAACAGTAATATCTCCACATTGCAAGGTGCAATTCTGAAATTTTTTGCTTTTTCCTGCTAATCCTAGCATGATAAAGAAGATTCAAAGAGAGTGAGATGCCAGCTCCTTTCATTCAGTCAGTAGCTTCAATCATTTCTGGTATATGAATAACATGATGTTTTTCAATGGCAAAAATCAATGAATATTGTAAATGCACAAACAGTAATTTCTCCGCATTGCAAGGTGCAATTCTGAAATTTTTTGCTTTTTCCTGCTCCTCTTAGCATGATAAATAAGATTCAAAGAGAGTGAGATGCCAGCTCCTTTCATTCAGTCAGTAGCTTCAAACATTTCTGGTATAAACATTTCTGGACGTTTTTCAATGGCAAAAATCAATGAATATTGTAAATGCACAAACAGTAATATCTCCACATTGCAAGGTGCAATTCTGAAATTTTTTGCTTTTTCCTGCTAATCCTATCATGATAAAGAAGATTCAAAGAGAGTGAGATGCCAGCTCCTTTCATTCAGTCAGTAGCTTCAAACATTTCTGGACGTGTTTCAATGGCAAAAATCAATGAATATTGTAAATGCACAAACAGTAATTTCTCCGCATTGCAAGGTGCAATTCTGAATTTTTTTGCTTTTTCCTGCTCCTCTTAGCATGATAAAGAAGATTCAAAGAGAGTGAGATGCCAGCTCCTTTCATTCAGTCAGTAGCTTCAAACATTTCTGGTATAAACATTTCTGGACGTTTTTCAATGGCAAAAATCAATGAATATTGTAAATGCACAAACAGTAATATCTCCACATTGCAAGGTGCAATTCTGAAATTTTTTGCTTTTTCCTGCTAATCCTAGCATGATAAAGAAGATTCAAAGAGAGTGAGATGCCAGCTCCTTTCATTCAGTCAGTAGCTTCAAACATTTCTGGACGTTTTTCAATGGCAAAAATCAATGAATATTGTAAATGCACAAACAGTAATATCTCCACATTGCAAGGTGCAATTCTGAAATTTTTTGCTTTTTCCTGCTAATCCTAGCATGATAAAGAAGATTCAAAGAGAGTGAGATGCCAGCTCCTTTCATTCAGTCAGTAGCTTCAATCATTTCTGGTATATGAATAACATGATGTTTTTCAATGGCAAAAATCAATGAATATTGTAAATGCACAAACAGTAATTTCTCCGCATTGCAAGGTGCAATTCTGAAATTTTTTGCTTTTTCCTGCTCCTCTTAGCATGATAAATAAGATTCAAAGAGAGTGAGATGCCAGCTCCTTTCATTCAGTCAGTAGCTTCAAACATTTCTGGTATAAACATTTCTGGACGTTTTTCAATGGCAAAAATCAATGAATATTGTAAATGCACAAACAGTAATATCTCCACATTGCAAGGTGCAATTCTGAAATTTTTTGCTTTTTCCTGCTAATCCTATCATGATAAAGAAGATTCAAAGAGAGTGAGATGCCAGCTCCTTTCATTCAGTCAGTAGCTTCAAACATTTCTGGACGTGTTTCAATGGCAAAAATCAATGAATATTGTAAATGCACAAACAGTAATTTCTCCGCATTGCAAGGTGCAATTCTGAATTTTTTTGCTTTTTCCTGCTCCTCTTAGCATGATAAAGAAGATTCAAAGAGAGTGAGATGCCAGCTCCTTTCATTCAGTCAGTAGCTTCAAACATTTCTGGTATAAACATTTCTGGACGTTTTTCAATGGCAAAAATCAATGAATATTGTAAATGCACAAACAGTAATATCTCCACATTGCAAGGTGCAATTCTGAAATTTTTTGCTTTTTCCTGCTAATCCTAGCATGATAAAGAAGATTCAAAGAGAGTGAGATGCCAGCTCCTTTCATTCAGTCAGTAGCTTCAAACATTTCTGGTATATGAATAACATGATGTTTTTCAATGGCAAAAATCAATGAATATTGTAAATGCACAAACAGTAATATCTCCACATTGCAAGGTGCAATTCTGAAATTTTTTGCTTTTTCCTGCTAATCCTAGCATGATAAAGAAGATTCAAAGAGAGTGAGTTGCCAGCTCCTTTCATTCAGTCAGTAGCTTCAAACATTTCTGGACGTTTTTCAATGGAAAAAATCAATGAATATTGTAAATGCACAAACTGTAATATCTCCACATTGCAAGGTGCAATTCTGAAATTTTTTGCTTTTTCCTGCTACTCCTAGCATGATAAAGAAGATTCAAAGAGAGTGAGATGCCAGCTCCTTTCATTCAGTCAGTAGCTTCAAACATTTCTGGACGTTTTTCAATGGCAAAAATCAATGAATATTGTAAATGCACAAACAGTAATATCTCCACATTGCAAGGTGCAATTCTGAAAATTTTTGCTTTTTCCTGCTAATCCTAGCATGATAAAGAAGATTCAAAGAGAGTGAGATGCCAGCTCCTTTCATTCAGTCAGTAGCTTCAAACATTTCTGGACGTTTTTCAATGGCAAAAATCAATGAATATTGTAAATGCACAAACAGTAATATCTCCACATTGCAAGGTGCAATTCTGAAATTTTTTGCTTTTTCCTGCTAATCCTAGCATGATAAAGAAGATTCAAAGAGAGTGAGATGCCAGCTCCTTTCATTCAGTCAGTAGCTTCAATCATTTCTGGTATATGAATAACATGATGTTTTTCAATGGCAAAAATCAATGAATATTGTAAATGCACAAACAGTAATTTCTCCGCATTGCAAGGTGCAATTCTGAAATTTTTTGCTTTTTCCTGCTCCTCTTAGCATGATAAATAAGATTCAAAGAGAGTGAGATGCCAGCTCCTTTCATTCAGTCAGTAGCTTCAAACATTTCTGGTATAAACATTTCTGGACGTTTTTCAATGGCAAAAATCAATGAATATTGTAAATGCACAAACAGTAATATCTCCACATTGCAAGGTGCAATTCTGAAATTTTTTGCTTTTTCCTGCTAATCCTATCATGATAAAGAAGATTCAAAGAGAGTGAGATGCCAGCTCCTTTCATTCAGTCAGTAGCTTCAAACATTTCTGGACGTGTTTCAATGGCAAAAATCAATGAATATTGTAAATGCACAAACAGTAATTTCTCCGCATTGCAAGGTGCAATTCTGAATTTTTTTGCTTTTTCCTGCTCCTCTTAGCATGATAAAGAAGATTCAAAGAGAGTGAGATGCCAGCTCCTTTCATTCAGTCAGTAGCTTCAAACATTTCTGGTATAAACATTTCTGGACGTTTTTCAATGGCAAAAATCAATGAATATTGTAAATGCACAAACAGTAATATCTCCACATTGCAAGGTGCAATTCTGAAATTTTTTGCTTTTTCCTGCTAATCCTAGCATGATAAAGAAGATTCAAAGAGAGTGAGATGCCAGCTCCTTTCATTCAGTCAGTAGCTTCAAACATTTCTGGTATATGAATAACATGATGTTTTTCAATGGCAAAAATCAATGAATATTGTAAATGCACAAACAGTAATATCTCCACATTGCAAGGTGCAATTCTGAAATTTTTTGCTTTTTCCTGCTAATCCTAGCATGATAAAGAAGATTCAAAGAGAGTGAGATGCCAGCTCCTTTCATTCAGTCAGTAGCTTCAAACATTTCTGGACGTTTTTCAATGGATAAAATCAATGAATATTGTAAATGCACAAACTGTAATATCTCCACATTGCAAGGTGCAATTCTGAAATTTTTTGCTTTTTCCTGCTACTCCTAGCATGATAAAGAAGATTCAAAGAGAGTGAGATGCCAGCTCCTTTCATTCAGTCAGTAGCTTCAAACATTTCTGGACGTTTTTCAATGGCAAAAATCAATGAATATTGTAAATGCACAAACAGTAATATCTCCACATTGCAAGGTGCAATTCTGAAATTTTTTGCTTTTTCCTGCTAATCCTAACATGATAAAGAAGATTCAAAGAGAGTGAGATGCCAGCTCCTTTCATTCAGTCAGTAGCTTCAAACATTTCTGGACGTTTTTCAATGGCAAAAATCAATGAATATTGTAAATGCACAAACAGTAATATCTCCACATTGCAAGGTGCAATTCTGAAATTTTTTGCTTTTTCCTGCTAATCCTAGCATGATAAAGAAGATTCAAAGAGAGTGAGATGCCAGCTCCTTTCATTCAGTCAGTAGCTTCAATCATTTCTGGTATATGAATAACATGATGTTTTTCAATGGCAAAAATCAATGAATATTGTAAATGCACAAACAGTAATTTCTCCGCATTGCAAGGTGCAATTCTGAAATTTTTTGCTTTTTCCTGCTCCTCTTAGCATGATAAATAAGATTGAAAGAGAGTGAGATGCCAGCTCCTTTCATTCAGTCAGTAGCTTCAAACATTTCTGGTATAAACATTTCTGGACGTTTTTCAATGGCAAAAATCAATGAATATTGTAAATGCACAAACAGTAATATCTCCACATTGCAAGGTGCAATTCTGAAATTTTTTGCTTTTTCCTGCTAATCCTATCATGATAAAGAAGATTCAAAGAGAGTGAGATGCCAGCTCCTTGCATTCAGTCAGTAGCTTCAAACATTTCTGGACGTGTTTCAATGGCAAAAATCAATGAATATTGTAAATGCACAAACAGTAATTTCTCCGCATTGCAAGGTGCAATTCTGAATTTTTTTGCTTTTTCCTGCTCCTCTTAGCATGATAAAGAAGATTCAAAGAGAGTGAGATGCCAGCTCCTTTCATTCAGTCAGTAGCTTCAAACATTTCTGGTATAAACATTTCTGGACGTTTTTCAATGGCAAAAATCAATGAATATTGTAAATGCACAAACAGTAATATCTCCACATTGCAAGGTGCAATTCTGAAATTTTTTGCTTTTTCCTGCTAATCCTAGCATGATAAAGAAGATTCAAAGAGAGTGAGATGCCAGCTCCTTTCATTCAGTCAGTAGCTTCAAACATTTCTGGACGTTTTTCAATGGAAAAAATCAATGAATATTGTAAATGCACAAACTGTAATATCTCCACATTGCAAGGTGCAATTCTGAAATTTTTTGCTTTTTCCTGCTACTCCTAGCATGATAAAGAAGATTCAAAGAGAGTGAGATGCCAGCTCCTTTCATTCAGTCAGTAGCTTCAAACATTTCTGGACGTTTTTCAATGGCAAAAATCAATGAATATTGTAAATGCACAAACAGTAATATCTCCACATTGCAAGGTGCAATTCTGAAATTTTTTGCTTTTTCCTGCTAATCCTAGCATGATAAAGAAGATTCAAAGAGAGTGAGATGCCAGCTCCTTTCATTCAGTCAGTAGCTTCAAACATTTCTGGATGTTTTTCAATGGCAAAAATCAATGAATATTGTAAATGCACAAACAGTAATATCTCCACATTGCAAGGTGCAATTCTGAAATTTTTTGCTTTTTCCTGCTAATCCTAGCATGATAAAGAAGATTCAAAGAGAGTGAGATGCCAGCTCCTTTCATTCAGTCAGTAGCTTCAATCATTTCTGGTATATGAATAACA
This sequence comes from Phyllobates terribilis, assembly GCF_046119375.1. Taxonomy (NCBI): domain Eukaryota; kingdom Metazoa; phylum Chordata; class Amphibia; order Anura; family Dendrobatidae; genus Phyllobates; species Phyllobates terribilis. The sequence goes on from NW_027363349.1 coordinate 700,231, forward strand.
TGATGTTTTTCAATGGCAAAAATCAATGAATATTGTAAATGCACAAACAGTAATTTCTCCGCATTGCAAGGTGCAATTCTGAAATTTTTTGCTTTTTCCTGTTCCTCTTAGCATGATAAATAAGATTCAAAGAGAGTGAGATGCCAGCTCCTTTCATACAGTCAGTAGCTTCAAACATTTCTGGTATAAACATTTCTGGACGTTTTTCAATGGCAAAAATCAATGAATATTGTAAATGCACAAACAGTAATATCTCCACATTGCAAGGTGCAATTCTGAAATTTTTTGCTTTTTCCTGCTAATCCTATCATGATAAAGAAGATTCAAAGAGAGTGAGATGCCAGCTCCTTTCATTCAGTCAGTAGCTTCAAACATTTCTGGACGTTTTTCAATGGCAAAAACCAATGAATATTGTAAATGCACAAACAGTAATATCTCCACATTGCAAGGTGCAATTCTGAAATTTTTTGCTTTTTCCTGCTAATCCTATCATGATAAAGAAGATTCAAAGAGAGTGAGATGCCAGCTCCTTTCATTCAGTCAGTAGCTTCAAACATTTCTGGACGTGTTTCAATGGCAAAAATCAATGAATATTGTAAATGCACAAACAGTAATTTCTCCGCATTGCAAGATGCAATTCTGAAATTTTTTGCTTTTTCCTGCTCCTCTTAGCATGATAAAGAAGATTCAAAGAGAGTGAGATGCCAGCTCCTTTCATTCAGTCAGTAGCTTCAATCATTTCTGGACGTTTTTCAATGGCAAAAATCAATGAATATTGTAAATGCACAAGCAGTAATTTCTCCGCATTGCAAGGTGCAATTCTGAAATTTTTTGCTTTTTCCTGCTCCTCTTAGCATGATAAAGAAGATTCAAAGAGAGTGAGATGCCAGCTCCTTTCATTCAGTCAGTGGCTTCAATCATTTCTGGATGTTTTTCAATGGCAAAAATCAATGAATATTGTAAATGCACAAACAGTAATTTCTCCGCATTGCAAGATGCAATTCTGAAATTTTTTGCTTTTTCCTGCTCCTCTTAGCATGAAAAAGAAGATTCAAAGAGAGTGAGATGCCAGCTCCTTTCATTCAGTCAGTAGCTTCAATCATTTCTGGTATATGAATAACATGATGTTTTTCAATGGCAAAAATCAATGAATATTGTAAATGCACAAACAGTAATTTCTCCGCATTGCAAGGTGCAATTCTGAATTTTTTTGCTTTTTCCTGCTCCTCTTAGCATGATAAAGAAGATTCAAAGAGAGTGAGATGCCAGCTCCTTTCATTCAGTCAGTAGCTTCAATCATTTCTGGACGTTTTTCAATGGCAAAAATCAATGAATATTGTAAATGCACAAACAGTATTTTCTCCGCATTGCAAGGTGCAATTCTGAAATTTTTTGCTTTTTCCTGCTCCTCTTAGCATGATAAAGAAGATTCAAAGAGAGTGAGATGCCAGCTCCTTTCATTCAGTCAGTAGCTTCAATCATTTCTGGACGTTTTTCAATGGCAAATATCAATGAATATTGTAAATGCACAAACAGTAATTTCTCCGCATTGCAAGGTGCAATTCTGAAATTTTTTGCTTTTTCCTGCTCCTCTTAGCATGATAAAGAAGATTCAAAGAGAGTGAGATGCCAGCTCCTTTCATTCAGTCAGTAGCTTCAAATATTTCTGGTATATGAATAACATGATGTTTTTCAATGGCAAAAATCAATGAATATTGTAAATGCACAAACAGTAATTTCTCCGCATTGCAAGGTGCAATTCTGAAATTTTTTGCTTTTTCCTGCTCCTCTTAGCATGATAAAGAAGATTCAAAGAGAGTGAGATGCCAGCTCCTTTCATTCAGTCAGTAGCTTCAATCATTTCTGGACGTTTTTCAATGGCAAAAATCAATGAATATTGTAAATGCACAAACAGTAATTTCTCTGCATTGCAAGGTTTCAGAATTGCACCTTGCAATGTGGAGATCTTACTGTTTGTGCATTTACAGTATTCATTGATTTTTGCCATTGAAAAACGTCCAGAAATGTTTGAAGCTACTGACTGAATGAAGGGAGCTGGCATCTCACTCACTTTGAATGTTCTTTATCATGCTAGGATTAGCAGGAAAAAGCAAAAAATTTCAGAATTGCACCTTGCAATGTGGAGATATTACTGTTTGTGCATTTACAATATTCATTGATTTTTGCCATTGAAAAACATCATGTTATTCATATACCAGAAATGTTTGAAGCTACTGACTGAATGAAAGGATCTGGCATCTCACTATCTTTGAATCTTCTTTATCATGCTAGGATTAGCAGGAAAAAGCAAAAAATTTCAGAATTGCACCTTGCAATGTTTAGATATTACTGTTTGTGCATTTACAATATTCATTGATTTTTGCCATTGAAAAACGTCCAGAAATGTTTGAAGCTACTGACTGAATGAAAGGAGCTGGCATCTCACTCTATTTGAATCTTCTTTATCATGCTAGGATTAGCAGGAAAAAGCAAAAAATTTCAGAATTGCACCTTGCAATGTGGAGATATTACTGTTTGTGCATTTACAATATTCATTGATTTTTGCCTTTGAAAAACGTCCAGAAATGTTTATACCAGAAATGTTTGAAGCTACTGACTGAATGAAAGGAGCTGGCATCTCACTCTCTTTGAATCTTCTTTATCATGCTAAGAGGAGCAGGAAAAAGCAAAAAAATTCAGAATTGCACTTTGCAATGCGGAGAAATTACTGTTTGTGCGTTTACAATATTCATTGATTTTTGCCATTGAAAAACATCATTTTATTCATATACCAGAAATGATTGAAGCTACTGACTGAATGAAAGGAGCTGGCATCTCACTCTCTTTGAATCTTCTTTATCATGCTAGGATTAGCAGGAAAAAGCAAAAAATTTCAGAATTGCACCTTGCAATGTGGAGATATTACTGTTTGTGCATTTACAATATTCATTGATTTTTGCCATTGAAAAACGTCCAGAAATGTTTGAAGCTACTGACTGAATGAAAGGAGCTGGCATCTCACTCTCTTTGAATCTTCTTTATCATGCTAGGAGTAGCAGGAAAAAGCAAAAAATTTCAGAATTGCACCTTGCAATGTGGAGATATTACTGTTTGTGCATTTACAATATTCATTGATTTTTGCCATTGAAAAACGTCCAGAAATGTTTGAAGCTACTGACTGAATGAAAGGAGCTGGCATCTCACTCTCTTTGAATCTTCTTTATCATGCTAGGATTAGCAGGAAAAAGCAAAAAATTTCAGAATTGCACCTTGCAATGTGGAGATATTACTGTTTGTGCATTTACAATATTCATTGATTTTTGCCATTGAAAAACGTCCAGAAATGTTTATACCAGAAATGTTTGAAGCTACTGACTGAATGAAAGGAGCTGGCATCTCACTCTCTTTGAATCTTCTTTATCATGCTAAGAGGAGCAGGAAAAAGCAAAAAAATTCAGAATTGCACCTTGCAATGCGGAGAAATTACTGTTTGTGCATTTACAATATTCATTGATTTTTGCCATTGAAAAATGTCCAGAAATGATTGAAGCTGCTGACTGAATGAAAGGAGCTGGCATCTCACTCTCTTTGAATCTTCTTTATCATGCTAAGAGGAGCAGGAAAAAGCAAAAAATTTCAGAATTGCACCTTGCAATGCGGAGAAATTACTGTTTGTGCATTTACAATATTCATTGATTTTTGCCATTGAAAAACGTCCAGAAATGATTGAAGCTACTGACTGAATGAAAGGAGCTGGCATCTCACTCTCTTTGAATCTTCTTTATCATGCTAAGAGGAGCAGGAAAAAGCAAAAAATTTCAGAATTGCACCTTGCAATGCGGAGAAATTACTGTTTGTGCATTTACAATATTCATTGATTTTTGCCATTGAAAAACATCATGTTATTCATATACCAGAAATGATTGAAGCTACTGACTGAATGAAAGGAGCTGGCATCTCACTCTCTTTGAATCTTCTTTATCATGCTAAGAGGAGCAGGAAAAAGCAAAAAATTTCAGAATTGCACCTTGCAATGCGGAGAAATTACTGTTTGTGCATTTACAATATTCATTGATTTTTGCCATTGAAAAACGTCCAGAAATGATTGAAGCTACTGACTGAATGAAAGGAGCTGGCATCTCACTCTCTTTGAATCTTCTTTATCATGCTAAGAGGAGCAGGAAAAAGCAAAACATTTCAGAATTGCATCTTGCAATGCGGAGAAATTACTGTTTGTGCATTTACAATATTCATTGATTTTTGCCATTGAAAAACGTCCAGAAATGATTGAAGCTACTGACTGAATGAAAGGAGCTGGCATCTCACTCTCTTTGAATCTTCTTTACCATGCTAAGAGGAGCAGGAAAAAGCAAAAAATTTCAGAATTGCACCTTGCAATGCGGAGAAATTACTGTTTGTGCAGTTACAATATTCATTGATTTTTGCCATTGAAAAACATCATGTTATTCATATACCAGAAATGATTGAAGCTACTGACTGAATGAAAGGAGCTGGCATCTCACTCTCTTTGAATCTTCTTTATCATGCTAAGAGGAGCAGGAAAAAGCAAAAAATTTCAGAATTGCACCTTGCAATGCGGAGAAATTACTGTTTGTGCATTTACAATATTCATTGATTTTTGCCATTGAAAAACGTCCAGAAATGATTGAAGCTACTGACTGAATGAAAGGAGCTGGCATCTCACTCTCTTTGAATCTTCTTTATCATGCTAAGAGGAGCAGGAAAAAGCAAAAAATTTCAGAATTGCACCTTGCAATGCGGAGAAATTACTGTTTGTGCATTTACAATATTCATTGATTTTTGCCATTGAAAAACGTCCAGAAATGATTGAAGCTACTGACTGAATGAAAGGAGCTGGCATGTAACTCTCTTTGAGTCTTCTTTATCATGCTAAGAGGAGCAGGAAAAAGCAAAAAATTTCAGAATTGCACCTTGCAATGCGGAGAAATTACTCTTTGTGCATTTACAATATTCATTGATTTTTGCCATTGAAAAACATCATGTTATTCATTTACCAGAAATGTTTGAAGCTACTGACTGAATGAAAGAAGGTGGCATCTCACTATCTTTGAATCTTCTTTATCATGCTAAGAGGAGCAGGAAAAAGCAAAAAATTTCAGAATTGCACCTTGCAATGCGGAGAAATTACTGTTTGTGCATTTACAATATTCATTGATTTTTGGCATTGAAAAACGTCCAGAAATGATTGAAGCTACTGACTGAATGAAAGGAGCTGGCATCTCACTCTCTTTGAATCTTCTTTACCATGCTAAGAGAAGCAGGAAAAAGCAAAAAATTTCAGAATTGCACCTTGCAATGCGGAGAAATTACTGTTTGTGCATTTACAATATTCATTGATTTTTGCCATTGAAAAACATCATGTTATTCATATACCAGAAATGATTGAAGCTACTGACTGAATGAAAGGAGCTGGCATCTCACTCTCTTTGAATCTTCTTTATCATGCTAAGAGGAGCAGGAAAAAGCAAAAAATTTCAGAATTGCACCTTGCAATGCGGAGAAATTACTGTTTGTGCATTTACAATATTCATTGATTTTTGCCATTGAAAAACGTCCAGAAATGATTGAAGCTACTGACTGAATGAAAGGAGCTGGCATCTCAATCTCTTTGAATCTTCTTTATCATGCTAAGAGGAGCAGGAAAAAGCAAAAAATTTCAGAATTGCACCTTGCAATGCGGAGAAATTACTGTTTGTGCATTTACAATATTCATTGATTTTTGCCATTGAAAAACGTCCAGAAATGATTGAAGCTACTGACTGAATGAAAGGAGCTGGCATCTCACTCTCTTTGAATCTTCTTTATCATGCTAGGATTAGCAGGAATAAGCAAAAAATTTCAGAATTGCACCTTGCAATGTGGAGATATTACTGTTTGTGCATTTAAAATATTCATTGATTTTTGCCATTGAAAAACGTCCAGAAATGTTTGAAGCTACTGACTGAATGAAAGGAGCTGGCATCTCACTCTCTTTGAATCTTCTTTATCATGCTAGGAGTAGCAGGAAAAAGCAAAAAATTTCAGAATTGCACCTTGCAATGTGGAGATATTACTGTTTGTGCATTTACAATATTCATTGATTTTTGCCATTGAAAAACGTCCAGAAATGTTTGAAGCTACTGACTGAATGAAAGGAGCTGGCATCTCACTCTCTTTGAATCTTCTTTATCATGCTAGGATTAGCAGGAAAAAGCAAAAAATTTCAGAATTGCACCTTGCAATGTGGAGATATTACTGTTTGTGCATTTACAATATTCATTGATTTTTGCCATTGAAAAACATCATGTTATTCATTTACCAGAAATGTTTGAAGCTACTGACTGAATGAAAGAAGCTGGCATCTCACTATCTTTGAATCTTCTTTATCATGCTAAGAGGAGCAGGAAAAAGCAAAAAATTTCAGAATTCCACCTTACAATGCGGAGAAATTACTGTTTGTGCATATACAATATTCATTGATTTTTGCCATTGAAAAACGTCCAGAAATGTTTGAAGCTACTGACTGAATGAAAGGAGCTGGCATCTCACTCTATTTGAATATTCTTTATCATGCTAGGATTAGCAGGAAAAAGCAAAAAATTTCAGAATTGCACCTTGCAATGTGGAGATATTACTGTTTGTGCATTTACAATATTCATTGATTTTTGCCATTGAAAAACGTCCAGAAATGTTTATACCAGAAATGTTTGAAGCTACTGACTGAATGAAAGGAGCTGGCATCTCACTCTCTTTGAATCTTCTTTATCATGCTAAGAGGAGCAGGAAAAAGCAAAAAAATTCAGAATTGCACCTTGCAATGCGGAGAAATTACTGTTTGTGCATTTACAATATTCATTGATTTTTGCCATTGAAAAATGTCCAGAAATGATTGAAGCTACTGACTGAATGAAAGGAGCTGGCATCTCACTCTCTTTGAATCTTCTTTATCATGCTAAGAGGAGCAGGAAAAAGCAAAAAATTTCAGAATTGCACCTTGCAATGCGGAGAAATTACTGTTTGTGCATTTACAATATTCATTGATTTTTGCCATTGAAAAACGTCCAGAAATGATTGAAGCTACTGACTGAATGAAAGGAGCTGGCATCTCACTCTCTTTGAATCTTCTTTATCATGCTAAGAGGAGCAGGAAAAAGCAAAAAATTTCAGAATTGCACCTTGCAATGCGGAGAAATTACTGTTTGTGCATTTACAATATTCATTGATTTTTGCCATTGAAAAACATCATGTTATTCATACCCAGAAATGATTGAAGCTACTGACTGAATGAAAGGAGCTGGCATCTCACTCTCTTTGAATCTTCTTTATCATGCTAAGAGGAGCAGGAAAAAGCAAAACATTTCAGAATTGCACCTTGCAATGCGGAGAAATTACTGTTTGTGCATTTACAATATTCATTGATTTTTGCCATTGAAAAACGTCCAGAAATGATTGAAGCTACTGACTGAATGAAAGGAGCTGGCATCTCAATCTCTTTGAATCTTCTTTATCATGCTAAGAGGAGCAGGAAAAAGCAAAAAATTTCAGAATTGCACCTTGCAATGCGGAGAAATTACTGTTTGTGCATTTACAATATTCATTGATTTTTGCCATTGAAAAACGTCCAGAAATGATTGAAGCTACTGACTGAATGAAAGGAGCTGGCATCTCACTCTCTTTGAATCTTCTTTACCATGCTAAGAGGAGCAGGAAAAAGCAAAAAATTTCAGAATTGCACCTTGCAATGCGGAGAAATTACTGTTTGTGCAGTTACAATATTCATTGATTTTTGCCATTGAAAAACATCATGTTATTCATATACCAGAAATGATTGAAGCTACTGACTGAATGAAAGGAGCTGGCATCTCACTCTCTTTGAATCTTCTTTATCATGCTAAGAGGAGCAGGAAAAAGCAAAAAATTTCAGAATTGCACCTTGCAATGCGGAGAAATTACTGTTTGTGCATTTACAATATTCATTGATTTTTGCAATTGAAAAACGTCCAGAAATGATTGAAGCTACTGACTGAATGAAAGGAGCTGGCATCTCACTCTCTTTGAATCTTCTTTATCATGCTAAGAGGAGCAGGAAAAAGCAAAAAATTTCAGAATTGCACCTTGCAATGCGGAGAAATTACTGTTTGTGCATTTACAATATTCATTGATTTTTGCCATTGAAAAACGTCCAGAAATGATTGAAGCTACTGACTGAATGAAAGGAGCTGGCATGTAACTCTCTTTGAGTCTTCTTTATCATGCTAAGAGGAGCAGGAAAAAGCAAAAAATTTCAGAATTGCACCTTGCAATGCGGAGAAATTACTCTTTGTGCATTTACAATATTCATTGATTTTTGCCATTGAAAAACATCATGTTATTCATTTACCAGAAATGTTTGAAGCTACTGACTGAATGAAAGAAGCTGGCATCTCACTATCTTTGAATCTTCTTTATCATGCTAAGAGGAGCAGGAAAAAGCAAAAAATTTCAGAATTCCACCTTACAATGCGGAGAAATTACTGTTTGTGCATATACAATATTCATTGATTTTTGCCATTGAAAAACGTCCAGAAAAGATTGAAGCTACTGACTGAATGAAAGGAGCTGGCATCTCACTCTCTTTGAATCTTCTTTATCATGCTAAGTGGAGCAGGAAAAAGCAAAAAATTTCAGAATTGCACCTTGCAATGCAGAGAAATTACTGTTTGTGCATTTACAATATTCATTGATTTTTGCCATTGAAAAACATCATGTTATTCATATACCAGAAATGTTTGAAGCTACTGACTGAATGAAAGGAGCTGGCATCTCACTCTCTTTGAATCTTCTTTATCATGCTAAGAGGAGCAGGAAAAAGCAAAAAATTTCAGAATTGCACCTTGCAATGCAGAGAAATTACTGTTTGTGCATTTACAATATTCATTGATTTTTGCCATTGAAAAACGTCCAGAAATGATTGAAGCTACTGACTGAATGAAAGGAGCTGGCATCTCACTCTCTTTGAATCTTCTTTATCATGCTAAGAGGAGCAGGAAAAAGCAAAAAAATTCAGAATTGCACCTTGCAATGCGGAGAATTTACTGTTTGTGCATTTACAATATTCATTGATTTTTGCCATTGAAAAACATCATGTTATTCATATACCAGAAATGATTGAAGCTACTGACTGAATGAAAGGAGCGGGCATCTCATTCTCTTTGAATCTTCTTTTTCATGCTAAGAGGAGCAGGAAAAAGCAAAAAATTTCAGAATTGCACCTTGCAATGCGGAGAAATTACTGTTTGTGCATTTACAATATTCATTGATTTTTGCCATTGAAAAACGTCCAGAAATGATTGAAGCTACTGACTGAATGAAAGGAGCTGGCATCTCACTCTCTTTGAATCTTCTTTATCATGCTAAGAGGAGCAGGAAAAAGCAAAAAATTTCAGAATTGCACCTTGCAATGCGGAGAAATTACTGTTTTGTGCATTTACAATATTCATTGATTTTTGCCATTGAAAAACGTCCAGAAATGATTGAAGCTACTGACTGAATGAAAGGAGCTGGCATGTAACTCTCTTTGAGTCTTCTTTATCATGCTAAGAGGAGCAGGAAAAAGCAAAAAATTTCAGAATTGCACCTTGCAATGCGGAGAAATTACTCTTTGTGCATTTACAATATTCATTGATTTTTGCCATTGAAAAACATCATGTTATTCATTTACCAGAAATGTTTGAAGCTACTGACTGAATGAAAGAAGCTGGCATCTCACTATCTTTGAATCTTCTTTATCATGCTAAGAGGAGCAGGAAAAAGCAAAAAATTTCAGAATTCCACCTTACAATGCGGAGAAATTACTGTTTGTGCATATAGAATATTCATTGATTTTTGCCATTGAAAAACGTCCAGAAAAGATTGAAGCTACTGACTGAATGAAAGGAGCTGGCATCTCACTCTCTTTGAATCTTCTTTATCATGCTAAGAGGAGCAGGAAAAAGCAAAAAATTTCAGAATTGCACCTTGCAATGCAGAGAAATTACTGTTTGTGCATTTACAATATTCATTGATTTTTGCCATTGAAAAACATCATGTTATTCATATACCAGAAATGTTTGAAGCTACTGACTGAATGAAAGGAGCTGGCATCTCACTCTCTTTGAATCTTCTTTATCATGCTAAGAGGAGCAGGAAAAAGCAAAAAATTTCAGAATTGCACCTTGCAATGCAGAGAAATTACTGTTTGTGCATTTACAATATTCATTGATTTTTGCCATTGAAAAACGTCCAGAAATGATTGAAGCTACTGACTGAATGAAAGGAGCTGGCATCTCACTCTCTTTGAATCTTCTTTATCATGCTAAGAGGAGCAGGAAAAAGCAAAAAAATTCAGAATTGCACCTTGCAATGCGGAGAAATTACTGTTTGTGCATTTACAATATTCATTGATTTTTGCCATTGAAAAACATCATGTTATTCATATACCAGAAATGATTGAAGCTACTGACTGAATGAAAGGAGCGGGCATCTCATTCTCTTTGAATCTTCTTTTTCATGCTAAGAGGAGCAGGAAAAAGCAAAAAATTTCAGAATTGCACCTTGCAATGCGGAGAAATTACTGTTTGTGCATTTACAATATTCATTGATTTTTGCCATTGAAAAACGTCCAGAAATGATTGAAGCTACTGACTGAATGAAAGGAGCTGGCATCTCACTCTCTTTGAATCTTCTTTATCATGCTAGGATTAGCAGGAAAAAGCAAAAAATTTCAGAATTGCACCTTGCAATGTGGAGATATTACTGTTTGTGCATTTACAATATTCATTGATTTTTGCCTTTGAAAAACGTCCAGAAATGTTTATACCAGAAATGTTTGAAGCTACTGACTGAATGAAAGGAGCTGGCATCTCACTCTCTTTGAATCTTCTTTATCATGCTAAGAGGAGCAGGAAAAAGCAAAAAAATTCAGAATTGCACCTTGCAATGCGGAGAAATTACTGTTTGTGCATTTACAATATTCATTGATTTTTGCCATTGAAAAACATCATGTTATTCATATACCAGAAATGATTGAAGCTACTGACTGAATGAAAGGAGCTGGCATCTCACTCTCTTTGAATCTTCTTTATCATGCTAGGATTAGCAGGAAAAAGCAAAAAATTTCAGAATTGCACCTTGCAATGTGGAGATATTACTGTTTGTGCATTTACAATATTCATTGATTTTTGCCATTGAAAAACGTCCAGAAATGTTTGAAGCTACTGACTGAATGAAAGGAGCTGGCATCTCACTCTCTTTGAATCTTCTTTATCATGCTAGGATTAGCAGGAAAAAGCAAAAAATTTCAGAATTGCACCTTGCAATGTGGAGATATTACTGTTTGTGCATTTACAATATTCATTGATTTTTGCCATTGAAAAACGTACAGAAATGTTTGAAGCTACTGACTGAATGAAAGGAGCTGGCATCTCACTCTCTTTGAATCTTCTTTATCATGCTAGGAGTAGCAGGAAAAAGCAAAAAATTTCAGAATTGCACCTTGCAATGTGGAGATATTACTGTTTGTGCATTTACAATATTCATTGATTTTTGCCATTGAAAAACGTCCAGAAATGTTTGAAGCTACTGACTGAATGAAAGGAGCTGGCATCTCACTCTCTTTGAATCTTCTTTATCATGCTAGGATTAGCAGGAAAAAGCAAAAAATTTCAGAATTGCACCTTGCAATGTGGAGATATTACTGTTTGTGCATTTACAATATTCATTGATTTTTGCCATTGAAAAACATCATGTTATTCATATACCAGAAATGTTTGAGGCTACTGACTGAATGAAAGGACCTGGCATCTCACTCTCTTTGAATCTTCTTTATCATGCTAGGATTAGCAGGAAAAAGCAAAAAATTTCAGAATTGCACCTTGCAATGCGGAGAATTTACTGTTTGTGCATTTACAATATTCATTGATTTTTGCCATTGAAAAACATCATGTTATTCATATACCAGAAATGATTGAAGCTACTGACTGAATGAATGGAGCGGGCATCTCATTCTCTTTGAATCTTCTTTTTCATGCTAAGAGGAGCAGGAAAAAGCAAAAAATTTCAGAATTGCACCTTGCAATGCGGAGAAATTACTGTTTGTGCATTTACAATATTCATTGATTTTTGCCATTGAAAAACGTCCAGAAATGATTGAAGCTACTGACTGAATGAAAGGAGCTGGCATCTCACTCTCTTTGAATCTTCTTTATCATGCTAAGAGGAGCAGGAAAAAGCAAAAAATTTCAGAATTGCACCTTGCAATGCGGAGAAATTACTGTTTTGTGCATTTACAATATTCATTGATTTTTGCCATTGAAAAACGTCCAGAAATGATTGAAGCTACTGACTGAATGAAAGGAGCTGGCATGTAACTCTCTTTGAGTCTTCTTTATCATGCTAAGAGGAGCAGGAAAAAGCAAAAAATTTCAGAATTGCACCTTGCAATGCGGAGAAATTACTCTTTGTGCATTTACAATATTCATTGATTTTTGCCATTGAAAAACATCATGTTATTCATTTACCAGAAATGTTTGAAGCTACTGACTGAATGAAAGAAGCTGGCATCTCACTATCTTTGAATCTTCTTTATCATGCTAAGAGGAGCAGGAAAAAGCAAAAAATTTCAGAATTCCACCTTACAATGCGGAGAAATTACTGTTTGTGCATATAGAATATTCATTGATTTTTGCCATTGAAAAACGTCCAGAAAAGATTGAAGCTACTGACTGAATGAAAGGAGCTGGCATCTCACTCTCTTTGAATCTTCTTTATCATGCTAAGAGGAGCAGGAAAAAGCAAAAAATTTCAGAATTGCACCTTGCAATGCAGAGAAATTACTGTTTGTGCATTTACAATATTCATTGATTTTTGCCATTGAAAAACATCATGTTATTCATATACCAGAAATGTTTGAAGCTACTGACTGAATGAAAGGAGCTGGCATCTCACTCTCTTTGAATCTTCTTTATCATGCTAAGAGGAGCAGGAAAAAGCAAAAAATTTCAGAATTGCACCTTGCAATGCAGAGAAATTACTGTTTGTGCATTTACAATATTCATTGATTTTTGCCATTGAAAAACGTCCAGAAATGATTGAAGCTACTGACTGAATGAAAGGAGCTGGCATCTCACTCTCTTTGAATCTTCTTTATCATGCTAAGAGGAGCAGGAAAAAGCAAAAAAATTCAGAATTGCACCTTGCAATGCGGAGAAATTACTGTTTGTGCATTTACAATATTCATTGATTTTTGCCATTGAAAAACATCATGTTATTCATATACCAGAAATGATTGAAGCTACTGACTGAATGAAAGGAGCGGGCATCTCATTCTCTTTGAATCTTCTTTTTCATGCTAAGAGGAGCAGGAAAAAGCAAAAAATTTCAGAATTGCACCTTGCAATGCGGAGAATTTACTGTTTGTGCATTTACAATATTCATTGATTTTTGCCATTGAAAAACGTCCAGAAATGATTGAAGCTACTGACTGAATGAAAGGAGCTGGCATCTCACTCTCTTTGAATCTTCTTTATCATGCTAGGATTAGCAGGAAAAAGCAAAAAATTTCAGAATTGCACCTTGCAATGTGGAGATATTACTGTTTGTGCATTTACAATATTCATTGATTTTTGCCTTTGAAAAACGTCCAGAAATGTTTATACCAGAAATGTTTGAAGCTACTGACTGAATGAAAGGAGCTGGCATCTCACTCTCTTTGAATCTTCTTTATCATGCTAAGAGGAGCAGGAAAAAGCAAAAAATTTCAGAATTGCACCTTGCAATGCGGAGAAATTACTGTTTGTGCATTTACAATATTCATTGATTTTTGCCATTGAAAAACATCATGTTATTCATATACCAGAAATGATTGAAGCTACTGACTGAATGAAAGGAGCTGGCATCTCACTCTCTTTGAATCTTCTTTATCATGCTAGGATTAGCAGGAAAAAGCAAAAAATTTCAGAATTGCACCTTGCAATGTGGAGATATTACTGTTTGTGCATTTACAATATTCATTGATTTTTGCCATTGAAAAACGTCCAGAAATGTTTGAAGCTACTGACTGAATGAAAGGAGCTGGCATCTCACTCTCTTTGAATCTTCTTTATCATGCTAGGATTAGCAGGAAAAAGCAAAAAATTTCAGAATTGCACCTTGCAATGTGGAGATATTACTGTTTGTGCATTTACAATATTCATTGATTTTTGCCATTGAAAAACGTACAGAAATGTTTGAAGCTACTGACTGAATGAAAGGAGCTGGCATCTCACTCTCTTTGAATCTTCTTTATCATGCTAGGAGTAGCAGGAAAAAGCAAAAAATTTCAGAATTGCACCTTGCAATGTGGAGATATTACTGTTTGTGCATTTACAATATTCATTGATTTTTGCCATTGAAAAACGTCCAGAAATGTTTGAAGCTACTGACTGAATGAAAGGAGCTGGCATCTCACTCTCTTTGAATCTTCTTTATCATGCTAGGATTAGCAGGAAAAAGCAAAAAATTTCAGAATTGCACCTTGCAATGTGGAGATATTACTGTTTGTGCATTTACAATATTCATTGATTTTTGCCATTGAAAAACATCATGTTATTCATATACCAGAAATGTTTGAGGCTACTGACTGAATGAAAGGACCTGGCATCTCACTCTCTTTGAATCTTCTTTATCATGCTAGGATTAGCAGGAAAAAGCAAAAAATTTCAGAATTGCACCTTGCAATGTGGAGATATTACTGTTTGTGCATTTACAATATTCATTGATTTTTGCCATTGAAAAACGTCCAGAAATGTTTGAAGCTACTGACTGAATGAAAGGAGCTGGCATCTCACTCTATTTGAATATTCTTTATCATGCTAGGATTAGCAGGAAAAAGCAAAAAATTTCAGAATTGCACCTTGCAATGTGGAGATATTACTGTTTGTGCATTTACAATATTCATTGATTTTTGCCATTGAAAAACGTCCAGAAATGTTTATACCAGAAATGTTTGAAGTTACTGACTGAATGAAAGGAGCTGGCATCTCACTCTCTTTGAATCTTCTTTATCATGCTAAGAGGAGCAGGAAAAAGCAAAAAAATTCAGAATTGCACCTTGCAATGCGGAGAAATTACTGTATGTGCATTTACAATATTCATTGATTTTTGCCATTGAAAAACGTCCAGAAATGATTGAAGCTACTGACTGAATGAAAGGAGCTGGCATCTCACTCTCTCTGAATCTTCTTTATCATGCTAAGAGGAGCAGGAAAAAGCAAAAAATTTCAGAATTGCACCTTGCAATGCGGAGAAATTACTGTTTGTGCATTTACAATATTCATTGATTTTTGCCATTGAAAAATGTCCAGAAATGATTGAAGCTACTGACTGAATGAAAGGAGCTGGCATCTCACTCTCTTTGAATCTTCTTTATCATGCTAAGAGGAGCAGGAAAAAGCAAAAAATTTCAGAATTGCACCTTGCAATGTGGAGAAATTACTGTTTGTGCATTTACAATATTCATTGATTTTTGCCATTGAAAAACATCATGTTATTCATACCCAGAAATGATTGAAGCTACTGACTGAATGAAAGGAGCTGGCATCTCACTCTCTTTGAATCTTCTTTATCATGCTAAGAGGAGCAGGAAAAAGCAAAACATTTCAGAATTGCACCTTGCAATGCGGAGAAATTACTGTTTGTGCATTTACAATATTCATTGATTTTTGCCATTGAAAAACGTCCAGAAATGATTGAAGCTACTGACTGAATGAAAGGAGCTGGCATCTCACTCTCTTTGAATCTTCATTATCATGCTAAGAGGAGCAGGAAAAAGCAAAAAATTTCAGAATTGCACCTTGCAATGCGGAGAAATTACTGTTTGTGCATTTACAATATTCATTGATTTTTGCCATTGAAAAACGTCCAGAAATGATTGAAGCTACTGACTGAATGAAAGGAGCTGGCATCTCACTCTCTTTGAATCTTCTTTACCATGCTAAGAGGAGCAGGAAAAAGCAAAAAATTTCAGAATTGCACCTTGCAATGCGGAGAAATTACTGTTTGTGCATTTACAATATTCATTGATTTTTGCCATTGAAAAACATCATGTTATTCATATACCAGAAATGATTGAAGCTACTGACTGAATGAAAGGAGCTGGCATCTCACTCTCTTTGAATCTTCTTTATCATGCTAAGAGGAGCAGGAAAAAGCAAAAAATTTCAGAATTGCACCTTGCAATGCGGAGAAATTACTGTTTGTGCATTTACAATATTCATTGATTTTTGCCATTGAAAAACGTCCAGAAATGATTGAAGCTACTGACTGAATGAAAGGACCTGGCATCTCACTCTCTTTGAATCTTCTTTATCATGCTAAGAGGAGCAGGAAAAAGCAAAAAATTTCAGAATTGCACCTTGCAATGCGGAGAAATTACTGTTTGTGCATTTACAATATTCATTGATTTTTGCCATTGAAAAACGTCCAGAAATGATTGAAGCTACTGACTGAATGAAAGGAGCTGGCATGTAACTCTCTTTGAGTCTTCTTTATCATGCTAAGAGGAGCAGGAAAAAGCAAAAAATTTCAGAATTGCACCTTGCAATGCGGAGAAATTACTCTTTGTGCATTTACAATATTCATTGATTTTTGCCATTGAAAAACATCATGTTATTCATATACCAGAAATGTTTGAAGCTACTGACTGAATGAAAGAAGCTGGCATCTCACTCTCTTTGAATCTTCTTTATCATGCTAAGAGGAGCAGGAAAAAGCAAAAAATTTCAGAATTCCACCTTACAATGCGGAGAAATTACTGTTTGTGCATTTACAATATTCATTGATTTTTGCCATTGAAAAACGTCCAGAAAAGATTGAAGCTACTGACTGAATGAAAGGAGCTGGCATCTCACTCTCTTTGAATCTTCTTTATCATGCTAAGAGGAGCAGGAAAAAGCAAAAAATTTCAGAATTGCACCTTGCAATGTGGAGATATTACTGTTTGTGCATTTACAATATTCATTGATTTTTGCCATTGAAAAACGTCCAGAAATGTTTATACCAGAAATGTTTGAAGTTACTGACTGAATGAAAGGAGCTGGCATCTCACTCTCTTTGAATCTTCTTTATCATGCTAAGAGGAGCAGGAAAAAGCAAAAAAATTCAGAATTGCACCTTGCAATGCGGAGAAATTACTGTTTGTGCATTTACAATATTCATTGATTTTTCCATTGAAAAACGTCCAGAAATGATTGAAGCTACTGACTGAATGAAAGGAGCTGGCATCTCACTCTCTCTGAATCTTCTTTATCATGCTAAGAGGAGCAGGAAAAAGCAAAAAATTTCAGAATTGCACCTTGCAATGCGGAGAAATTACTGTTTGTGCATTTACAATATTCATTGATTTTTGCCATTGAAAAATGTCCAGAAATGATTGAAGCTACTGACTGAATGAAAGGAGCTGGCATCTCACTCTCTTTGAATCTTCTTTATCATGCTAAGAGGAGCAGGAAAAAGCAAAAAATTTCAGAATTGCACCTTGCAATGTGGAGAAATTACTGTTTGTGCATTTACAATATTCATTGATTTTTGCCATTGAAAAACATCATGTTATTCATACCCAGAAATGATTGAAGCTACTGACTGAATGAAAGGAGCTGGCATCTCACTCTCTTTGAATCTTCTTTATCATGCTAAGAGGAGCAGGAAAAAGCAAAACATTTCAGAATTGCACCTTGCAATGCGGAGAAATTACTGTTTGTGCATTTACAATATTCATTGATTTTTGCCATTGAAAAACGTCCAGAAATGATTGAAGCTACTGACTGAATGAAAGGAGCTGGCATCTCACTCTCTTTGAATCTTCATTATCATGCTAAGAGGAGCAGGAAAAAGCAAAAAATTTCAGAATTGCACCTTGCAATGCGGAGAAATTACTGTTTGTGCATTTACAATATTCATTGATTTTTGCCATTGAAAAACGTCCAGAAATGATTGAAGCTACTGACTGAATGAAAGGAGCTGGCATCTCACTCTCTTTGAATCTTCTTTACCATGCTAAGAGGAGCAGGAAAAAGCAAAAAATTTCAGAATTGCACCTTGCAATGCGGAGAAATTACTGTTTGTGCATTTACAATATTCATTGATTTTTGCCATTGAAAAACATCATGATATTCATATACCAGAAATGATTGAAGCTACTGACTGAATGAAAGGAGCTGGCATCTCACTCTCTTTGAATCTTCTTTATCATGCTAAGAGGAGCAGGAAAAAGCAAAAAATTTCAGAATTGCACCTTGCAATGCGGAGAAATTACTGTTTGTGCATTTACAATATTCATTGATTTTTGCCATTGAAAAACGTCCAGAAATGATTGAAGCTACTGACTGAATGAAAGGACCTGGCATCTCACTCTCTTTGAATCTTCTTTATCATGCTAAGAGGAGCAGGAAAAAGCAAAAAATTTCAGAATTGCACCTTGCAATGCGGAGAAATTACTGTTTGTGCATTTACAATATTCATTGATTTTTGCCATTGAAAAACGTCCAGAAATGATTGAAGCTACTGACTGAATGAAAGGAGCTGGCATGTAACTCTCTTTGAGTCTTCTTTATCATGCTAAGAGGAGCAGGAAAAAGCAAAAAATTTCAGAATTGCACCTTGCAATGCGGAGAAATTACTCTTTGTGCATTTACAATATTCATTGATTTTTGCCATTGAAAAACATCATGTTATTCATATACCAGAAATGTTTGAAGCTACTGACTGAATGAAAGAAGCTGGCATCTCACTATCTTTGAATCTTCTTTATCATGCTAAGAGGAGCAGGAAAAAGCAAAAAATTTCAGAATTCCACCTTACAATGCGGAGAAATTACTGTTTGTGCATTTACAATATTCATTGATTTTTGCCATTGAAAAACGTCCAGAAAAGATTGAAGCTACTGACTGAATGAAAGGAGCTGGCATCTCACTCTCTTTGAATCTTCTTTATCATGCTAAGAGGAGCAGGAAAAAGCAAAAAATTTCAGAATTGCACCTTGCAATGCGGAGAAATTACTGTTTGTGCATTTACAATATTCATTGATTTTTGCCATTGAAAAACGTCCAGAAATGATTGAAGCTACTGACTGAATGAAAGGAGCTGGCATGTAACTCTCTTTGAGTCTTCTTTATCATGCTAAGAGGAGCAGGAAAAAGCAAAAAATTTCAGAATTGCACCTTGCAATGCGGAGAAATTACTCTTTGTGCATTTACAATATTCATTGATTTTTGCCATTGAAAAACATCATGTTATTCATATACCAGAAATGTTTGAAGCTACTGACTGAATGAAAGAAGCTGGCATCTCACTATCTTTGAATCTTCTTTATCATGCTAAGAGGAGCAGGAAAAAGCAAAAAATTTCAGAATTCCACCTTACAATGCGGAGAAATTACTGTTTGTGCATTTACAATATTCATTGATTTTTGCCATTGAAAAACGTCCAGAAAAGATTGAAGCTACTGACTGAATGAAAGGAGCTGGCATCTCACTCTCTTTGAATCTTCTTTATCATGCTAAGAGGAGCAGGAAAAAGCAAAAAATTTCAGAATTGCACCTTGCAATGCGGAGAAATTACTGTTTGTGCATTTACAATATTCATTGATTTTTGCCATTGAAAAACATCATGTTATTCATATACCAGAAATGTTTGAAGCTACTGACTGAATGAAAGGAGCTGGCATCTCACTCTCTTTGAATCTTCTTTATCATGCTAAGAGGAGCAGGAAAAAGCAAAAAATTTCAGAATTGCACCTTGCAATGCGGAGAAATTACTGTTTGTGCATTTACAATATTCATTGATTTTTGCCATTGAAAAACGTCCAGAAATGATTGAAGCTACTGACTGAATGAAAGGAGCTGGCATCTCACTCTCTTTGAATCTTCTTTATCATGCTAAGAGGAGCAGGAAAAAGCAAAAAAATTCAGAATTGCACCTTGCAATGCGGAGAAATTACTGTTTGTGCATTTACAATATTCATTGATTTTTGCCATTGAAAAACATCATGTTATTCATATACCAGAAATGATTGAAGCTACTGACTGAATGAAAGGAGCGGGCATCTCATTCTCTTTGAATCTTCTTTTTCATGCTAAGAGGAGCAGGAAAAAGCAAAAAATTTCAGAATTGCACCTTGCAATGCGGAGAAATTACTGTTTGTGCATTTACAATATTCATTGATTTTTGCCATTGAAAAACATCATGTTATTCATATACCAGAAATGATTGAAGCTACTGACTGAATGAAAGGAGCTGGCATCTCACTCTCTTTGAATCTTCTTTATCATGCTAGTATTAGCAGGAAAAAGCAAAAAATTTCAGAATTGCACCTTGCAATGTGGAGATATTACTGTTTGTGCATTTACAATATTCATTGATTTTTGCCATTGAAAAACGTCCAGAAATGTTTGAAGCTACTGACTGAATGAAAGGAGCTGGCATCTCACTCTCTTTGAATCTTCTTTATCATGCTAAGAGGAGCAGGAAAAAGCAAAAAATTTCAGAATTGCACCTTGCAATGTGGAGAAATTACTGTTTGTGCATTTACAATATTCATTGATTTTTGCCATTGAAAAACATCATGTTATTCATACCCAGAAATGATTGAAGCTACTGACTGAATGAAAGGAGCTGGCATCTCACTCTCTTTGAATCTTCTTTATCATGCTAAGAGGAGCAGGAAAAAGCAAAACATTTCAGAATTGCACCTTGCAATGCGGAGAAATTACTGTTTGTGCATTTACAATATTCATTGATTTTTGCCATTGAAAAACGTCCAGAAATGATTGAAGCTACTGACTGAATGAAAGGAGCTGGCATCTCACTCTCTTTGAATCTTCATTATCATGCTAAGAGGAGCAGGAAAAAGCAAAAAATTTCAGAATTGCACCTTGCAATGCGGAGAAATTACTGTTTGTGCATTTACAATATTCATTGATTTTTGCCATTGAAAAACGTCCAGAAATGATTGAAGCTACTGACTGAATGAAAGGAGCTGGCATCTCACTCTCTTTGAATCTTCTTTACCATGCTAAGAGGAGCAGGAAAAAGCAAAAAATTTCAGAATTGCACCTTGCAATGCGGAGAAATTACTGTTTGTGCATTTACAATATTCATTGATTTTTGCCATTGAAAAACATCATGTTATTCATATACCAGAAATGATTGAAGCTACTGACTGAATGAAAGGAGCTGGCATCTCACTCTCTTTGAATCTTCTTTATCATGCTAAGAGGAGCAGGAAAAAGCAAAAAATTTCAGAATTGCACCTTGCAATGCGGAGAAATTACTGTTTGTGCATTTACAATATTCATTGATTTTTGCCATTGAAAAACGTCCAGAAATGATTGAAGCTACTGACTGAATGAAAGGACCTGGCATCTCACTCTCTTTGAATCTTCTTTATCATGCTAAGAGGAGCAGGAAAAAGCAAAAAATTTCAGAATTGCACCTTGCAATGCGGAGAAATTACTGTTTGTGCATTTACAATATTCATTGATTTTTGCCATTGAAAAACGTCCAGAAATGATTGAAGCTACTGACTGAATGAAAGGAGCTGGCATGTAACTCTCTTTGAGTCTTCTTTATCATGCTAAGAGGAGCAGGAAAAAGCAAAAAATTTCAGAATTGCACCTTGCAATGCGGAGAAATTACTCTTTGTGCATTTACAATATTCATTGATTTTTGCCATTGAAAAACATCATGTTATTCATATACCAGAAATGTTTGAAGCTACTGACTGAATGAAAGAAGCTGGCATCTCACTATCTTTGAATCTTCTTTATCATGCTAAGAGGAGCAGGAAAAAGCAAAAAATTTCAGAATTCCACCTTACAATGCGGAGAAATTACTGTTTGTGCATTTACAATATTCATTGATTTTTGCCATTGAAAAACGTCCAGAAAAGATTGAAGCTACTGACTGAATGAAAGGAGCTGGCATCTCACTCTCTTTGAATCTTCTTTATCATGCTAAGAGGAGCAGGAAAAAGCAAAAAATTTCAGAATTGCACCTTGCAATGCGGAGAAATTACTGTTTGTGCATTTACAATATTCATTGATTTTTGCCATTGAAAAACATCATGTTATTCATATACCAGAAATGTTTGAAGCTACTGACTGAATGAAAGGAGCTGGCATCTCACTCTCTTTGAATCTTCTTTATCATGCTAAGAGGAGCAGGAAAAAGCAAAAAATTTCAGAATTGCACCTTGCAATGCGGAGAAATTACTGTTTGTGCATTTACAATATTCATTGATTTTTGCCATTGAAAAACGTCCAGAAATGATTGAAGCTACTGACTGAATGAAAGGAGCTGGCATCTCACTCTCTTTGAATCTTCTTTATCATGCTAGTATTAGCAGGAAAAAGCAAAAAATTTCAGAATTGCACCTTGCAATGTGGAGATATTACTGTTTGTGCATTTACAATATTCATTGATTTTTGCCATTGAAAAACGTCCAGAAATGTTTGAAGCTACTGACTGAATGAAAGGAGCTGGCATCTCACTCTCTTTGAATCTTCTTTATCATGCTAGGATTAGCAGGAAAAAGCAAAAAATTTCAGAATTGCACCTTGCAATGTGGAGATATTACTGTTTGTGCATTTACAATATTCATTGATTTTTGCCATTGAAAAACGTACAGAAATGTTTGAAGCTACTGACTGAATGAAAGGAGCTGGCATCTCACTCTCTTTGAATCTTCTTTATCATGCTAGGAGTAGCAGGAAAAAGCAAAAAATTTCAGAATTGCACCTTGCAATGTGGAGATATTACTGTTTGTGCATTTACAATATTCATTGATTTTTGCCATTGAAAAACGTCCAGAAATGTTTGAAGCTACTGACTGAATGAAAGGAGCTGGCATCTCACTCTCTTTGAATCTTCTTTATCATGCTAGGATTAGCAGGAAAAAGCAAAAAATTTCAGAATTGCACCTTGCAATGTGGAGATATTACTGTTTGTGCATTTACAATATTCATTGATTTTTGCCATTGAAAAACATCATGTTATTCATATACCAGAAATGTTTGAGGCTACTGACTGAATGAAAGGAGCTGGCATCTCACTCTCTTTGAATCTTCTTTATCATGCTAAGAGGAGCAAGAAAAAGCAAAACATTTCAGAATTGCACCTTGCAATGCGGAGAAATTACTGTTTGTGCATTTACAATATTCATTGATTTTTGCCATTGAAAAACGTCCAGAAATGATTGAAGCTACTGACTGAATGAAAGGAGCTGGCATCTCACTCTCTTTGAATCTTCTTTATCATGCTAAGAGGAGCAGGAAAAAGCAAAAAATTTCAGAATTGCACCTTGCAATGCGGAGAAATTACTGTTTGTGCATTTACAATATTCATTGATTTTTGCCATTGAAAAACGTCCAGAAATGATTGAAGCTACTGACTGAATGAAAGGAGCTGGCATCTCACTCTCTTTGAATCTTCTTTACCATGCTAAGAGGAGCAGGAAAAAGCAAAAAATTTCAGAATTGCACCTTGCAATGCGGAGAAATTACTGTTTGTGCATTTACAATATTCATTGATTTTTGTCATTGAAAAACATCATGTTATTCATATACCAGAAATGATTGAAGCTACTGACTGAATGAAAGGAGCTGGCATCTCACTCTCTTTGAATCTTCTTTATCATGCTAAGAGGAGCAGGAAAAAGCAAAAAATTTCAGAATTGCACCTTGCAATGCGGAGAAATTACTGTTTGTGCATTTACAATATTCATTGATTTTTGCCATTGAAAAACGTCCAGAAATGATTGAAGCTACTGACTGAATGAAAGGAGCTGGCATGTAACTCTCTTTGAGTCTTCTTTATCATGCTAAGAGGAGCAGGAAAAAGCAAAAAATTTCAGAATTGCATCTTGCAATGCGGAGAAATTACTCTTTGTGCATTTACAATATTCATTGATTTTTGCCATTGAAAAACATCATGTTATTCATATAACAGAAATGTTTGAAGCTACTGACTGAATGAAAGAAGCTGGCATCTCACTATCTTTGAATCTTCTTTATCATGCTAAGAGGAGCAGGAAAAAGCAAAAAATTTCAGAATTCCACCTTACAATGCGGAGAAATTACTGTTTGTGCATTTACAATATTCATTGATTTTTGCCATTGAAAAACGTCCAGAAACGATTGAAGCTACTGACTGAATGAAAGGAGCTGGCATCTCACTCTCTTTGAATCTTCTTTATCATGCTAAGAGGAGCAGGAAAAAGCAAAAAATTTCAGAATTGCACCTTGCAATGCGGAGAAATTACTGTTTGTGCATTTACAATATTCATTGATTTTTGCCATTGAAAAACATCATGTTATTCATATACCAGAAATGTTTTGAAGCTACTGACTGAATGAAAGGAGCTGGCATCTCACTCTCTTTGAATCTTCTTTATCATGCTAAGAGGAGCAGGAAAAAGCAAAAAATTTCAGAATTGCACCTTGCAATGCGGAGAAATTACTGTTTGTGCATTTACAATATTCATTGATTTTTGCCATTGAAAAACGTCCAGAAATGATTGAAGCTACTGACTGAATGAAAGGAGCTGGCATCTCACACTCTTTGAATCTTCTTTATCATGCTAAGAGGAGCAGGAAAAAGCAAAAAAATTCAGAATTGCACCTTGCAATGCGGAGAAATTACTGTTTGTGCATTTACAATATTCATTGATTTTTGCCATTGAAAAACATCATGTTATTCATATACCAGAAATGATTGAAGCTACTGACTGAATGAAAGGAGCGGGCATCTCATTCTCTTTGAATCTTCTTTTTCATGCTAAGAGGAGCAGGAAAAAGCAAAAAATTTCAGAATTGCACCTTGCAATGCGGAGAAATTACTGTTTGTGCATTTACAATATTCATTGATTTTTGCCATTGAAAAATGTCCAGAAATGATTGAAGCTACTGACTGAATGAAAGGAGCTGGCATCTCACTCTCTTTGAATCTTCTTTATCATGCTAAGAGGAGCAGGAAAAAGCAAAAAATTTCAGAATTGCACCTTGCAATGCGGAGAAATTACTGCTTGTGCATTTACAATATTCATTGATTTTTGCCATTGAAAAACATCCAGAAATGATTGAAGCTACTGACTGAATGAAAGGAGCTGGCATCTCACTCTCTTTGAATCTTTATCATGCTAAGAGGAGCAGGAAAAAGCAAAAAATTTCAGAATTGCACCTTGCAATGCGGAGAAATTACTGTTTGTGCATTTACAATATTCATTGATTTTTGCCATTGAAAAATGTCCAGAAATGTTTGAAGCTACTGACTGAATGAAAGGAGCTGGCATCTCACTCTCTTTGAATCTTCTTTATCATGCTAGCATAAGCAGGAAAAAGCAAAAAATTTCAGAATTGCACCTTGCAATGTGGAGATATTACTGTTTGTGCATTTACAATATTCATTGATTTTTGCCATTGAAAAACGTCCAGAAATGTTTGAAGCTACTGACTGAATGAAAGGAGCTGGCATCTCACTCTCTTTGAATCTTCTTTATCATGCTAGGAGTAGCAGGAAAAAGCAAAAAATTTCAGAATTGCACCTTGCAATATGGAGATATTACTGTTTGTGCATTTACAATATTCATTGATTTTTGCCATTGAAAAACATCATGTTATTCATATACCAGAAATGTTTGAAGCTACTGACTGAATGAAAGGAGCTGGCATCTCACTCTCTTTGAATCTTCTTTATCATGCTAGGATTAGCAGGAAAAAGCCAAAAATTTCAGAATTGCACCTTGCAATGTGGAGATATTACTGTTTGTGCATTTACAATATTCATTGATTTTTGCCATTGAAAAACGTCCAGAAATGTTTGAAGCTACTGACTGAATGAAAGGAGCTGGCATCTCACTCTATTTGAATCTTCTTTATCATGCTAGGATTAGCAGGAAAAAAGCAAAAAATTTCAGAATTGCACCTTGCAATGTGGAGAAATTACTGTTTGTGCATTTACAATATTCATTGATTTTTGCCATTGAAAAACGTCCAGAAATGACTGAAGCTACTGACTGAATGAAAGGAGCTGGCATCTCACTCTCTTTGAATCTTCTTTATCATGCTAAGAGGAGCCGGAAAAAGCAAAAAATTTCAGAATTGCACCTTGCAATGCGGAGAAATTACTGTTTGTGCATTTACAATATTCATTGATTTTTGCCATTGAAAAACGTCCAGAAATGATTGAAGCTACTGACTGAATGAAAAGAGCTGGCATCTCACTCTCTTTGAATCTTCTTTATCATGCTAAGAGGAGCAGGAAAAAGCAAAAAATTTCAGAATTGCACCTTGCAATGCGGAGAAATTACTGTTTGTGCATTTACAATATTCATTGATTTTTGCCATTGAAAAACATCATGTTATTCATATACCAGAAATGATTGAAGCTACTGACTGAATGAAAGGAGCTGGCATCTCACTCTCTTTGAATCTTCTTTATCAAGCTAAGAGGAGCAGGAAAAAGCAAAAAATTTCAGAATTGCACCTTGCAATGCGGAGAAATTACTGTTTGTGCATTTACAATATTCATTGATTTTTGCCATTGAAAAACGTCCAGAAATGATTGAAGCTACTGACTGAATGAAAGGAGCTGGCATCTCACTCTCTTTGAATCTTCTTTATCATGCTAGGATTAGCAGGAAAAAGCAAAAAATTTCAGAATTGCACCTTGCAATGTGGAGATATTACTGTTTGTGCATTTACAATATTCATTGAATTTTGCCATTGAAAAACGTCCAGAAATGTTTGAAGCTACTGACTGAATGAAAGGAGCTGGCATCTCACTCTATTTGAATCTTCTTTATCATGCTAGGATTAGCAGGAAAAAGCAAAAAATTTCAGAATTGCACCTTGCAATGTGGAGATATTACTGTTTGTGCATTTACAATATTCATTGATTTTTGCCTTTGAAAAACGTCCAGAAATGTTTATACCAGAAATGTTTGAAGCTACTGACTGAATGAAAGGAGCTGGCGTCTCACTCTCTTTGAATCTTCTTTATCATGCTAAGAGGAGCAGGAAAAAGCAAAAAATTTCAGAATTGCACCTTGCAATGCGGAGAAATTACTGTTTGTGCATTTACAATATTCATTGATTTTTGCCATTGAAAAACGTCCAGAAATGACTGAAGCTACTGACTGAATGAAAGGAGCTGGCATCTCACTCTCTTTGAATCTTCTTTATCATGCTAAGAGGAGCAGGAAAAAGCAAAAAATTTCAGAATTGCACCTTGCAATGCGGAGAAATTACTGTTTGTGCATTTACAATATTCATTGATTTTTGCCATTGAAAAACGTCCAGAAATGATTGAAGCTACTGACTGAATGAAAGGAGCTGGCATCTCACTCTCTTTGAATCTTCTTTATCATGCTAAGAGGAGCAGGAAAAAGCAAAAAATTTCAGAATTGCACCTTGCAATGCGGAGAAATTACTGTTTGTGCATTTACAATATTCATTGATTTTTGCCATTGAAAAATGTCCAGAAATGATTGAAGCTACTGACTGAATGAAAGGAGCTGGCATCTCACTCTCTTTGAATCTTCTTTATCATGCTAAGAGGAGCAGGAAAAAGCAAAAAATTTCAGAATTGCACCTTGCAATGCGGAGAAATTACTGTTTGTGCATTTACAATATTCATTGATTTTTGCCATTGAAAAACGTCCAGAAATGATTGAAGCTACTCACTGAATGAAAGGAGCTGGCATCTCACTCTCTTTGAATCTTCTTTATCATGCTAAGAGGAGCAGGAGAAAGCAAAAAATTTCAGAATTGCACCTTGCAATGCGGAGAAATTACTGTTTGTGCATTTACAATATTCATTGATTTTTGCCATTGAAAAACGTCCAGAAATGACTGAAGCTACTGACTGAATGAAAGGAGCTGGCATCTCACTCTCTTTGAATCTTCTTTATCATGCTAAGAGGAGCAGGAAAAAGCAAAAAATTTCAGAATTGCACCTTGCAATGCGGAGAAATTACTGTTTGTGCATTTACATTATTCATTGATTTTTGCCATTGAAAAACATCATGTTATTCATATACCAGAAATGATTGAAGCTACTGACTGAATGAAAGGAGCTGGCATCTCACTCTCTTTGAATCTTCTTTATCATGCTAAGAGGAGCAGGAAAAAGCAAAAAATTTCAGAATTGCACCTTGCAATGCGGAGAAATTACTGTTTGTGCATTTACAATATTCATTGATTTTTGCCATTGAAAAACGTCCAGAAATGATTGAAGCTACTGACTGAATGAAAGGAGCTGGCATCTCACTCTCTTTGAATCTTCTTTATCATGCTAAGAGGAGCAGGAAAAAGCAAAAAATTTCAGAAATGCACCTTGCAATGCGGAGAAATTACTGTTTGTGCATTTACAATATTCATTGATTTTTGCCATTGAAAAACGTCCAGAAATGATTGAAGCTACTGACTGAATGAAAGGAGCTGGCATCTCACTCTCTTTGAATCTTCTTTATCATGTTAGGATTAGCAGGAAAAAGCAAAAAATTTCAGAATTGCACCTTGCAATGTGGAGATATTACTGTTTGTGCATTTACAATATTCATTGAATTTTGCCATTGAAAAACGTCCAGAAATGTTTGAAGCTACTGACTGAATGAAAGGAGCTGGCATCTCACTCTATTTGAATCTTCTTTATCATGCTAGGATTAGCAGGAAAAAGCAAAAAATTTCAGAATTGCACCTTGCAATGTGGAGATATTACTGTTTGTGCATTTACAATATTCATTGATTTTTGCCATTGAAAAACGTCCAGAAATGTTTATACCAGAAATGTTTGAAGCTACTGACTGAATGAAAGGAGCTGGCATCTCACTCTCTTTGAATCTTCTTTATCATGCTAAGAGGAGCAGGTAAAAGCAAAAAATTTCAGAATTGCACCTTGCAATGCGGAGAAATTACTGTTTGTGCATTTACAATATTCATTGATTTTTGCCATTGAAAAACGTCCAGAAATGACTGAAGCTACTGACTGAATGAAAGGAGCTGGCATCTCACTCTCTTTGAATCTTCTTTATCATGCTAAGAGGAGCAGGAAAAAGCAAAAAATTTCAGAATTGCACCTTGCAATGCGGAGAAATTACTGTTTGTGCATTTACAATATTCATTGATTTTTGCCATTGAAAAACATCCAGAAATGATTGAAGCTACTGACTGAATGAAAGGAGCTGGCATCTCACTCTCTTTGAATCTTCTTTATCATGCTAAGAGGAGCAGGAAAAAGCAAAAAATTTCAGAATTGCACCTTGCAATGCGGAGAAATTACTGTTTGTGCATTTACAATATTCATTGATTTTTGCCATTGAAAAACATCATGTCATTCATATACCAGAAATGATTGAAGCTACTGACTGAATGAAAGGAGCTGGCATCTCCCTCTCTTTGAATCTTCTTTATCATGCTAAGAGGAGCAGGAAAAAGCAAAAAATTTCAGAATTGCACCTTGCAATGCGGAGAAATTACTGTTTGTGCATTTACAATATTCATTGATTTTTGCCATTGAAAAACGTCCAGAAATGATTGAAGCTACTGACTGAATGAAAGGAGCTGGCATCTCACTCTCTTTGAATCTTCTTTATCATGCTAAGAGGAGCAGGAAAAAGCAAAAAATTTCAGAATTGCACCTTGCAATGCGGAGAAATTACTGTTTGTGCATTTACAATATTCATTGATTTTTGCCATTGAAAAACATCCAGAAATGATTGAAGCTACTGACTGAATGAAAGGAGCTGGCATCTCACTCTCTTTGAATCTTCTTTATCATGCTAAGAGGAGCAGGTAAAAGCAAAAAATTTCAGAATTGCACCTTGCAATGCGGAGAAATTACTGTTTGTGCATTTACAATATTCATTGATTTTTGCCATTGAAAAACGTCCAGAAATGACTGAAGCTACTGACTGAATGAAAGGAGCTGGCATCTCACTCTCTTTGAATCTTCTTTATCATGCTAAGAGGAGCAGGAAAAAGCAAAAAATTTCAGAATTGCACCTTGCAATGCGGAGAAATTACTGTTTGTGCATTTACAATATTCATTGATTTTTGCCATTGAAAAACATCCAGAAATGATTGAAGCTACTGACTGAATGAAAGGAGCTGGCATCTCACTCTCTTTGAATCTTCTTTATCATGCTAAGAGGAGCAGGAAAAAGCAAAAAATTTCAGAATTGCACCTTGCAATGCGGAGAAATTACTGTTTGTGCATTTACAATATTCATTGATTTTTGCCATTGAAAAACATCATGTCATTCATATACCAGAAATGATTGAAGCTACTGACTGAATGAAAGGAGCTGGCATCTCCCTCTCTTTGAATCTTCTTTATCATGCTAAGAGGAGCAGGAAAAAGCAAAAAATTTCAGAATTGCACCTTGCAATGCGGAGAAATTACTGTTTGTGCATTTACAATATTCATTGATTTTTGCCATTGAAAAACGTCCAGAAATGATTGAAGCTACTGACTGAATGAAAGGAGCTGGCATCTCACTCTCTTTGAATCTTCTTTATCATGCTAAGAGGAGCAGGAAAAAGCAAAAAATTTCAGAATTGCACCTTGCAATGCGGAGAAATTACTGTTTGTGCATTTACAATATTCATTGATTTTTGCCATTGAAAAATGTCCAGAAATGATTGAAGCTACTGACTGAATGAAAGGAGCTGGCATCTCACTCTCTTTGAATCTTCTTTATCATGCTAAGAGGAGCAGGAAAAAGCAAAAAATTTCAGAATTGCACCTTGCAATGCGGAGAAATTACTGTTTGTGCATTTACAATATTCATTGATTTTTGCCATTGAAAAACGTCCAGAAATGATTGAAGCTACTGACTGAATGAAAGGAGCTGGCATCTCACTCTCTTTGAATCTTCTTTATCATGCTAAGAGGAGCAGGAAAAAGCAAAAAATTTCAGAATTGCACCTTGCAATGCGGAGAAATTACTGTTTGTGCATTTACAATATTCATTGATTTTTGCCATTGAAAAACGTCCAGAAATGACTGAAGCTACTGACTGAATGAAAGGAGCTGGCATCTCACTCTCTTTGAATCTTCTTTATCATGCTAAGAGGAGCAGGAAAAAGCAAAAAATTTCAGAATTGCACCTTGCAATGCGGAGAAATTACTGTTTGTGCATTTACAATATTCATTGATTTTTGCCATTGAAAAACGTCCAGAAATGACTGAAGCTACTGACTGAATGAAAGGAGCTGGCATCTCACTCTCTTTGAATCTTCTTTATCATGCTAAGAGGAGCAGGAAAAAGCAAAAAATTTCAGAATTGCACCTTGCAATGCGGAGAAATTACTGTTTGTGCATTTACAATATTCATTGATTTTTGCCATTGAAAAACATCATGTTATTCATATACCAGAAATGATTGAAGCTACTGACTGAATGAAAGGAGCTGGCATCTCACTCTCTTTGAATCTTCTTTATCATGCTAAGAGGAGCAGGAAAAAGCAAAAAATTTCAGAATTGCACCTTGCAATGCGGAGAAATTACTGTTTGTGCATTTACAATATTCATTGATTTTTGCCATTGAAAAACGTCCAGAAATGATTGAAGCTACTGACTGAATGAAAAGAGCTGGCATCTCACTCTCTTTGAATCTTCTTTATCATGCTAAGAGGAGCAGGAAAAAGCAAAAAATTTCAGAATTGCACCTTGCAATGCGGAGAAATTACTGTTTGTGCATTTACAATATTCATTGATTTTTGCCATTGAAAAACATCATGTTATTCATATACCAGAAATGATTGAAGCTACTGACTGAATGAAAGGAGCTGGCATCTCACTCTCTTTGAATCTTCTTTATCAAGCTAAGAGGAGCAGGAAAAAGCAAAAAATTTCAGAATTGCACCTTGCAATGCGGAGAAATTACTGTTTGTGCATTTACAATATTCATTGATTTTTGCCATTGAAAAACGTCCAGAAATGATTGAAGCTACTGACTGAATGAAAGGAGCTGGCATCTCACTCTCTTTGAATCTTCTTTATCATGCTAGGATTAGCAGGAAAAAGCAAAAAATTTCAGAATTGCACCTTGCAATGTGGAGATATTACTGTTTGTGCATTTACAATATTCATTGAATTTTGCCATTGAAAAACGTCCAGAAATGTTTGAAGCTACTGACTGAATGAAAGGAGCTGGCATCTCACTCTATTTGAATCTTCTTTATCATGCTAGGATTAGCAGGAAAAAGCAAAAAATTTCAGAATTGCACCTTGCAATGTGGAGATATTACTGTTTGTGCATTTACAATATTCATTGATTTTTGCCTTTGAAAAACGTCCAGAAATGTTTATACCAGAAATGTTTGAAGCTACTGACTGAATGAAAGGAGCTGGCGTCTCACTCTCTTTGAATCTTCTTTATCATGCTAAGAGGAGCAGGAAAAAGCAAAAAATTTCAGAATTGCACCTTGCAATGCGGAGAAATTACTGTTTGTGCATTTACAATATTCATTGATTTTTGCCATTGAAAAACGTCCAGAAATGACTGAAGCTACTGACTGAATGAAAGGAGCTGGCATCTCACTCTCTTTGAATCTTCTTTATCATGCTAAGAGGAGCAGGAAAAAGCAAAAAATTTCAGAATTGCACCTTGCAATGCGGAGAAATTACTGTTTGTGCATTTACAATATTCATTGATTTTTGCCATTGAAAAACGTCCAGAAATGATTGAAGCTACTGACTGAATGAAAGGAGCTGGCATCTCACTCTCTTTGAATCTTCTTTATCATGCTAAGAGGAGCAGGAAAAAGCAAAAAATTTCAGAATTGCACCTTGCAATGCGGAGAAATTACTGTTTGTGCATTTACAATATTCATTGATTTTTGCCATTGAAAAATGTCCAGAAATGATTGAAGCTACTGACTGAATGAAAGGAGCTGGCATCTCACTCTCTTTGAATCTTCTTTATCATGCTAAGAGGAGCAGGAAAAAGCAAAAAATTTCAGAATTGCACCTTGCAATGCGGAGAAATTACTGTTTGTGCATTTACAATATTCATTGATTTTTGCCATTGAAAAACGTCCAGAAATGATTGAAGCTACTCACTGAATGAAAGGAGCTGGCATCTCACTCTCTTTGAATCTTCTTTATCATGCTAAGAGGAGCAGGAGAAAGCAAAAAATTTCAGAATTGCACCTTGCAATGCGGAGAAATTACTGTTTGTGCATTTACAATATTCATTGATTTTTGCCATTGAAAAACGTCCAGAAATGACTGAAGCTACTGACTGAATGAAAGGAGCTGGCATCTCACTCTCTTTGAATCTTCTTTATCATGCTAAGAGGAGCAGGAAAAAGCAAAAAATTTCAGAATTGCACCTTGCAATGCGGAGAAATTACTGTTTGTGCATTTACATTATTCATTGATTTTTGCCATTGAAAAACATCATGTTATTCATATACCAGAAATGATTGAAGCTACTGACTGAATGAAAGGAGCTGGCATCTCACTCTCTTTGAATCTTCTTTATCATGCTAAGAGGAGCAGGAAAAAGCAAAAAATTTCAGAATTGCACCTTGCAATGCGGAGAAATTACTGTTTGTGCATTTACAATATTCATTGATTTTTGCCATTGAAAAACGTCCAGAAATGATTGAAGCTACTGACTGAATGAAAGGAGCTGGCATCTCACTCTCTTTGAATCTTCTTTATCATGCTAAGAGGAGCAGGAAAAAGCAAAAAATTTCAGAAATGCACCTTGCAATGCGGAGAAATTACTGTTTGTGCATTTACAATATTCATTGATTTTTGCCATTGAAAAACGTCCAGAAATGATTGAAGCTACTGACTGAATGAAAGGAGCTGGCATCTCACTCTCTTTGAATCTTCTTTATCATGTTAGGATTAGCAGGAAAAAGCAAAAAATTTCAGAATTGCACCTTGCAATGTGGAGATATTACTGTTTGTGCATTTACAATATTCATTGAATTTTGCCATTGAAAAACGTCCAGAAATGTTTGAAGCTACTGACTGAATGAAAGGAGCTGGCATCTCACTCTATTTGAATCTTCTTTATCATGCTAGGATTAGCAGGAAAAAGCAAAAAATTTCAGAATTGCACCTTGCAATGTGGAGATATTACTGTTTGTGCATTTACAATATTCATTGATTTTTGCCATTGAAAAACGTCCAGAAATGTTTATACCAGAAATGTTTGAAGCTACTGACTGAATGAAAGGAGCTGGCATCTCACTCTCTTTGAATCTTCTTTATCATGCTAAGAGGAGCAGGTAAAAGCAAAAAATTTCAGAATTGCACCTTGCAATGCGGAGAAATTACTGTTTGTGCATTTACAATATTCATTGATTTTTGCCATTGAAAAACGTCCAGAAATGACTGAAGCTACTGACTGAATGAAAGGAGCTGGCATCTCACTCTCTTTGAATCTTCTTTATCATGCTAAGAGGAGCAGGAAAAAGCAAAAAATTTCAGAATTGCACCTTGCAATGCGGAGAAATTACTGTTTGTGCATTTACAATATTCATTGATTTTTGCCATTGAAAAACATCCAGAAATGATTGAAGCTACTGACTGAATGAAAGGAGCTGGCATCTCACTCTCTTTGAATCTTCTTTATCATGCTAAGAGGAGCAGGAAAAAGCAAAAAATTTCAGAATTGCACCTTGCAATGCGGAGAAATTACTGTTTGTGCATTTACAATATTCATTGATTTTTGCCATTGAAAAACATCATGTCATTCATATACCAGAAATGATTGAAGCTACTGACTGAATGAAAGGAGCTGGCATCTCCCTCTCTTTGAATCTTCTTTATCATGCTAAGAGGAGCAGGAAAAAGCAAAAAATTTCAGAATTGCACCTTGCAATGCGGAGAAATTACTGTTTGTGCATTTACAATATTCATTGATTTTTGCCATTGAAAAACGTCCAGAAATGATTGAAGCTACTGACTGAATGAAAGGAGCTGGCATCTCACTCTCTTTGAATCTTCTTTATCATGCTAAGAGGAGCAGGAAAAAGCAAAAAATTTCAGAATTGCACCTTGCAATGCGGAGAAATTACTGTTTGTGCATTTACAATATTCATTGATTTTTGCCATTGAAAAACATCCAGAAATGATTGAAGCTACTGACTGAATGAAAGGAGCTGGCATCTCACTCTCTTTGAATCTTCTTTATCATGCTAAGAGGAGCAGGTAAAAGCAAAAAATTTCAGAATTGCACCTTGCAATGCGGAGAAATTACTGTTTGTGCATTTACAATATTCATTGATTTTTGCCATTGAAAAACGTCCAGAAATGACTGAAGCTACTGACTGAATGAAAGGAGCTGGCATCTCACTCTCTTTGAATCTTCTTTATCATGCTAAGAGGAGCAGGAAAAAGCAAAAAATTTCAGAATTGCACCTTGCAATGCGGAGAAATTACTGTTTGTGCATTTACAATATTCATTGATTTTTGCCATTGAAAAACATCCAGAAATGATTGAAGCTACTGACTGAATGAAAGGAGCTGGCATCTCACTCTCTTTGAATCTTCTTTATCATGCTAAGAGGAGCAGGAAAAAGCAAAAAATTTCAGAATTGCACCTTGCAATGCGGAGAAATTACTGTTTGTGCATTTACAATATTCATTGATTTTTGCCATTGAAAAACATCATGTCATTCATATACCAGAAATGATTGAAGCTACTGACTGAATGAAAGGAGCTGGCATCTCCCTCTCTTTGAATCTTCTTTATCATGCTAAGAGGAGCAGGAAAAAGCAAAAAATTTCAGAATTGCACCTTGCAATGCGGAGAAATTACTGTTTGTGCATTTACAATATTCATTGATTTTTGCCATTGAAAAACGTCCAGAAATGATTGAAGCTACTGACTGAATGAAAGGAGCTGGCATCTCACTCTCTTTGAATCTTCTTTATCATGCTAAGAGGAGCAGGAAAAAGCAAAAAATTTCAGAATTGCACCTTGCAATGCGGAGAAATTACTGTTTGTGCATTTACAATATTCATTGATTTTTGCCATTGAAAAATGTCCAGAAATGATTGAAGCTACTGACTGAATGAAAGGAGCTGGCATCTCACTCTCTTTGAATCTTCTTTATCATGCTAAGAGGAGCAGGAAAAAGCAAAAAATTTCAGAATTGCACCTTGCAATGCGGAGAAATTACTGTTTGTGCATTTACAATATTCATTGATTTTTGCCATTGAAAAACGTCCAGAAATGATTGAAGCTACTGACTGAATGAAAGGAGCTGGCATCTCACTCTCTTTGAATCTTCTTTATCATGCTAAGAGGAGCAGGAAAAAGCAAAAAATTTCAGAATTGCACCTTGCAATGCGGAGAAATTACTGTTTGTGCATTTACAATATTCATTGATTTTTGCCATTGAAAAACGTCCAGAAATGACTGAAGCTACTGACTGAATGAAAGGAGCTGGCATCTCACTCTCTTTGAATCTTCTTTATCATGCTAAGAGGAGCAGGAAAAAGCAAAAAATTTCAGAATTGCACCTTGCAATGCGGAGAAATTACTGTTTGTGCATTTACAATATTCATTGATTTTTGCCATTGAAAAACGTCCAGAAATGACTGAAGCTACTGACTGAATGAAAGGAGCTGGCATCTCACTCTCTTTGAATCTTCTTTATCATGCTAAGAGGAGCAGGAAAAAGCAAAAAATTTCAGAATTGCACCTTGCAATGCGGAGAAATTACTGTTTGTGCATTTACAATATTCATTGATTTTTGCCATTGAAAAACATCATGTTATTCATATACCAGAAATGATTGAAGCTACTGACTGAATGAAAGGAGCTGGCATCTCACTCTCTTTGAATCTTCTTTATCATGCTAAGAGGAGCAGGAAAAAGCAAAAAATTTCAGAATTGCACCTTGCAATGCGGAGAAATTACTGTTTGTGCATTTACAATATTCATTGATTTTTGCCATTGAAAAACGTCCAGAAATGATTGAAGCTACTGACTGAATGAAAGGAGCTGGCATCTCACTCTCTTTGAATCTTCTTTATCATGCTAAGAGGAGCAGGAAAAAGCAAAAAATTTCAGAATTGCACCTTGCAATGCGGAGAAATTACTGTTTGTGCATTTACAATATTCATTGATTTTTGCCATTGAAAAACGTCCAGAAATGATTGAAGCTACTGACTGAATGAAAGGAGCTGGCATCTCACTCTCTTTGAATCTTCTTTATCATGCTAGGATTAGCAGGTAAAAGCAAAAAATTTCAGAATTGCACCTTGCAATGTGGAGATATTACTGTTTGTGCATTTACAATATTCATTGAATTTTGCCATTGAAAAACGTCCAGAAATGTTTGAAGCTACTGACTGAATGAAAGGAGCTGGCATCTCACTCTATTTGAATCTTCTTTATCATGCTAGGATTAGCAGGAAAAAGCAAAAAATTTCAGAATTGCACCTTGCAATGTGGAGATATTACTGTTTGTGCATTTACAATATTCATTGATTTTTGCCATTGAAAAACGTCCAGAAATGTTTATACCAGAAATGTTTGAAGCTACTGACTGAATGAAAGGAGCTGGCATCTCACTCTCTTTGAATCTTCTTTATCATGCTAAGAGGAGCAGGTAAAAGCAAAAAATTTCAGAATTGCACCTTGCAATGCGGAGAAATTAATGTTTGTGCATTTACAATATTCATTGATTTTTGCCATTGAAAAACGTCCAGAAATGACTGAAGCTACTGACTGAATGAAAGGAGCTGGCATCTCACTCTCTTTGAATCTTCTTTATCATGCTATTAGGAGCAGGAAAAAGCAAAAAATTTCAGAATTGCACCTTGCAATGCGGAGAAATTACTGTTTGTGCATTTACAATATTCATTGATTTTTGCCATTGAAAAACATCCAGAAATGATTGAAGCTACTGACTGAATGAAAGGAGCTGGCATCTCACTCTCTTTGAATCTTCTTTATCATGCTAAGAGGAGCAGGAAAAAGCAAAAAATTTCAGAATTGCACCTTGCAATGCGGAGAAATTACTGTTTGTGCATTTACAATATTCATTGATTTTTGCCATTGAAAAACATCATGTTATTCATATACCAGAAATGATTGAAGCTACTGACTGAATGAAAGGAGCTGGCATCTCACTCTCTTTGAATCTTCTTTATCATGCTAAGATGAGCAGGAAAAAGCAAAAAATTTCAGAATTGCACCTTGCAATGCGGAGAAATTACTGTTTGTGCATTTACAATATTCATTGATTTTTGCCATTGAAAAACGTCCAGAAATGATTGAAGCTACTGACTGAATGAAAGGAGCTGGCATCTCACTCTCTTTGAATCTTCTTTATCATGCTAAGAGGAGCAGGAAAAAGCAAAAAATTTCAGAATTGCACCTTGCAATGCGGAGAAATTACTGTTTGTGCATTTACAATATTCATTGATTTTTGCCATTGAAAAACGTCCAGAAATGATTGAAGCTACTGACTGAATGAAAGGAGCTGGCATCTCACTCTCTTTGAATCTTCTTTATCATGCTAAGAGGAGCAGGAAAAAGCAAAAAATTTCAGAATTGCACCTTGCAATGCGGAGAAATTACTGTTTGTGCATTTACAATATTCATTGATTTTTGCCATTGAAAAACATCATGTTATTCATATACCAGAAATGATTGAAGCTACTGACTGAATGAAAGGAGCTGGCATCTCACTCTCTTTGAATCTTCTTTATCATGCTAAGAGGAGCAGGAAAAGGCAAAAAATTTCAGAATTGCACCTTGCAATGCGGAGAAATTACTGTTTGTGCATTTACAATATTCATTGATTTTTGCCATTGAAAAACGTCCAGAAATGATTGAAGCTACTGACTGAATGAAAGGAGCTGGCATCTCACTCTCTTTGAATCTTCTTTATCATGCTAAGAGGAGCAGGAAAAAGCAAAAAATTTCAGAATTGCACCTTGCAATGCGGAGAAATTACTGTTTGTGCATTTACAATATTCATTGATTTTTGCCATTGAAAAACGTCCAGAAATGATTGAAGCTACTGACTGAATGAAAGGAGCTGGCATCTCACTCTCTTTGAATCTTCTTTATCATGCTAGGATTAGCAGGAAAAAGCAAAAAATTTCAGAATTGCACCTTGCAATGTGGAGATATTACTGTTTGTGCATTTACAATATTCATTGAATTTTGCCATTGAAAAACGTCCAGAAATGTTTGAAGCTACTGACTGAATGAAAGGAGCTGGCATCTCACTCTATTTGAATCTTCTTTATCATGCTAGGATTAGCAGGAAAAAGCAAAAAATTTCAGAATTGCACCTTGCAATGTGGAGATATTACTGTTTGTGCATTTACAATATTCATTGATTTTTGCCATTGAAAAACGTCCAGAAATGACTGAAGCTACTGACTGAATGAAAGGAGCTGGCATCTCACTCTCTTTGAATCTTCTTTATCATGCTAAGAGGAGCAGGAAAAAGCAAAAAATTTCAGAATTGCACCTTGCAATGCGGAGAAATTACTGTTTGTGCATTTACAATATTCATTGATTTTTGCCATTGAAAAACGTCCAGAAATGTTTATACCAGAAATGTTTGAAGCTACTGACTGAATGAAAGGAGCTGGTATCTCACTCTCTTTGAATCTTCTTTATCATGCTAAGAGGAGCAGGAAAAAGCAAAAAATTTCAGAATTGCACCTTGCAATGCGGAGAAATTACTGTTTGTGCATTTACAATATTCATTGATTTTTGCCATTGAAAAACGTCCAGAAATGACTGAAGCTACTGACTGAATGAAAGGAGCTGGCATCTCACTCTCTTTGAATCTTCTTTATCATGCTAAGAGGAGCAGGAAAAAGCAAAAAATTTCAGAATTGCACCTTGCAATGCGGAGAAATTACTGTTTGTGCATTTACAATATTCATTGATTTTTGCCATTGAAAAACATCCAGAAATGATTGAAGCTACTGACTGAATGAAAGGAGCTGGCATCTCACTCTCTTTGAATCTTCTTTATCATGCTAAGAGGAGCAGGAAAAAGCAAAAAATTTCAGAATTGCACCTTGCAATGC
This sequence comes from Phyllobates terribilis, assembly GCF_046119375.1. Lineage (NCBI taxonomy): Eukaryota > Metazoa > Chordata > Amphibia > Anura > Dendrobatidae > Phyllobates > Phyllobates terribilis. The sequence continues at coordinate 740,335 of NW_027363349.1, forward strand.
GGAGAAATTACTGTTTGTGCATTTACAATATTCATTGATTTTTGCCATTGAAAAACATCATGTTATTCATATACCAGAAATGATTGAAGCTACTGACTGAATGAAAGGAGCTGGCATCTCCCTCTCTTTGAATCTTCTTTATCATGCTAAGAGGAGCAGGAAAAAGCAAAAAATTTCAGAATTGCACCTTGCAATGCGGAGAAATTACTGTTTGTGCATTTACAATATTCATTGATTTTTGCCATTGAAAAACGTCCAGAAATGATTGAAGCTACTGACTGAATGAAAGGAGCTGGCATCTCACTCTCTTTGAATCTTCTTTATCATGCTAAGAGGAGCAGGAAAAAGCAAAAAATTTCAGAATTGCAACTTGCAATGCGGAGAAATTACTGTTTGTGCATTTACAATATTCATTGATTTTTGCCATTGAAAAACGTCCAGAAATGATTGAAGCTACTGACTGAATGAAAGGAGCTGGCATCTCACTCTCTTTGAATCTTCTTTATCATGCTAAGAGGAGCAGGAAAAAGCAAAAAATTTCAGAATTGCACCTTGCAATGCGGAGAAATTACTGTTTGTGCATTTACAATATTCATTGATTTTTGCCATTGAAAAACATCATGTTATTCATATACCAGAAATGATTGAAGCTACTGACTGAATGAAAGGAGCTGGCATCTCACTCTCTTTGAATCTTCTTTATCATGCTAAGAGGAGCAGGAAAAAGCAAAAAAATTCAGAATTGCACCTTGCAATGCGGAGAAATTACTGTTTGTGCATTTACAATATTCATTGATTTTTGCCATTGAAAAACGTCCAGAAATGATTGAAGCTACTGACTGAATGAAAGGAGCTGGCATCTCACTCTCTTTGAATCTTCTTTATCATGCTAAGAGGAGCAGGAAAAAGCAAAAAATTTCAGAATTGCACCTTGCAATGCGGAGAAATTACTGTTTGTGCATTTACAATATTCATTGATTTTTGCCATTGAAAAACGTCCAGAAATGTTTGAAGCTACTGACTGAATGAAAGGAGCTGGCATCTCACTCTCTTTAAATCTTCTTTATCATGCTAGGATTAGCAGGAAAAAGCAAAAAATTTCAGAATTGCACCTTGCAATGTGGAGATATTACTGTTTGTGCATTTACAATATTCATTGAATTTTGCCATTGAAAAACGTCCAGAAATGTTTGAAGCTACTGACTGAATGAAAGGAGCTGGCATCTCACTCTATTTGAATCTTCTTTATCATGCTAGGATTAGCAGGAAAAAGCAAAAAATTTCAGAATTGCACCTTGCAATGTGGAGATATTACTGTTTGTGCATTTACAATATTCATTGATTTTTGCCATTGAAAAACGTCCAGAAATGTTTATACCAGAAATGTTTGAAGCTACTGACTGAATGAAAGGAGCTGGCATCTCACTCTCTTTGAATCTTCTTTATCATGCTAAGAGGAGCAGGAAAAAGCAAAAAATTTCAGAATTGCACCTTGCAATGCGGAGAAATTACTGTTTGTGCATTTACAATATTCATTGATTTTTGCCATTGAAAAACGTCCAGAAATGACTGAAGCTACTGACTGAATGAAAGGAGCTGGCATCTCACTCTCTTTGAATCTTCTTTATCATGCTAAGAGGAGCAGGAAAAAGCAAAAAATTTCAGAATTGCACCTTGCAATGCGGAGAAATTACTGTTTGTGCATTTACAATATTCATTGATTTTTGCCATTGAAAAACATCCAGAAATGATTGAAGCTACTGACTGAATGAAAGGAGCTGGCATCTCACTCTCTTTGAATCTTCTTTATCATGCTAAGAGGAGCAGGAAAAAGCAAAAAATTTCAGAATTGCACCTTGCAATGCGGAGAAATTACTGTTTGTGCATTTACAATATTCATTGATTTTTGCCATTGAAAAACATCATGTTATTCATATACCAGAAATGATTGAAGCTACTGACTGAATGAAAGGAGCTGGCATCTCACTCTCTTTGAATCTTCTTTATCATGCTAAGAGGAGCAGGAAAAAGCAAAAAATTTCAGAATTGCACCTTGCAATTTCGGAGAAATTACTGTTTGTGCATTTACAATATTCATTGATTTTTGCCATTGAAAAACGTCCAGAAATGATTGAAGCTACTGACTGAATGAAAGGAGCTGGCATCTCACTCTCTTTGAATCTTCTTTATCATGCTAAGAGGAGCAGGAAAAAGCAAAAAATTTCAGAATTGCAACTTGCAATGCGGAGAAATTACTGTTTGTGCATTTACAATATTCATTGATTTTTGCCATTGAAAAACATCATGTTATTCATATACCAGAAATGATTGAAGCTACTGACTGAATGAAAGGAGCTGGCATCTCACTCTCTTTGAATCTTCTTTATCATGCTAAGAGGAGCAGGACAAAGCCAAAAAATTCAGAATTGCACCTTGCAATGCGGAGAAATTACTGTTTGTGCATTTACAATATTCATTGATTTTTGCCATTGAAAAACGTCCAGAAATGATTGAAGCTACTGACTGAATGAAAGGAGCTGGCATCTCACTCTCTTTGAATCTTCTTTATCATGCTAACAGGAGCAGGAAAAAGCAAAAAATTTCAGAATTGCACCTTGCAATGCGGAGAAATTACTGTTTGTGCATTTACAATATTCATTGATTTTTGCCATTGAAAAACGTCCAGAAATGATTGAAGCTACTGACTGAATGAAAGGAGCTGGCATCTCACTCTCTTTGAATCTTCTTTATCATGCTAAGAGGAGCAGGAAAAAGCAAAAAATTTCAGAATTGCAACTTGCAATGCGGAGAAATTACTGTTTGTGCATTTACAATATTCATTGATTTTTGCCATTGAAAAACATCATGTTATTCATATACCAGAAATGATTGAAGCTACTGACTGAATGAAAGGAGCTGGCATCTCACTCTCTTTGAATCTTCTTTATCATGCTAAGAGGAGCAGGAAAAAGCAAAAAAATTCAGAATTGCACCTTGCAATGCGGAGAAATTACTGTTTGTGCATTTACAATATTCATTGATTTTTGCCATTGAAAAACGTCCAGAAATGATTGAAGCTACTGACTGAATGAAAGGAGCTGGCATCTCACTCTCTTTGAATCTTCTTTATCATGCTAAGAGGAGCAGGAAAAAGCAAAAAATTTCAGAATTGCACCTTGCAATGCGGAGAAATTACTGTTTGTGCATTTACAATATTCATTGATTTTTGCCATTGAAAAACGTCCAGAAATGTTTGAAGCTACTGACTGAATGAAAGGAGCTGGCATCTCACTCTCTTTGAATCTTCTTTATCATGCTAGGATTAGCAGGAAAAAGCAAAAAATTTCAGAATTGCACCTTGCAATGTGGAGATATTACTGTTTGTGCATTTACAATATTCATTGATTTTTGCCATTGAAAAACGTCCAGAAATGTTTGAAGCTACTGACTGAATGAAAGGAGCTGGCATCTCACTCTCTTTGAATCTTCTTTATCATGCTAGGAGTAGCAGGAAAAAGCAAAAAATTTCAGAATTGCACCTTGCAATGTGGAGATATTACTGTTTGTGCATTTACAATATTCATTGATTTTTGCCATTGAAAAACGTCCAGAAATGTTTGAAGCTACTGACTGAATGAAAGGAGCTGGCATCTCACTCTCTTTGAATCTTCTTTATCATGCTAGGATTAGCAGGAAAAAGCAAAAAATTTCAGAATTGCACCTTGCAATGTGGAGATATTACTGTTTGTGCATTTACAATATTCATTGATTTTTGCCATTGAAAAACATCATGTTATTCATATACCAGAAATGTTTGAAGCTACTGACTGAATGAAAGGAGCTGACATCTCACTCTCTTTGAATCTTCTTTATCATGCTAGGATTAGCAGGAAAAAGCAAAAAATTTCAGAATTGCACCTTGCAATGTGGAGATATTACTGTTTGTGCATTTACAATATTCATTGATTTTTGCCATTGAAAAACGTCCAGAAATGTTTGAAGCTACTGACTGAATGAAAGGAGCTGGCATCTCACTCTATTTGAATCTTCTTTATCATGCTAGGATTAGCAGGAAAAAGCAAAAAATTTCAGCATTGCACCTTGCAATGTGGAGATATTACTGTTTGTGCATTTACAATATTCATTGATTTTTGCCATTGAAAAACGTCCAGAAATGTTTATACCAGAAATGTTTGAAGCTACTGACTGAATGAAAGGAGCTGGCATCTCACTCTCTTTGAATCTTCTTTATCATGCTAAGAGGAGCAGGAAAAAGCAAAAAATTTCAGAATTGCACTTTGCAATGCGGAGAAATTACTGTTTGTGCATTTACAATATTCATTGATTTTTGCCATTGAAAAACGTCCAGAAATGACTGAAGCTACTGACTGAATGAAAGGAGCTGGCATCTCACTCTCTTTGAATCTTCTTTATCATGCTAAGAGGAGCAGGAAAAAGCAAAAAATTTCAGAATTGCATCTTGCAATGCGGAGAAATTACTGTTTGTGCATTTACAATATTCATTGATTTTTGCCATTGAAAAACGTCCAGAAATGATTGAAGCTACTGACTGAATGAAAGGAGCTGGCATCTCACTCTCTTTGAATCTTCTTTATCATGCTAAGAGGAGCAGGAAAAAGCAAAAAATTTCAGAATTGCACCTTGCAATGCGGAGAAATTACTGTTTGTGCATTTACAATATTCATTGATTTTTGCCATTGAAAAACATCATGTTATTCATATACCAGAAATGATTGAAGCTACTGACTGAATGAAAGGAGCTGGCATCTCACTCTCTTTGAATCTTCTTTATCATGCTAAGAGGAGCAGGAAAAAGCAAAAAATTTCAGAATTGCACCTTGCAATGCGGAGAAATTACTGTTTGTGCATTTACAATATTCATTGATTTTTGCCATTGAAAAACATCCAGAAATGATTGAAGCTACTGACTGAATGAAAGGAGCTGGCATCTCACTCTCTTTGAATCTTCTTTATCATGCTAAGAGGAGCAGGAAAAAGCAAAAAATTTCAGAATTGCACCTTGCAATGCGGAGAAATTACTGTTTGTGCATTTACAATATTCATTGATTTTTGCCATTGAAAAACGTCCAGAAATGATTGAAGCTACTGACTGAATGAAAGGAGCTGGCATCTCACTCTCTTTGAATCTTCTTTATCATGCTAGGATTAGCAGGAAAAAGCAAAAAATTTCAGAATTGCACCTTGCAATGTGGAGATATTACTGTTTGTGCATTTACAATATTCATTGAATTTTGCCATTGAAAAACGTCCAGAAATGTTTGAAGCTACTGACTGAATGAAAGGAGCTGGCATCTCACTCTATTTGAATCTTCTTTATCATGCTAGGATTAGCAGGAAAAAGCAAAAAATTTCAGAATTGCACCTTGCAATGTGGAGATATTACTGTTTGTGCATTTACAATATTCATTGATTTTTGCCATTGAAAAACGTCCAGAAATGTTTATACCAGAAATGTTTGAAGCTACTGACTGAATGAAAGGAGCTGGCATCTCACTCTCTTTGAATCTTCTTTACCATGCTAAGAGGAGCAGGAAAAAGCAAAAAATTTCAGAATTGCACCTTGCAATGCGGAGAAATTACTTTTTGTGCATTTACAATATTCATTGATTTTTGCCATTGAAAAACGTCCAGAAATGACTGAAGCTACTGACTGAATGAAAGGAGCTGGCATCTCACTCTCTTTGAATCTTCTTTATCATGCTAAGAGGAGCAGGAAAAAGCAAAAAATTTCAGAATTGCACCTTGCAATGCGGAGAAATTACTGTTTGTGCATTTACAATATTCATTGATTTTTGCCATTGAAAAACGTCCAGAAATGATTGAAGCTACTGACTGAATGAAAGGAGCTGGCATCTCACTCTCTTTGAATCTTCTTTATCATGCTAGGAGTAGCAGGAAAAAGCAAAAAATTTCAGAATTGCACCTTGCAATGTGGAGATATTACTGTTTGTGCATTTACAATATTCATTGATTTTTGCCATTGAAAAACGTCCAGAAATGTTTGAAGCTACTGACTGAATGAAAGGAGCTGGCATCTCACTCTCTTTGAATCTTCTTTATCATGCTAGGATTAGCAGGAAAAAGCAAAAAATTTCAGAATTGCACCTTGCAATGTGGAGATATTACTGTTTGTGCATTTACAATATTCATTGATTTTTGCCATTGAAAAACATCATGTTATTCATATACCAGAAATGTTTGAAGCTACTGACTGAATGAAAGGAGCTGACATCTCACTCTCTTTGAATCTTCTTTATCATGCTAGGATTAGCAGGAAAAAGCAAAAAATTTCAGAATTGCACCTTGCAATGTGGAGATATTACTGTTTGTGCATTTACAATATTCATTGATTTTTGCCATTGAAAAACGTCCAGAAATGTTTGAAGCTACTGACTGAATGAAAGGAGCTGGCATCTCACTCTATTTGAATCTTCTTTATCATGCTAGGATTAGCAGGAAAAAGCAAAAAATTTCAGCATTGCACCTTGCAATGTGGAGATATTACTGTTTGTGCATTTACAATATTCATTGATTTTTGCCATTGAAAAACGTCCAGAAATGTTTATACCAGAAATGTTTGAAGCCACTGACTGAAAGAAAGGAGCTGGCATCTCACTCTCTTTGAATCTTCTTTATCATGCTAAGAGGAGCAGGAAAAAGCAAAAAATTTCAGAATTGCACCTTGCAATGCGGAGAAATTACTGTTTGTGCATTTACAATATTCATTGATTTTTGCCATTGAAAAACATCCAGAAATGATTGAAGCTACTGACTGAATGAAAGGAGCTGGCATCTCACTCTCTTTGAATCTTCTTTATCATGCTAAGAGGAGCAGGAAAAAGCAAAAAATTTCAGAATTGCACCTTGCAATGCGGAGAAATTACTGTTTGTGCATTTACAATATTCATTGATTTTTGCCATTGAAAAACATCATGTTATTCATATACCAGAAATGATTGAAGCTACTGACTGAATGAAAGGAGCTGGCATCTCACTCTCTTTGAATCTTCTTTATCATGATAAGAGGAGCAGGAAAAAGCAAAAAATTTCAGAATTGCACCTTGCAATGCGGAGAAATTACTGTTTGTGCATTTACAATATTCATTGATTTTTGCCATTGAAAAACGTCCAGAAATGATTGAAGCTACTGACTGAATGAAAGGAGCTGGCATCTCACTCTCTTTGAATCTTCTTTATCATGCTAAGAGGAGCAGGAAAAAGCAAAAAATTTCAGAATTGCACCTTGCAATGCGGAGAAATTACTGTTTGTGCATTTACAATATTCATTGATTTTTGCCATTGAAAAACGTCCAGAAATGATTGAAGCTACTGACTGAATGAAAGGAGCTGGCATCTCACTCTCTTTGAATCTTCTTTATCATGCTAAGAGGAGCAGGAAAAAGCAAAAAATTTCAGAATTGCACCTTGCAATGCGGAGAAATTACTGTTTGTGCATTTACAATATTCATTGATTTTTGCCATTGAAAAACATCATGTTATTCATAAACCAGAAATGATTGAAGCTACTGACTGAATGAAAGGAGCTGGCATCTCACTCTCTTTGAATCTTCTTTATCATGCTAAGGCGAGCAGGAAAAAGCAAAAAATTTCAGAATTGCACCTTGCAATGCGGAGAAATTACTGTTTGTGCATTTACAATATTCATTGATTTTTGCCATTGAAAAACGTCCAGAAATGATTGAAGCTACTGACTGAATGAAAGGAGCTGGCATCTCACTCTCTTTGAATCTTCTTTATCATGCTAAGAGGAGCAGGAAAAAGCAAAAAATTTCAGAATTGCACCTTGCAATGCGGAGAAATTACTGTTTGTGCATTTACAATATTCATTGATTTTTGCCATTGAAAAACGTCCAGAAATGATTGAAGCTACTGACTGAATGAAAGGAGCTGGCATCTCACTCTCTTTGAATCTTCTTTATCATGCTAGGATTAGCAGGAAAAAGCAAAAAATTTCACAATTGCACCTTGCAATGTGGAGATATTACTGTTTGTGCATTTACAATATTCATTGAATTTTGCCATTGAAAAATGTCCAGAAATGTTTGAAGCTACTGACTGAATGAAAGGAGCTGGCATCTCACTCTATTTGAATCTTCTTTATCATGCTAGGATTAGCAGGAAAAAGCAAAAAATTTCAGAATTGCACCTTGCAATGTGGAGATATTACTGTTTGTGCATTTACAATATTCATTGATTTTTGCCATTGAAAAACGTCCAGAAATGTTTATACCAGAAATGTTTGAAGCTACTGACTGAATGAAAGGAGCTGGCATCTCACTCTCTTTGAATCTTCTTTATCATGCTAAGAGGAGCAGGAAAAAGCAAAAAATTTCAGAATTGCACCTTGCAATGCGGAGAAATTACTGTTTGTGCATTTACAATATTCATTGATTTTTGCCATTGAAAAACGTCCAGAAATGACTGAAGCTACTGACTGAATGAAAGGAGCTGGCATCTCACTCTCTTTGAATCTTCTTTATCATGCTAAGAGGAGCAGGAAAAAGCAAAAAATTTCAGAATTGCACCTTGCAATGCGGAGAAATTACTGTTTGTGCATTTACAATATTCATTGATTTTTGCCATTGAAAAACATCCAGAAATGATTGAAGCTACTGACTGAATGAAAGGAGCTGGCATCTCACTCTCTTTGAATCTTCTTTATCATGCTAAGAGGAGCAGGAAAAAGCAAAAAATTTCAGAATTGCACCTTGCAATGCGGAGAAATTACTGTTTGTGCATTTACAATATTCATTGATTTTTGCCATTGAAAAACGTCCAGAAATGATTGAAGCTACTGACTGAATGAAAGGAGCTGGCATCTCACTCTCTTTGAATCTTCTTTATCATGCTAAGAGGAGCAGGAAAAAGCAAAAAATTTCAGAATTGCACCTTCTAATGCGGAGAAATTACTGTTTGTGCATTTACAATATTCATTGATTTTTGCCATTGAAAAACGTCCAGAAATGATTGAAGCTACTGACTGAATGAAAGGAGCTGGCATCTCACTCTCTTTGAATCTTCTTTATCATGCTAAGAGGAGCAGGAAAAAGCAAAAAATTTCAGAATTGCACCTTGCAATGCGGAGAAATTACTGTTTGTGCATTTACAATATTCATTGATTTTTGCCATTGAAAAACATCATGTTATTCATATACCAGAAATGATTGAAGCTACTGACTGAATGAAAGGAGCTGGCATCTCACTCTCTTTGAATCTTCTTTATCATGCTAAGAGGAGCAGGAAAAAGCAAAAAATTTCAGAATTGCACCTTGCAATGCGGAGAAATTACTGTTTGTGCATTTACAATATTCATTGATTTTTGCCATTGAAAAACGTCCAGAAATGATTGAAGCTACTGACTGAATGAAAGGAGCTGGCATCTCACTCTCTTTGAATCTTCTTTATCATGCTAAGAGGAGCAGGAAAAAGCAAAAAATTTCAGAATTGCACCTTCTAATGCGGAGAAATTACTGTTTGTGCATTTACAATATTCATTGATTTTTGCCATTGAAAAACGTCCAGAAATGATTGAAGCTACTGACTGAATGAAAGGAGCTGGCATCTCACTCTCTTTGAATCTTCTTTATCATGCTAAGAGGAGCAGGAAAAAGCAAAAAATTTCAGAATTGCACCTTGCAATGCGGAGAAATTACTGTTTGTGCATTTACAATATTCATTGATTTTTGCCATTGAAAAACATCATGTTATTCATATACCAGAAATGATTGAAGCTACTGACTGAATGAAAGGAGCTGGCATCTCACTCTCTTTGAATCTTCTTTATCATGCTAAGAGGAGCAGGAAAAAGCAAAAAAATTCAGAATTGCACCTTGCAATGCGGAGAAATTACTGTTTGTGCATTTACAATATTCATTGATTTTTGCCATTGAAAAACGTCCAGAAATGATTGAAGCTACTGACTGAATGAAAAGAGCTGGCATCTCACTCTCTTTGAATCTTCTTTATCATGCTAAGAGGAGCAGGAAAAAGCAAAAAATTTCAGAATTGCACCTTGCAATGCGGAGAAATTACTGTTTGTGCATTTACAATATTCATTGATTTTTGCCATTGAAAAACGTCCAGAAATGTTTGAAGCTACTGACTGAATGAAAGGAGCTGGCATCTCACTCTCTTTGAATCTTCTTTATCATGCTAGGATTAGCAGGAAAAAGCAAAAAATTTCAGAATTGCACCTTGCAATGTGGAGATATTACTGTTTGTGCATTTACAATATTCATTGATTTTTGCCATTGAAAAACGTCCAGAAATGTTTGAAGCTACTGACTGAATGAAAGGAGCTGGCATCTCACTCTCTTTGAATCTTCTTTATCATGCTAGGAGTAGCAGGAAAAAGCAAAAAATTTCAGAATTGCACCTTGCAATGTGGAGATATTACTGTTTGTGCATTTACAATATTCATTGATTTTTGCCATTGAAAAACGTCCAGAAATGTTTGAAGCTACTGACTGAATGAAAGGAGCTGGCATCTCACTCTCTTTGAATCTTCTTTATCATGCTAGGATTAGCAGGAAAAAGCAAAAAATTTCAGAATTGCACCTTGCAATGTGGAGATATTACTGTTTGTGCATTTACAATATTCATTGATTTTTGCCATTGAAAAACATCATGTTATTCATATACCAGAAATGTTTGAAGCTACTGACTGAATGAAAGGAGCTGACATCTCACTCTCTTTGAATCTTCTTTATCATGCTAGGATTAGCAGGAAAAAGCAAAAAATTTCAGAATTGCACCTTGCAATGTGGAGATATTACTGTTTGTGCATTTACAATATTCATTGATTTTTGCCATTGAAAAACGTCCAGAAATGTTTGAAGCTACTGACTGAATGAAAGGAGCTGGCATCTCACTCTATTTGAATCTTCTTTATCATGCTAGGATTAGCAGGAAAAAGCAAAAAATTTCAGCATTGCACCTTGCAATGTGGAGATATTACTGTTTGTGCATTTACAATATTCATTGATTTTTGCCATTGAAAAACGTCCAGAAATGTTTATACCAGAAATGTTTGAAGCTACTGACTGAATGAAAGGAGCTGGCATCTCACTCTCTTTGAATCTTCTTTATCATGCTAAGAGGAGCAGGAAAAAGCAAAAAATTTCAGAATTGCACTTTGCAATGCGGAGAAATTACTGTTTGTGCATTTACAATATTCATTGATTTTTGCCATTGAAAAACGTCCAGAAATGACTGAAGCTACTGACTGAATGAAAGGAGCTGGCATCTCACTCTCTTTGAATCTTCTTTATCATGCTAAGAGGAGCAGGAAAAAGCAAAAAATTTCAGAATTGCATCTTGCAATGCGGAGAAATTACTGTTTGTGCATTTACAATATTCATTGATTTTTGCCATTGAAAAACGTCCAGAAATGATTGAAGCTACTGACTGAATGAAAGGAGCTGGCATCTCACTCTCTTTGAATCTTCTTTATCATGCTAAGAGGAGCAGGAAAAAGCAAAAAATTTCAGAATTGCACCTTGCAATGCGGAGAAATTACTGTTTGTGCATTTACAATATTCATTGATTTTTGCCATTGAAAAACATCATGTTATTCATATACCAGAAATGATTGAAGCTACTGACTGAATGAAAGGAGCTGGCATCTCACTCTCTTTGAATCTTCTTTATCATGCTAAGAGGAGCAGGAAAAAGCAAAAAATTTCAGAATTGCACCTTGCAATGCGGAGAAATTACTGTTTGTGCATTTACAATATTCATTGATTTTTGCCATTGAAAAACATCCAGAAATGATTGAAGCTACTGACTGAATGAAAGGAGCTGGCATCTCACTCTCTTTGAATCTTCTTTATCATGCTAAGAGGAGCAGGAAAAAGCAAAAAATTTCAGAATTGCACCTTGCAATGCGGAGAAATTACTGTTTGTGCATTTACAATATTCATTGATTTTTGCCATTGAAAAACGTCCAGAAATGATTGAAGCTACTGACTGAATGAAAGGAGCTGGCATCTCACTCTCTTTGAATCTTCTTTATCATGCTAGGATTAGCAGGAAAAAGCAAAAAATTTCAGAATTGCACCTTGCAATGTGGAGATATTACTGTTTGTGCATTTACAATATTCATTGAATTTTGCCATTGAAAAACGTCCAGAAATGTTTGAAGCTACTGACTGAATGAAAGGAGCTGGCATCTCACTCTATTTGAATCTTCTTTATCATGCTAGGATTAGCAGGAAAAAGCAAAAAATTTCAGAATTGCACCTTGCAATGTGGAGATATTACTGTTTGTGCATTTACAATATTCATTGATTTTTGCCATTGAAAAACGTCCAGAAATGTTTATACCAGAAATGTTTGAAGCTACTGACTGAATGAAAGGAGCTGGCATCTCACTCTCTTTGAATCTTCTTTACCATGCTAAGAGGAGCAGGAAAAAGCAAAAAATTTCAGAATTGCACCTTGCAATGCGGAGAAATTACTTTTTGTGCATTTACAATATTCATTGATTTTTGCCATTGAAAAACGTCCAGAAATGACTGAAGCTACTGACTGAATGAAAGGAGCTGGCATCTCACTCTCTTTGAATCTTCTTTATCATGCTAAGAGGAGCAGGAAAAAGCAAAAAATTTCAGAATTGCACCTTGCAATGCGGAGAAATTACTGTTTGTGCATTTACAATATTCATTGATTTTTGCCATTGAAAAACGTCCAGAAATGATTGAAGCTACTGACTGAATGAAAGGAGCTGGCATCTCACTCTCTTTGAATCTTCTTTATCATGCTAGGAGTAGCAGGAAAAAGCAAAAAATTTCAGAATTGCACCTTGCAATGTGGAGATATTACTGTTTGTGCATTTACAATATTCATTGATTTTTGCCATTGAAAAACGTCCAGAAATGTTTGAAGCTACTGACTGAATGAAAGGAGCTGGCATCTCACTCTCTTTGAATCTTCTTTATCATGCTAGGATTAGCAGGAAAAAGCAAAAAATTTCAGAATTGCACCTTGCAATGTGGAGATATTACTGTTTGTGCATTTACAATATTCATTGATTTTTGCCATTGAAAAACATCATGTTATTCATATACCAGAAATGTTTGAAGCTACTGACTGAATGAAAGGAGCTGACATCTCACTCTCTTTGAATCTTCTTTATCATGCTAGGATTAGCAGGAAAAAGCAAAAAATTTCAGAATTGCACCTTGCAATGTGGAGATATTACTGTTTGTGCATTTACAATATTCATTGATTTTTGCCATTGAAAAACGTCCAGAAATGTTTGAAGCTACTGACTGAATGAAAGGAGCTGGCATCTCACTCTATTTGAATCTTCTTTATCATGCTAGGATTAGCAGGAAAAAGCAAAAAATTTCAGCATTGCACCTTGCAATGTGGAGATATTACTGTTTGTGCATTTACAATATTCATTGATTTTTGCCATTGAAAAACGTCCAGAAATGTTTATACCAGAAATGTTTGAAGCCACTGACTGAAAGAAAGGAGCTGGCATCTCACTCTCTTTGAATCTTCTTTATCATGCTAAGAGGAGCAGGAAAAAGCAAAAAATTTCAGAATTGCACCTTGCAATGCGGAGAAATTACTGTTTGTGCATTTACAATATTCATTGATTTTTGCCATTGAAAATCATCCAGAAATGATTGAAGCTACTGACTGAATGAAAGGAGCTGGCATCTCACTCTCTTTGAATCTTCTTTATCATGCTAAGAGGAGCAGGAAAAAGCAAAAAATTTCAGAATTGCACCTTGCAATGCGGAGAAATTACTGTTTGTGCATTTACAATATTCATTGATTTTTGCCATTGAAAAACATCATGTTATTCATATACCAGAAATGATTGAAGCTACTGACTGAATGAAAGGAGCTGGCATCTCACTCTCTTTGAATCTTCTTTATCATGATAAGAGGAGCAGGAAAAAGCAAAAAATTTCAGAATTGCACCTTGCAATGCGGAGAAATTACTGTTTGTGCATTTACAATATTCATTGATTTTTGCCATTGAAAAACGTCCAGAAATGATTGAAGCTACTGACTGAATGAAAGGAGCTGGCATCTCACTCTCTTTGAATCTTCTTTATCATGCTAAGAGGAGCAGGAAAAAGCAAAAAATTTCAGAATTGCACCTTGCAATGCGGAGAAATTACTGTTTGTGCATTTACAATATTCATTGATTTTTGCCATTGAAAAACGTCCAGAAATGATTGAAGCTACTGACTGAATGAAAGGAGCTGGCATCTCACTCTCTTTGAATCTTCTTTATCATGCTAAGAGGAGCAGGAAAAAGCAAAAAATTTCAGAATTGCACCTTGCAATGCGGAGAAATTACTGTTTGTGCATTTACAATATTCATTGATTTTTGCCATTGAAAAACATCATGTTATTCATAAACCAGAAATGATTGAAGCTACTGACTGAATGAAAGGAGCTGGCATCTCACTCTCTTTGAATCTTCTTTATCATGCTAAGACGAGCAGGAAAAAGCAAAAAATTTCAGAATTGCACCTTGCAATGCGGAGAAATTACTGTTTGTGCATTTACAATATTCATTGATTTTTGCCATTGAAAAACGTCCAGAAATGATTGAAGCTACTGACTGAATGAAAGGAGCTGGCATCTCACTCTCTTTGAATCTTCTTTATCATGCTAAGAGGAGCAGGAAAAAGCAAAAAATTTCAGAATTGCACCTTGCAATGCGGAGAAATTACTGTTTGTGCATTTACAATATTCATTGATTTTTGCCATTGAAAAACGTCCAGAAATGATTGAAGCTACTGACTGAATGAAAGGAGCTGGCATCTCACTCTCTTTGAATCTTCTTTATCATGCTAGGATTAGCAGGAAAAAGCAAAAAATTTCACAATTGCACCTTGCAATGTGGAGATATTACTGTTTGTGCATTTACAATATTCATTGAATTTTGCCATTGAAAAATGTCCAGAAATGTTTGAAGCTACTGACTGAATGAAAGGAGCTGGCATCTCACTCTATTTGAATCTTCTTTATCATGCTAGGATTAGCAGGAAAAAGCAAAAAATTTCAGAATTGCACCTTGCAATGTGGAGATATTACTGTTTGTGCATTTACAATATTCATTGATTTTTGCCATTGAAAAACGTCCAGAAATGTTTATACCAGAAATGTTTGAAGCTACTGACTGAATGAAAGGAGCTGGCATCTCACTCTCTTTGAATCTTCTTTATCATGCTAAGAGGAGCAGGAAAAAGCAAAAAATTTCAGAATTGCACCTTGCAATGCGGAGAAATTACTGTTTGTGCATTTACAATATTCATTGATTTTTGCCATTGAAAAACGTCCAGAAATGACTGAAGCTACTGACTGAATGAAAGGAGCTGGCATCTCACTCTCTTTGAATCTTCTTTATCATGCTAAGAGGAGCAGGAAAAAGCAAAAAATTTCAGAATTGCACCTTGCAATGCGGAGAAATTACTGTTTGTGCATTTACAATATTCATTGATTTTTGCCATTGAAAAACATCCAGAAATGATTGAAGCTACTGACTGAATGAAAGGAGCTGGCATCTCACTCTCTTTGAATCTTCTTTATCATGCTAAGAGGAGCAGGAAAAAGCAAAAAATTTCAGAATTGCACCTTGCAATGCGGAGAAATTACTGTTTGTGCATTTACAATATTCATTGATTTTTGCCATTGAAAAACGTCCAGAAATGATTGAAGCTACTGACTGAATGAAAGGAGCTGGCATCTCACTCTCTTTGAATCTTCTTTATCATGCTAAGAGGAGCAGGAAAAAGCAAAAAATTTCAGAATTGCACCTTCTAATGCGGAGAAATTACTGTTTGTGCATTTACAATATTCATTGATTTTTGCCATTGAAAAACGTCCAGAAATGATTGAAGCTACTGACTGAATGAAAGGAGCTGGCATCTCACTCTCTTTGAATCTTCTTTATCATGCTAAGAGGAGCAGGAAAAAGCAAAAAATTTCAGAATTGCACCTTGCAATGCGGAGAAATTACTGTTTGTGCATTTACAATATTCATTGATTTTTGCCATTGAAAAACATCATGTTATTCATATACCAGAAATGATTGAAGCTACTGACTGAATGAAAGGAGCTGGCATCTCACTCTCTTTGAATCTTCTTTATCATGCTAAGAGGAGCAGGAAAAAGCAAAAAATTTCAGAATTGCACCTTGCAATGCGGAGAAATTACTGTTTGTGCATTTACAATATTCATTGATTTTTGCCATTGAAAAACGTCCAGAAATGATTGAAGCTACTGACTGAATGAAAGGAGCTGGCATCTCACTCTCTTTGAATCTTCTTTATCATGCTAAGAGGAGCAGGAAAAAGCAAAAAATTTCAGAATTGCACCTTCTAATGCGGAGAAATTACTGTTTGTGCATTTACAATATTCATTGATTTTTGCCATTGAAAAACGTCCAGAAATGATTGAAGCTACTGACTGAATGAAAGGAGCTGGCATCTCACTCTCTTTGAATCTTCTTTATCATGCTAAGAGGAGCAGGAAAAAGCAAAAAATTTCAGAATTGCACCTTGCAATGCGGAGAAATTACTGTTTGTGCATTTACAATATTCATTGATTTTTGCCATTGAAAAACATCATGTTATTCATATACCAGAAATGATTGAAGCTACTGACTGAATGAAAGGAGCTGGCATCTCACTCTCTTTGAATCTTCTTTATCATGCTAAGAGGAGCAGGAAAAAGCAAAAAAATTCAGAATTGCACCTTGCAATGCGGAGAAATTACTGTTTGTGCATTTACAATATTCATTGATTTTTGCCATTGAAAAACGTCCAGAAATGATTGAAGCTACTGACTGAATGAAAAGAGCTGGCATCTCACTCTCTTTGAATCTTCTTTATCATGCTAAGAGGAGCAGGAAAAAGCAAAAAATTTCAGAATTGCACCTTGCAATGCGGAGAAATTACTGTTTGTGCATTTACAATATTCATTGATTTTTGCCATTGAAAAACGTCCAGAAATGTTTGAAGCTACTGACTGAATGAAAGGAGCTGGCATCTCACTCTCTTTGAATCTTCTTTATCATGCTAGGATTAGCAGGAAAAAGCAAAAAATTTCAGAATTGCACCTTGCAATGTGGAGATATTACTGTTTGTGCATTTACAATATTCATTGATTTTTGCCATTGAAAAACGTCCAGAAATGTTTGAAGCTACTGACTGAATGAAAGGAGCTGGCATCTCACTCTCTTTGAATCTTCTTTATCATGCTAGGAGTAGCAGGAAAAAGCAAAAAATTTCAGAATTGCACCTTGCAATGTGGAGATATTACTGTTTGTGCATTTACAATATTCATTGATTTTTGCCATTGAAAAACGTCCAGAAATGTTTGAAGCTACTGACTGAATGAAAGGAGCTGGCATCTCACTCTCTTTGAATCTTCTTTATCATGCTAGGATTAGCAGGAAAAAGCAAAAAATTTCAGAATTGCACCTTGCAATGTGGAGATATTACTGTTTGTGCATTTACAATATTCATTGATTTTTGCCATTGAAAAACATCATGTTATTCATATACCAGAAATGTTTGAAGCTACTGACTGAATGAAAGGAGTTGACATCTCACTCTCTTTGAATCTTCTTTATCATGCTAGGATTAGCAGGAAAAAGCAAAAAATTTCAGAATTGCACCTTGCAATGTGGAGATATTACTGTTTGTGCATTTACAATATTCATTGATTTTTGCCATTGAAAAACGTCCAGAAATGTTTGAAGCTACTGACTGAATGAAAGGAGCTGGCATCTCACTCTATTTGAATCTTCTTTATCATGCTAGGATTAGCAGGAAAAAGCAAAAAATTTCAGCATTGCACCTTGCAATGTGGAGATATTACTGTTTGTGCATTTACAATATTCATTGATTTTTGCCATTGAAAAACGTCCAGAAATGTTTATACCAGAAATGTTTGAAGCTACTGACTGAATGAAAGGAGCTGGCATCTCACTCTCTTTGAATCTTCTTTATCATGCTAAGAGGAGCAGGAAAAAGCAAAAAATTTCAGAATTGCACTTTGCAATGCGGAGAAATTACTGTTTGTGCATTTACAATATTCATTGATTTTTGCCATTGAAAAACGTCCAGAAATGACTGAAGCTACTGACTGAATGAAAGGAGCTGGCATCTCACTCTCTTTGAATCTTCTTTATCATGCTAAGAGGAGCAGGAAAAAGCAAAAAATTTCAGAATTCCATCTTGCAATGCGGAGAAATTACTGTTTGTGCATTTACAATATTCATTGATTTTTGCCATTGAAAAACGTCCAGAAATGATTGAAGCTACTGACTGAATGAAAGGAGCTGGCATCTCACTCTCTTTGAATCTTCTTTATCATGCTAAGAGGAGCAGGAAAAAGCAAAAAATTTCAGAATTGCACCTTGCAATGCGGAGAAATTACTGTTTGTGCATTTACAATATTCATTGATTTTTGCCATTGAAAAACATCATGTTATTCATATACCAGAAATGATTGAAGCTACTGACTGAATGAAAGGAGCTGGCATCTCACTCTCTTTGAATCTTCTTTATCATGCTAAGAGGAGCAGGAAAAAGCAAAAAATTTCAGAATTGCACCTTGCAATGCGGAGAAATTACTGTTTGTGCATTTACAATATTCATTGATTTTTGCCATTGAAAAACGTCCAGAAATGATTGAAGCTACTGACTGAATGAAAGGAGCTGGCATCTCACTCTCTTTGAATCTTCTTTATCATGCTAGGATTAGCAGGAAAAAGCAAAAAATTTCAGAATTGCACCTTGCAATGTGGAGATATTACTGTTTGTGCATTTACAATATTCATTGAATTTTGCCATTGAAAAACGTCCAGAAATGTTTGAAGCTACTGACTGAATGAAAGGAGCTGGCATCTCACTCTATTTGAATCTTCTTTATCATGCTAGGATTAGCAGGAAAAAGCAAAAAATTTCAGAATTGCACCTTGCAATGTGGAGATATTACTGTTTGTGCATTTACAATATTCATTGATTTTTGCCATTGAAAAACGTCCAGAAATGTTTATACCAGAAATGTTTGAAGCTACTGACTGAATGAAAGGAGCTGGCATCTCACTCTCTTCGAATCTTCTTTACCATGCTAAGAGGAGCAGGAAAAAGCAAAAAATTTCAGAATTGCACCTTGCAATGCGGAGAAATTACTTTTTGTGCATTTACAATATTCATTGATTTTTGCCATTGAAAAACGTCCAGAAATGATTGAAGCTACTGACTGAATGAAAGGAGCTGGCATCTCACTCTCTTTGAATCTTCTTTATCATGCTAAGAG
This sequence comes from Phyllobates terribilis, assembly GCF_046119375.1. Lineage (NCBI taxonomy): Eukaryota > Metazoa > Chordata > Amphibia > Anura > Dendrobatidae > Phyllobates > Phyllobates terribilis. The sequence goes on from NW_027363349.1 coordinate 759,700, forward strand.
GAGCAGGAAAAAGCAAAAAATTTCAGAATTGCAACTTGCAATGCGGAGAAATTACTGTTTGTGCATTTACAATATTCATTGATTTTTGCCATTGAAAAACATCATGTTATTCATATACCAGAAATGATTGAAGCTACTGACTGAATGAAAGGAGCTGGCATCTCACTCTCTTTGAATCTTCTTTATCATGCTAAGAGGAGCAGGAAAAAGCAAAAAAATTCAGAATTGCACCTTGCAATGCGGAGAAATTACTGTTTGTGCATTTACAATATTCATTGATTTTTGCCATTGAAAAACGTCCAGAAATGATTGAAGCTACTGACTGAATGAAAGGAGCTGGCATCTCACTCTCTTTGAATCTTCTTTATCATGCTAAGAGGAGCAGGAAAAAGCAAAAAATTTCAGAATTGCACCTTGCAATGCGGAGAAATTACTGTTTGTGCATTTACAATATTCATTGATTTTTGCCATTGAAAAACGTCCAGAAATGTTTGAAGCTACTGACTGAATGAAAGGAGCTGGCATCTCACTCTCTTTGAATCTTCTTTATCATGCTAGGATTAGCAGGAAAAAGCAAAAAATTTCAGAATTGCACCTTGCAATGTGGAGATATTACTGTTTGTGCATTTACAATATTCATTGATTTTTGCCATTGAAAAACGTCCAGAAATGTTTGAAGCTACTGACTGAATGAAAGGAGCTGGCATCTCACTCTCTTTGAATCTTCTTTATCATGCTAGGAGTAGCAGGAAAAAGCAAAAAATTTCAGAATTGCACCTTGCAATGTGGAGATATTACTGTTTGTGCATTTACAATATTCATTGATTTTTGCCATTGAAAAACGTCCAGAAATGTTTGAAGCTACTGACTGAATGAAAGGAGCTGGCATCTCACTCTCTTTGAATCTTCTTTATCATGCTAGGATTAGCAGGAAAAAGCAAAAAATTTCAGAATTGCACCTTGCAATGTGGAGATATTACTGTTTGTGCATTTACAATATTCATTGATTTTTGCCATTGAAAAACATCATGTTATTCATATACCAGAAATGTTTGAAGCTACTGACTGAATGAAAGGAGCTGACATCTCACTCTCTTTGAATCTTATTTATCATGCTAGGATTAGCAGGAAAAAGCAAAAAATTTCAGAATTGCACCTTGCAATGTGGAGATATTACTGTTTGTGCATTTACAATATTCATTGATTTTTGCCATTGAAAAACGTCCAGAAATGTTTGAAGCTACTGACTGAATGAAAGGAGCTGGCATCTCACTCTATTTGAATCTTCTTTATCATGCTAGGATTAGCAGGAAAAAGCAAAAAATTTCAGCATTGCACCTTGCAATGTGGAGATATTACTGTTTGTGCATTTACAATATTCATTGATTTTTGCCATTGAAAAACGTCCAGAAATGTTTATACCAGAAATGTTTGAAGCTACTGACTGAATGAAAGGAGCTGGCATCTCACTCTCTTTGAATCTTCTTTATCATGCTAAGAGGAGCAGGAAAAAGCAAAAAATTTCAGAATTGCACTTTGCAATGCGGAGAAATTACTGTTTGTGCATTTACAATATTCATTGATTTTTGCCATTGAAAAACGTCCAGAAATGACTGAAGCTACTGACTGAATGAAAGGAGCTGGCATCTCACTCTCTTTGAATCTTCTTTATCATGCTAAGAGGAGCAGGAAAAAGCAAAAAATTTCAGAATTGCATCTTGCAATGCGGAGAAATTACTGTTTGTGCATTTACAATATTCATTGATTTTTGCCATTGAAAAACGTCCAGAAATGATTGAAGCTACTGACTGAATGAAAGGAGCTGGCATCTCACTCTCTTTGAATCTTCTTTATCATGCTAAGAGGAGCAGGAAAAAGCAAAAAATTTCAGAATTGCACCTTGCAATGCGGAGAAATTACTGTTTGTGCATTTACAATATTCATTGATTTTTGCCATTGAAAAACATCATGTTATTCATATACCAGAAATGATTGAAGCTACTGACTGAATGAAAGGAGCTGGCATCTCACTCTCTTTGAATCTTCTTTATCATGCTAAGAGGAGCAGGAAAAAGCAAAAAATTTCAGAATTGCACCTTGCAATGCGGAGAAATTACTGTTTGTGCATTTACAATATTCATTGATTTTTGCCATTGAAAAACATCCAGAAATGATTGAAGCTACTGACTGAATGAAAGGAGCTGGCATCTCACTCTCTTTGAATCTTCTTTATCATGCTAAGAGGAGCAGGAAAAAGCAAAAAATTTCAGAATTGCACCTTGCAATGCGGAGAAATTACTGTTTGTGCATTTACAATATTCATTGATTTTTGCCATTGAAAAACGTCCAGAAATGATTGAAGCTACTGACTGAATGAAAGGAGCTGGCATCTCACTCTCTTTGAATCTTCTTTATCATGCTAAGAGGAGCAGGAAAAAGCAAAAAATTTCAGAATTGCACCTTGCAATGCGGAGAAATTACTGTTTGTGCATTTACAATATTCATTGATTTTTGCCATTGAAAAACATCATGTTATTCATATACCAGAAATGATTGAATCTACTGACTGAATGAAAGGAGCTGGCATCTCACTCTCTTTGAATCTTCTTTATCATGCTAAGACGAGCAGGAAAAAGCAAAAAATTTCAGAATTGCACCTTGCAATGCGGAGAAATTACTGTTTGTGCATTTACAATATTCATTGATTTTTGCCATTGAAAAACGTCCAGAAATGATTGAAGCTACTGACTGAATGAAAGGAGCTGGCATCTCACTCTCTTTGAATCTTCTTTATCATGCTAAGAGGAGCAGGAAAAAGCAAAAAATTTCAGAATTGCACCTTGCAATGCGGAGAAATTACTGTTTGTGCATTTACAATATTCATTGATTTTTGCCATTGAAAAACGTCCAGAAATGATTGAAGCTACTGACTGAATGAAAGGAGCTGGCATCTCACTCTCTTTGAATCTTCTTTATCATGCTAGGATTAGCAGGAAAAAGCAAAAAATTTCACAATTGCACCTTGCAATGTGGAGATATTACTGTTTGTGCATTTACAATATTCATTGAATTTTGCCATTGAAAAATGTCCAGAAATGTTTGAAGCTACTGACTGAATGAAAGGAGCTGGCATCTCACTCTATTTGAATCTTCTTTATCATGCTAGGATTAGCAGGAAAAAGCAAAAAATTTCAGAATTGCACCTTGCAATGTGGAGATATTACTGTTTGTGCATTTACAATATTCATTGATTTTTGCCATTGAAAAACGTCCAGAAATGTTTATACCAGAAATGTTTGAAGCTACTGACTGAATGAAAGGAGCTGGCATCTCACTCTCTTTGAATCTTCTTTATCATGCTAAGAGGAGCAGGAAAAAGCAAAAAATTTCAGAATTGCACCTTGCAATGCGGAGAAATTACTGTTTGTGCATTTACAATATTCATTGATTTTTGCCATTGAAAAACGTCCAAAAATGACTAAAGCTACTGACTGAATGAAAGGAGCTGGCATCTCACTCTCTTTGAATCTTCTTTATCATGCTAAGAGGAGCAGGAAAAAGCAAAAAATTTCAGAATTGCACCTTGCAATGCGGAGAAATTACTGTTTGTGCATTTACAATATTCATTGATTTTTGCCATTGAAAAACATCCAGAAATGATTGTAGCTACTGACTGAATGAAAGGAGCTGGCATCTCACTCTCTTTGAATCTTCTTTATCATGCTAAGAGGAGCAGGAAAAAGCAAAAAATTTCAGAATTGCACCTTGCAATGCGGAGAAATTACTGTTTTTGCATTTACAATATTCATTGATTTTTGCCATTGAAAAACATCATGTTATTCATATACCAGAAATGATTGAAGCTACTGACTGAATGAAAGGAGCTGGCATCTCACTCTCTTTGAATCTTCTTTATCATGCTAAGAGGAGCAGGAAAAAGCAAAAAATTTCAGAATTGCACCTTGCAATGCGGAGAAATTACTGTTTGTGCATTTACAATATTCATTGATTTTTGCCATTGAAAAACGTCCAGAAATGATTGAAGCTACTGACTGAATGAAAGGAGCTGGCATCTCACTCTCTTTGAATCTTCTTTATCATGCTAAGAGGAGCAGGAAAAAGCAAAAAATTTCAGAATTGCACCTTCTAATGCGGAGAAATTACTGTTTGTGCATTTACAATATTCATTGATTTTTGCCATTGAAAAACGTCCAGAAATGATTGAAGCTACTGACTGAATGAAAGGAGCTGGCATCTCACTCTCTTTGAATCTTCTTTATCATGCTAGGATTAGCAGGAAAAAGCAAAAAATTTCAGAATTGCACCTTGCAATGTGGAGATATTACTGTTTGTGCATTTACAATATTCATTGATTTTTGCCATTGAAAAACGTCCAGAAATGTTTGAAGCTACTGACTGAATGAAAGGAGCTGGCATCTCACTCTCTTTGAATCTTCTTTATCATGCTAGGAGTAGCAGGAAAAAGCAAAAAATTTCAGAATTGCACCTTGCAATGTGGAGATATTACTGTTTGTGCATTTACAATATTCATTGATTTTTGCCATTGAAAAACGTCCAGAAATGTTTGAAGCTACTGACTGAATGAAAGGAGCTGGCATCTCACTCTCTTTGAATCTTCTTTATCATGCTAGGATTAGCAGGAAAAAGCAAAAAATTTCAGAATTGCACCTTGCAATGTGGAGATATTACTGTTTGTGCATTTACAATATTCATTGATTTTTGCCATTGAAAAACATCATGTTATTCATATACCAGAAATGTTTGAAGCTACTGACTGAATGAAAGGAGCTGACATCTCACTCTCTTTGAATCTTCTTTATCATGCTAGGATTAGCAGGAAAAAGCAAAAAATTTCAGAATTGCACCTTGCAATGTGGAGATATTACTGTTTGTGCATTTACAATATTCATTGATTTTTGCCATTGAAAAACGTCCAGAAATGTTTGAAGCTACTGACTGAATGAAAGGAGCTGGCATCTCACTCTATTTGAATCTTCTTTATCATGCTAGGATTAGCAGGAAAAAGCAAAAAATTTCAGCATTGCACCTTGCAATGTGGAGATATTACTGTTTGTGCATTTACAATATTCATTGATTTTTGCCATTGAAAAACGTCCAGAAATGTTTATACCAGAAATGTTTGAAGCTACTGACTGAATGAAAGGAGCTGGCATCTCACACTCTTTGAATCTTCTTTATCATGCTAAGAGGAGCAGGAAAAAGCAAAAAATTTCAGAATTGCACTTTGCAATGCGGAGAAATTACTGTTTGTGCATTTACAATATTCATTGATTTTTGCCATTGAAAAACGTCCAGAAATGACTGAAGCTACTGACTGAATGAAAGGAGCTGGCATCTCACTCTCTTTGAATCTTCTTTATCATGCTAAGAGGAGCAGGAAAAAGCAAAAAATTTCAGAATTGCATCTTGCAATGCGGAGAAATTACTGTTTGTGCATTTACAATATTCATTGATTTTTGCCATTGAAAAACGTCCAGAAATGATTGAAGCTACTGACTGAATGAAAGGAGCTGGCATCTCACTCTCTTTGAATCTTCTTTATCATGCTAAGAGGAGCAGGAAAAAGCAAAAAATTTCAGAATTGCACCTTGCAATGCGGAGAAATTACTGTTTGTGCATTTACAATATTCATTGATTTTTGCCATTGAAAAACATCATGTTATTCATATACCAGAAATGATTGAAGCTACTGACTGAATGAAAGGAGCTGGCATCTCACTCTCTTTGAATCTTCTTTATCATGCTAAGAGGAGCAGGAAAAAGCAAAAAATTTCAGAATTGCACCTTGCAATGCGGAGAAATTACTGTTTGTGCATTTACAATATTCATTGATTTTTGCCATTGAAAAACGTCCAGAAATGATTGAAGCTACTGACTGAATGAAAGGAGCTGGCATCTCACTCTCTTTGAATCTTCTTTATCATGCTAAGAGGAGCAGGAAAAAGCAAAAAATTTCAGAATTGCACCTTGCAATGCGGAGAAATTACTGTTTGTGCATTTACAATATTCATTGATTTTTGCCATTGAAAAACGTCCAGAAATGATTGAAGCTACTGACTGAATGAAAGGAGCTGGCATCTCACTCTCTTTGAATCTTCTTTATCATGCTAAGAGGAGCAGGAAAAAGCAAAAAATTTCAGAATTGCACCTTGCAATGCGGAGAAATTACTGTTTGTGCATTTACAATATTCATTGATTTTTGCCATTGAAAAACATCATGTTATTCATATACCAGAAATGATTGAAGCTACTGACTGAATGAAAGGAGCTGGCATCTCACTCTCTTTGAATCTTCTTTATCATGCTAAGAGGAGCAGGAAAAAGCAAAAAATTTCAGAATTGCACCTTGCAATGCGGAGAAATTACTGTTTGTGCATTTACAATATTCATTGATTTTTGCCATTGAAAAACGTCCAGAAATGATTGAAGCTACTGACTGAATGAAAGGAGCTGGCATCTCACTCTCTTTGAATCTTCTTTATCATGCTAAGAGGAGCAGGAAAAAGCAAAAAATTTCAGAATTGCACCTTGCAATGCGGAGAAATTACTGTTTGTGCATTTACAATATTCATTGATTTTTGCCATTGAAAAACATCATGTTATTCATATACCAGAAATGATTGAATCTACTGACTGAATGAAAGGAGCTGGCATCTCACTCTCTTTGAATCTTCTTTATCATGCTAAGACGAGCAGGAAAAAGCAAAAAATTTCAGAATTGCACCTTGCAATGCGGAGAAATTACTGTTTGTGCATTTACAATATTCATTGATTTTTGCCATTGAAAAACGTCCAGAAATGATTGAAGCTACTGACTGAATGAAAGGAGCTGGCATCTCACTCTCTTTGAATCTTCTTTATCATGCTAAGAGGAGCAGGAAAAAGCAAAAAATTTCAGAATTGCACCTTGCAATGCGGAGAAATTACTGTTTGTGCATTTACAATATTCATTGATTTTTGCCATTGAAAAACGTCCAGAAATGATTGAAGCTACTGACTGAATGAAAGGAGCTGGCATCTCACTCTCTTTGAATCTTCTTTATCATGCTAGGATTAGCAGGAAAAAGCAAAAAATTTCACAATTGCACCTTGCAATGTGGAGATATTACTGTTTGTGCATTTACAATATTCATTGAATTTTGCCATTGAAAAATGTCCAGAAATGTTTGAAGCTACTGACTGAATGAAAGGAGCTGGCATCTCACTCTATTTGAATCTTCTTTATCATGCTAGGATTAGCAGGAAAAAGCAAAAAATTTCAGAATTGCACCTTGCAATGTGGAGATATTACTGTTTGTGCATTTACAATATTCATTGATTTTTGCCATTGAAAAACGTCCAGAAATGTTTATACCAGAAATGTTTGAAGCTACTGACTGAATGAAAGGAGCTGGCATCTCACTCTCTTTGAATCTTCTTTATCATGCTAAGAGGAGCAGGAAAAAGCAAAAAATTTCAGAATTGCACCTTGCAATGCGGAGAAATTACTGTTTGTGCATTTACAATATTCATTGATTTTTGCCATTGAAAAACGTCCAGAAATGACTAAAGCTACTGACTGAATGAAAGGAGCTGGCATCTCACTCTCTTTGAATCTTCTTTATCATGCTAAGAGGAGCAGGAAAAAGCAAAAAATTTCAGAATTGCACCTTGCAATGCGGAGAAATTACTGTTTGTGCATTTACAATATTCATTGATTTTTGCCATTGAAAAACATCCAGAAATGATTGTAGCTACTGACTGAATGAAAGGAGCTGGCATCTCACTCTCTTTGAATCTTCTTTATCATGCTAAGAGGAGCAGGAAAAAGCAAAAAATTTCAGAATTGCACCTTGCAATGCGGAGAAATTACTGTTTTTGCATTTACAATATTCATTGATTTTTGCCATTGAAAAACATCATGTTATTCATATACCAGAAATGATTGAAGCTACTGACTGAATGAAAGGAGCTGGCATCTCACTCTCTTTGAATCTTCTTTATCATGCTAAGAGGAGCAGGAAAAAGCAAAAAATTTCAGAATTGCACCTTGCAATGCGGAGAAATTACTGTTTGTGCATTTACAATATTCATTGATTTTTGCCATTGAAAAACGTCCAGAAATGATTGAAGCTACTGACTGAATGAAAGGAGCTGGCATCTCACTCTCTTTGAATCTTCTTTATCATGCTAAGAGGAGCAGGAAAAAGCAAAAAATTTCAGAATTGCACCTTCTAATGCGGAGAAATTACTGTTTGTGCATTTACAATATTCATTGATTTTTGCCATTGAAAAACGTCCAGAAATGATTGAAGCTACTGACTGAATGAAAGGAGCTGGCATCTCACTCTCTTTGAATCTTCTTTATCATGCTAAGAGGAGCAGGAAAAAGCAAAAAATTTCAGAATTGCACCTTGCAATGCGGAGAAATTACTGTTTGTGCATTTACAATATTCATTGATTTTTGCCATTGAAAAACGTCCAGAAATGATTGAAGCTACTGACTGAATGAAAGGAGCTGGCATCTCACTCTCTTTGAATCTTCTTTATCATGTTAAGAGGAGCAGGAAAAAGCAAAAAATTTAAGAATTGCAACTTGCAATGCGGAGAAATTACTGTTTGTGCATTTACAATATTCATTGATTTTTGCCATTGAAAAACATCATGTTATTCATATACCAGAAATGATTGAAGCTACTGACTGAATGAAAGGAGCTGGCATCTCACTCTCTTTGAATCTTCTTTATCATGCTAAGAGGAGCAGGAAAAAGCAAAAAAATTCAGAATTGCACCTTGCAATGCGGAGAAATTACTGTTTGTGCATTTACAATATTCATTGATTTTTGCCATTGAAAAACGTCCAGAAATGATTGAAGCTACTGACTGAATGAAAGGAGCTGGCATCTCACTCTCTTTGAATCTTCTTTATCATGCTAAGAGGAGCAGGAAAAAGCAAAAAATTTCAGAATTGCACCTTGCAATGCGGAGAAATTACTGTTTGTGCATTTACAATATTCATTGATTTTTGCCATTGAAAAACGTCCAGAAATGTTTGAAGCTACTGACTGAATGAAAGGAGCTGGCATCTCACTCTCTTTGAATCTTCTTTATCATGCTAGGATTAGCAGGAAAAAGCAAAAAATTTCAGAATTGCACCTTGCAATGTGGAGATATTACTGTTTGTGCATTTACAATATTCATTGATTTTTGCCATTGAAAAACGTCCAGAAATGTTTGAAGCTACTGACTGAATGAAAGGAGCTGGCATCTCACTCTCTTTGAATCTTCTTTATCATGCTAGGAGTAGCAGGAAAAAGCAAAAAATTTCAGAATTGCACCTTGCAATGTGGAGATATTACTGTTTGTGCATTTACAATATTCATTGATTTTTGCCATTGAAAAACGTCCAGAAATGTTTGAAGCTACTGACTGAATGAAAGGAGCTGGCATCTCACTCTCTTTGAATCTTCTTTATCATGCTAGGATTAGCAGGAAAAAGCAAAAAATTTCAGAATTGCACCTTGCAATGTGGAGATATTACTGTTTGTGCATTTACAATATTCATTGATTTTTGCCATTGAAAAACATCATGTTATTCATATACCAGAAATGTTTGAAGCTACTGACTGAATGAAAGGAGCTGACATCTCACTCTCTTTGAATCTTCTTTATCATGCTAGGATTAGCAGGAAAAAGCAAAAAATTTCAGAATTGCACCTTGCAATGTGGAGATATTACTGTTTGTGCATTTACAATATTCATTGATTTTTGCCATTGAAAAACGTCCAGAAATGTTTGAAGCTACTGACTGAATGAAAGGAGCTGGCATCTCACTCTATTTGAATATTCTTTATCATGCTAGGATTAGCAGGAAAAAGCAAAAAATTTCAGCATTGCACCTTGCAATGTGGAGATATTACTGTTTGTGCATTTACAATATTCATTGATTTTTGCCATTGAAAAACGTCCAGAAATGTTTATACCAGAAATGTTTGAAGCTACTGACTGAATGAAAGGAGCTGGCATCTCACTCTCTTTGAATCTTCTTTATCATGCTAAGAGGAGCAGGAAAAAGCAAAAAATTTCAGAATTGCACTTTGCAATGCGGAGAAATTACTGTTTGTGCATTTACAATATTCATTGATTTTTGCCATTGAAAAACGTCCAGAAATGACTGAAGCTACTGACTGAATGAAAGGAGCTGGCATCTCACTCTCTTTGAATCTTCTTTATCATGCTAAGAGGAGCAGGAAAAAGCAAAAAATTTCAGAATTGCATCTTGCAATGCGGAGAAATTACTGTTTGTGCATTTACAATATTCATTGATTTTTGCCATTGAAAAACGTCCAGAAATGATTGAAGCTACTGACTGAATGAAAGGAGCTGGCATCTCACTCTCTTTGAATCTTCTTTATCATGCTAAGAGGAGCAGGAAAAAGCAAAAAATTTCAGAATTGCACCTTGCAATGCGGAGAAATTACTGTTTGTGCATTTACAATATTCATTGATTTTTGCCATTGAAAAACGTCCAGAAATGATTGAAGCTACTGACTGAATGAAAGGAGCTGGCATCTCACTCTCTTTGAATCTTCTTTATCATGCTAGGATTAGCAGGAAAAAGCAAAAAATTTCAGAATTGCACCTTGCAATGTGGAGATATTACTGTTTGTGCATTTACAATATTCATTGAATTTTGCCATTGAAAAACGTCCAGAAATGTTTGAAGCTACTGACTGAATGAAAGGAGCTGGCATCTCACTCTATTTGAATCTTCTTTATCATGCTAGGATTAGCAGGAAAAAGCAAAAAATTTCAGAATTGCACCTTGCAATGTGGAGATATTACTGTTTGTGCATTTACAATATTCATTGATTTTTGCCATTGAAAAACGTCCAGAAATGTTTATACCAGAAATGTTTGAAGCTACTGACTGAATGAAAGGAGCTGGCATCTCACTCTCTTCGAATCTTCTTTACCATGCTAAGAGGAGCAGGAAAAAGCAAAAAATTTCAGAATTGCACCTTGCAATGCGGAGAAATTACTTTTTGTGCATTTACAATATTCATTGATTTTTGCCATTGAAAAACGTCCAGAAATGACTGAAGCTACTGACTGAATGAAAGGAGCTGGCATCTCACTCTCTTTGAATCTTCTTTATCATGCTAAGAGGAGCAGGAAAAAGCAAAAAATTTCAGAATTGCACCTTGCAATGCGGAGAAATTACTGTTTGTGCATTTACAATATTCATTGATTTTTGCCATTGAAAAACGTCCAGAAATGATTGAAGCTACTGACTGAATGAAAGGAGCTGGCATCTCACTCTCTTTGAATCTTCTTTATCATGCTAGGAGTAGCAGGAAAAAGCAAAAAATTTCAGAATTGCACCTTGCAATGTGGAGATATTACTGTTTGTGCATTTACAATATTCATTGATTTTTGCCATTGAAAAACGTCCAGAAATGATTGAAGCTACTGACTGAATGAAAGGAGCTGGCATCTCACTCTCTTTGAATCTTCTTTATCATGCTAAGAGGAGCAGGAAAAAGCAAAAAATTTCAGAATTGCAACTTGCAATGCGGAGAAATTACTGTTTGTGCATTTACAATATTCATTGATTTTTGCCATTGAAAAACATCATGTTATTCATATACCAGAAATGATTGAAGCTACTGACTGAATGAAAGGAGCTGGCATCTCACTCTCTTTGAATCTTCTTTATCATGCTAAGAGGAGCAGGAAAAAGCAAAAAAATTCAGAATTGCACCTTGCAATGCGGAGAAATTACTGTTTGTGCATTTACAATATTCATTGATTTTTGCCATTGAAAAACGTCCAGAAATGATTGAAGCTACTGACTGAATGAAAGGAGCTGGCATCTCACTCTCTTTGAATCTTCTTTATCATGCTAAGAGGAGCAGGAAAAAGCAAAAAATTTCAGAATTGCACCTTGCAATGCGGAGAAATTACTGTTTGTGCATTTACAATATTCATTGATTTTTGCCATTGAAAAACGTCCAGAAATGTTTGAAGCTACTGACTGAATGAAAGGAGCTGGCATCTCACTCTCTTTGAATCTTCTTTATCATGCTAGGATTAGCAGGAAAAAGCAAAAAAATTCAGAATTGCACCTTGCAATGTGGAGATATTACTGTTTGTGCATTTACAATATTCATTGATTTTTGCCATTGAAAAACGTCCAGAAATGTTTGAAGCTACTGACTGAATGAAAGGAGCTGGCATCTCACTCTCTTTGAATCTTCTTTATCATGCTAGGAGTAGCAGGAAAAAGCAAAAAATTTCAGAATTGCACCTTGCAATGTGGAGATATTACTGTTTGTGCATTTACAATATTCATTGATTTTTGCCATTGAAAAACGTCCAGAAATGTTTGAAGCTACTGACTGAATGAAAGGAGCTGGCATCTCACTCTCTTTGAATCTTCTTTATCATGCTAGGATTAGCAGGAAAAAGCAAAAAATTTCAGAATTGCACCTTGCAATGTGGAGATATTACTGTTTGTGCCTTTACAATATTCATTGATTTTTGCCATTGAAAAACATCATGTTATTCATATACCAGAAATGTTTGAAGCTACTGACTGAATGAAAGGAGCTGACATCTCACTCTCTTTGAATCTTCTTTATCATGCTAGGATTAGCAGGAAAAATCAAAAAATTTCAGAATTGCACCTTGCAATGTGGAGATATTACTGTTTGTGCATTTACAATATTCATGGATTTTTGCCATTGAAAAACGTCCAGAAATGTTTGAAGCTACTGACTGAATGAAAGGAGCTGGCATCTCACTCTATTTGAATCTTCTTTATCATGCTAGGATTAGCAGGAAAAAGCAAAAAATTTCAGCATTGCACCTTGCAATGTGGAGATATTACTGTTTGTGCATTTACAATATTCATTGATTTTTGCCATTGAAAAACGTCCAGAAATGTTTATACCAGAAATGTTTGAAGCTACTGACTGAATGAAAGGAGCTGGCATCTCACTCTCTTTGAATCTTCTTTATCATGCTAAGAGGAGCAGGAAAAAGCAAAAAATTTCAGAATTGCACTTTGCAATGCGGAGAAATTACTGTTTGTGCATTTACAATATTCATTGATTTTTGCCATTGAAAAACGTCCAGAAATGACTGAAGCTACTGACTGAATGAAAGGAGCTGGCATCTCACTCTCTTTGAATCTTCTTTATCATGCTAAGAGGAGCAGGAAAAAGCAAAAAATTTCAGAATTGCATCTTGCAATGCGGAGAAATTACTGTTTGTGCATTTACAATATTCATTGATTTTTGCCATTGAAAAACGTCCAGAAATGATTGAAGCTACTGACTGAATGAAAGGAGCTGGCATCTCACTCTCTTTGAATCTTCTTTATCATGCTAAGAGGAGCAGGAAAAAGCAAAAAATTTCAGAATTGCACCTTGCAATGCGGAGAAATTACTGTTTGTGCATTTACAATATTCATTGATTTTTGCCATTGAAAAACATCATGTTATTCATATACCAGAAATGATTGAAGCTACTGACTGAATGAAAGGAGCTGGCATCTCACTCTCTTTGAATCTTCTTTATCATGCTAAGAGGAGCAGGAAAAAGCAAAAAATTTCAGAATTGCACCTTGCAATGCGGAGAAATTACTGTTTGTGCATTTACAATATTCATTGATTTTTGCCATTGAAAAACATCCAGAAATGATTGAAGCTACTGACTGAATGAAAGGAGCTGGCATCTCACTCTCTTTGAATCTTCTTTATCATGCTAAGAGGAGCAGGAAAAAGCAAAAAATTTCAGAATTGCACCTTGCAATGCGGAGAAATTACTGTTTGTGCATTTACAATATTCATTGATTTTTGCCATTGAAAAACGTCCAGAAATGATTGAAGCTACTGACTGAATGAAAGGAGCTGGCATCTCACTCTCTTTGAATCTTCTTTATCATGCTAGGTTTAGCAGGAAAAAGCAAAAAATTTCAGAATTGCACCTTGCAATGTGGAGATATTACTGTTTGTGCATTTACAATATTCATTGATTTTTGCCATTGAAAAACGTCCAGAAATGTTTATACCAGAAATGTTTGAAGCTACTGACTGAATGAAAGGAGCTGGCATCTCACTCTCTTCGAATCTTCTTTACCATGCTAAGAGGAGCAGGAAAAAGCAAAAAATTTCAGAATTGCACCTTGCAATGCGGAGAAATTACTTTTTGTGCATTTACAATATTCATTGATTTTTGCCATTGAAAAACGTCCAGAAATGACTGAAGCTACTGACTGAATGAAAGGAGCTGGCATCTCACTCTCTTTGAATCTTCTTTATCATGCTAAGAGGAGCAGGAAAAAGCAAAAAATTTCAGAATTGCACCTTGCAATGCGGAGAAATTACTGTTTGTGCATTTACAATATTCATTGATTTTTGCCATTGAAAAACGTCCAGAAATGATTGAAGCTACTGACTGAATGAAAGGAGCTGGCATCTCACTCTCTTTGAATCTTCTTTATCATGCTAGGAGTAGCAGGAAAAAGCAAAAAATTTCAGAATTGCACCTTGCAATGTGGAGATATTACTGTTTGTGCATTTACAATATTCATTGATTTTTGCCATTGAAAAACGTCCAGAAATGTTTGAAGCTACTGACTGAATGAAAGGAGCTGGCATCTCACTCTCTTTGAATCTTCTTTATCATGCTAGGATTAGCAGGAAAAAGCAAAAAATTTCAGAATTGCACCTTGCAATGTGGAGATATTACTGTTTGTGCATTTACAATATTCATTGATTTTTGCCATTGAAAAACATCATGTTATTCATATACCAGAAATGTTTGAAGCTACTGACTGAATGAAAGGAGCTGACATCTCACTCTCTTTGAATCTTCTTTATCATGCTAGGATTAGCAGGAAAAAGCAAAAAATTTCAGAATTGCACCTTGCAATGTGGAGATATTACTGTTTGTGCATTTACAATATTCATTGATTTTTGCCATTGAAAAACGTCCAGAAATGTTTGAAGCTACTGACTGAATGAAAGGAGCTGGCATCTCACTCTATTTGAATCTTCTTTATCATGCTAGGATTAGCAGGAAAAAGCAAAAAATTTCAGCATTGCACCTTGCAATGTGGAGATATTACTGTTTGTGCATTTACAATATTCATTGATTTTTGCCATTGAAAAACGTCCAGAAATGTTTATACCAGAAATGTTTGAAGCTACTGAGTGAAAGAAAGGAGCTGGCATCTCACTCTCTTTGAATCTTCTTTATCATGCTAAGAGGAGCAGGAAAAAGCAAAAAATTTCAGAATTGCACCTTGCAATGCGGAGAAATTACTGTTTGTGCATTTACAATATTCATTGATTTTTGCCATTGAAAAACGTCCAGAAATGACTGAAGCTACTGACTGAATGAAAGGAGCTGGCATCTCACTCTCTTTGAATCTTCTTTATCATGCTAAGAGGAGCAGGAAAAACCAAAAAATTTCAGAATTGCATCTTGCAATGCGGAGAAATTACTGTTTGTGCATTTACAATATTCATTGATTTTTGCCATTGAAAAACGTCCAGAAATGATTGAAGCTACTGACTGAATGAAAGGAGCTGGCATCTCACTCTCTTTGAATCTTCTTTATCATGCTAAGAGGAGCAGGAAAATGCAAAAAATTTCAGAATTGCACCTTGCAATGCGGAGAAATTACTGTTTGTGCATTTACAATATTCATTGATTTTTGCCATTGAAAAACATCATGTTATTCATATACCAGAAATGATTGAAGCTACTGACTGAATGAAAGGAGCTGGCATCTCACTCTCTTTGAATCTTCTTTATCATGCTAAGAGGAGCAGGAAAAAGCAAAAAATTTCAGAATTGCACCTTGCAATGCGGAGAAATTACTGTTTGTGCATTTACAATATTCATTGATTTTTGCCATTGAAAAACGTCCAGAAATGATTGAAGCTACTGACTGAATGAAAGGAGCTGGCATCTCACTCTCTTTGAATCTTCTTTATCATGCTAAGAGGAGCAGGAAAAAGCAAAAAATTTCAGAATTGCACCTTGCAATGCGGAGAAATTACTGTTTGTGCATTTACAATATTCATTGATTTTTGCCATTGAACAACGTCCAGAAATGATTGAAGCTACTGACTGAATGAAAGGAGCTGGCATCTCACTCTCTTTGAATCTTCTTTATCATGCTAGGATTAGCAGGAAAAAGCAAAAAATTTCAGAATTGCACCTGGCAATGTGGAGATATTACTGTTTGTGCATTTACAATATTCATTGATTTTTGCCATTGAAAAACGGCCAGAAATGTTTATACCAGAAATGTTTGAAGCTACTGACTGAATGAAAGGAGCTGGCATCTCACTCTCTTTGAATCTTCTTTATCATGCTAAGAGGAGCAGGAAAAAGCAAAAAATTTCAGAATTGCACCTTGCAATGCGGAGAAATTACTGTTTGTGCATTTACAATATTCATTGATTTTTGCCATTGAAAAACGTCCAGAAATGACTGAAGCTACTGACTGAATGAAAGGAGCTGGCATCTCACTCTCTTTGAATCTTCTTTATCATGCTAAGAGGAGCAGGAAAAAGCAAAAAATTTCAGAATTGCACCTTGCAATGCGGAGAAATTACTGTTTGTGCATTTACAATATTCATTGATTTTTGCCATTGAAAAACGTCCAGAAATGATTGAAGCTACTGACTGAATGAAAGGAGCTGGCATCTCACTCTCTTTGAATCTTCTTTATCATGCTAAGAGGAGCAGGAAAAAGCAAAAAATTTCAGAATTGCACCTTGCAATGCGGAGAAATTACTGTTTGTGCATTTACAATATTCATTGATTTTTGCCATTGAAAAACATCATGTTATTCATATACCAGAAATGATTGAAGCTACTGACTGAATGAAAGGAGCTGGCATCTCACTCTCTTTGAATCTTCTTTATCATGCTAAGAGGAGCAGGAAAAAGCAAAAAATTTCAGAATTGCACCTTGCAATGCGGAGAAATTACTGTTTGTGCATTTACAATATTCATTGATTTTTGCCATTGAAAAACGTCCAGAAATGATTTAAGCTACTGACTGAATGAAAGGAGCTGGCATCTCACTCTCTTTGAATCTTCTTTATCATGCTAAGAGGAGCAGGAAAAAGCAAAAAATTTCAGAATTGCATGTTGCAATGCGGAGAAATTACTGTTTGTGCATTTACAATATTCATTGATTTTTGCCATTGAAAAACGTCCAGAAATGATTGAAGCTACTGACTGAATGAAAGGAGCTGGCATCTCACTCTCTTTGAATCTTCTTTATCATGCTAAGAGGAGCAGGAAAAAGCAAAAAATTTCAGAATTGCACCTTGCAATGCGGAGAAATTACTGTTTGTGCATTTACAATATTCATTGATTTTTGCCATTGAAAAACGTCCAGAAATGATTGAAGCTACTGACTGAATGAAAGGAGCTGGAATCTCACTCTCTTTGAATCTTCTTTATCATGCTAAGAGGAGCAGGAAAAAGCAAAAAATTTCAGAATTGCAACTTGCAATGCGGAGAAATTACTGTTTGTGCATTTACAATATTCATTGATTTTTGCCATTGAAAAACATCATGTTATTCATATACCAGAAATGATTGAAGCTACTGACTGAATGAAAGGAGCTGGCATCTCACTCTCTTTGAATCTTCTTTATCATGCTAAGAGGAGCAGGAAAAAGCAAAAAATTTCAGAATTGCACCTTGCAATGCGGAGAAATTACTGTTTGTGCATTTACAATATTCATTGATTTTTGCCATTGAAAAACGTCCAGAAATGATTGAAGCTACTGACTGAATGAAAGGAGCTGGCATCTCACTCTCTTTGAATCCTCTTTATCATGCTAAGAGGAGCAGGAAAAAGCAAAAAAATTCAGAATTGCACCTTGCAATGCGGAGAAATTACTGTTTGTGCATTTCCAATATTCATTGATTTTTGCCATTGAAAAACGTCCAGAAATGATTGAAGCTACTGACTGAATGAAAGGAGCTGGCATCTCACTCTCTTTGAATCTTCTTTATCATGCTAAGAGGAGCAGGAAAAAGCAAAAAATTTCAGAATTGCACCTTGCAATGCGGAGAAATTACTGTTTGTGCATTTACAATATTCATTGATTTTTGCCATTGAAAAACATCATGTTATTCATATACCAGAAATGTTTGAAGCTACTGACTGAATGAAAGGAGCTGGCATCTCACTCTCTTTGAATCTTCTTTATCATGCTAAGAGGAGCAGGAAAAAGCAAAAAATTTCAGAATTGCACCTTGCAATGCGGAGAAATTACTGTTTGTGCATTTACAATATTCATTGATTTTTGCCATTGAAAAACGTCCAGAAATGATTGAAGCTACTGACTGAATGAAAGGAGCTGGCATCTCACTCTCTTTGAATCTTCTTTATCATGCTAAGAGGAGCAGGAAAATGCAAGAAATTTCAGAATTGCACCTTGCAATGCGGAGAAATTACTGTTTGTGCATTTACAATATTCATTGATTTTTGCCATTGAAAAACATCCAGAAATGATTGAAGCTACTGACTGAATGAAAGGAGCTGGCATCTCACTCTCTTTGAATCTTCTTTATCATGCTAAGAGGAGCAGGAAAAAGCAAAAAATTTCAGAATTGCACCTTGCAATGCGGAGAAATTACTGTTTGTGCATTTACAATATTCATTGATTTTTGCCATTGAAAAACATCATGTTATTCATATACCAGAAATGATTGAAGCTACTGACTGAATGAAAGGAGCTGGCATCTCACTCTCTTTGAATCTTCTTTATCATGCTAAGAGGAGCAGGAAAAAGCAAAAAATTTCAGAATTGCACCTTGCAATGCGGAGAAATTACTGTTTGTGCATTTACAATATTCATTGATTTTTGCCATTGAAAAACGTCCAGAAATGACTGAAGCTACTGACTGAATGAAAGGAGCTGGCATCTCACTCTCTTTGAATCTTCTTTATCATGCTAAGAGGAGCAGGAAAAAGCAAAAAATTTCAGAATTGCATCTTGCAATGCGGAGAAATTACTGTTTGTGCATTTACAATATTCATTGATTTTTGCCATTGAAAAACGTCCAGAAATGATTGAAGCTACTGACTGAATGAAAGGAGCTGGCATCTCACTCTCTTTGAATCTTCTTTATCATGCTAAGAGGAGCAGGAAAAAGCAAAAAATTTCAGAATTGCACCTTGCAATGCGGAGAAATTACTGTTTGTGCATTTACAATATTCATTGATTTTTGCCCTTGAAAAACATCATGTTATTCATATACCAGAAATGATTGAAGCTACTGACTGAATGAAAGGAGCTGGCATCTCACTCTCTTTGAATCTTCTTTATCATGCTAAGAGGAGCAGGAAAAAGCAAAAAATTTCAGAATTGCACCTTGCAATGCGGAGAAATTACTGTTTGTGCATTTACAATATTCATTGATTTTTGCCATTGAAAAACGTCCAGAAATGATTGAAGCTACTGACTGAATGAAAGGAGCTGGCATCTCACTCTCTTTGAATCTTCTTTATCATGCTAAGAGGAGCAGGAAAAAGCAAAAAATTTCAGAATTGCACCTTGCAATGCGGAGAAATTACTGTTTGTGCATTTACAATATTCATTGATTTTTGTCATTGAAAAACGTCCAGAAATGATTGAAGCTACTGACTGAATGAAAGGAGCTGGCATCTCACTCTCTTTGAATCTTCTTTATCATGCTAGGATTAGCAGGAAAAAGCAAAAAATTTCAGAATTGCACCTGGCAATGTGGAGATATTACTGTTTGTGCATTTACAATATTCATTGAATTTTGCCATTGAAAAACGTCCAGAAATGTTTGAAGCTACTGACTGAATGAAAGGAGCTGGCATCTCACTCTATTTGAATCTTCTTTATCATGCTAGGATTAGCAGGAAAAAGCAAAAAATTTCAGAATTGCACCTTGCAATGTGGAGATATTACTGTTTGTGCATTTACAATATTCATTGATTTTTGCCATTGAAAAACGTCCAGAAATGTTTATACCAGAAATGTTTGAAGCTACTGACTGAATGAAAGGAGCTGGCATCTCATTCTCTTTGAATCTTCTTTATCATGCTAAGAGGAGCAGGAAAAAGCAAAAAATTTCAGAATTACACCTTGCAATGCGGAGAAATTACTGTTTGTGCATTTACAATATTCATTGATTTTTGACATTGAAAAACGTCCAGAAATGACTGAAGCTACTGACTGAATGAAAGGAGCTGGCATCTCACTCTCTTTGAATCTTCTTTATCATGCTAAGAGGAGCAGGAAAAAGCAAACAATTTCAGAATTGCACCTTGCAATGCGGAGAAATTACTGTTTGTGCATTTACAATATTCATTGATTTTTGCCATTGAAAAACGTCCAGAAATGATTGAAGCTACTGACTGAATGAAAGGAGCTGGCATCTCACTCTCTTTGAATCTTCTTTATCATTCTAAGAGGAGCAGGAAAAAGCAAAAAATTTCAGAATTGCACCTTGCAATGCGGAGAAATTACTGTTTGTGCATTTACAATATTCATTGATTTTTGCCATTGAAAAACGTCCAGAAATGATTGAAGCTACTGACTGAATGAAAGGAGCTGGCATCTCACTCTCTTTGAATCTTCTTTATCATGCTAAGAGGAGCAGGAAAAAGCAAAAAATTTCAGAATTGCATGTTGCAATGCGGAGAAATTACTGTTTGTGCATTTACAATATTCATTGATTTTTGCCATTGAAAAACGTCCAGAAATGATTGAAGCTACTGACTGAATGAAAGGAGCTGGCATCTCACTCTCTTTGAATCTTCTTTATCATGCTAAGAGGAGCAGGAAAAAGCAAAAAATTTCAGAATTGCACCTTGCAATGCGGAGAAATTACTGTTTGTGCATTTACAATATTCATTGATTTTTGCCATTGAAAAACGTCCAGAAATGATTGAAGCTACTGACTGAATGAAAGGAGCTGGAATCTCACTCTCTTTGAATCTTCTTTATCATGCTAAGAGGAGGAGGAAAAAGCAAAAAATTTCAGAATTGCAACTTGCAATGCGGAGAAATTACTGTTTGTGCATTTACAATATTCATTGATTTTTGCCATTGAAAAACATCATGTTATTCATATACCAGAAATGATTGAAGCTACTGACTGAATGAAAGGAGCTGGCATCTCACTCTCTTTGAATCTTCTTTATCATGCTAAGAGGAGCAGGAAAAAGCAAAAAATTTCAGAATTGCACCTTGCAATGCGGAGAAATTACTGTTTGTGCATTTACAATATTCATTGATTTTTGCCATTGAAAAACGTCCAGAAATGATTGAAGCTACTGACTGAATGAAAGGAGCTGGCATCTCACTCTCTTTGAATCCTCTTTATCATGCTAAGAGGAGCAGGAAAAAGCAAAAAAATTCAGAATTGCACCTTGCAATGCGGAGAAATTACTGTTTGTGCATTTCCAATATTCATTGATTTTTGCCATTGAAAAACGTCCAGAAATGATTGAAGCTACTGACTGAATGAAAGGAGCTGGCATCTCACTCTCTTTGAATCTTCTTTATCATGCTAAGAGGAGCAGGAAAAAGCAAAAAATTTCAGAATTGCACCTTGCAATGCGGAGAAATTACTGTTTGTGCATTTACAATATTCATTGATTTTTGCCATTGAAAAACATCATGTTATTCATATACCAGAAATGTTTGAAGCTACTGACTGAATGAAAGGAGCTGGCATCTCACTCTCTTTGAATCTTCTTTATCATGCTAAGAGGAGCAGGAAAAAGCAAAAAATTTCAGAATTGCACCTTGCAATGCGGAGAAATTACTGTTTGTGCATTTACAATATTCATTGATTTTTGCCATTGAAAAACGTC
Source organism: Phyllobates terribilis (assembly GCF_046119375.1). Classification (NCBI taxonomy): domain Eukaryota; kingdom Metazoa; phylum Chordata; class Amphibia; order Anura; family Dendrobatidae; genus Phyllobates; species Phyllobates terribilis. Next base: position 781,622 of record NW_027363349.1, read on the forward strand.
CAGAAATGATTGAAGCTACTGACTGAATGAAAGGAGCTGGCATCTCACTCTCTTTGAATCTTCTTTATCATGCTAAGAGGAGCAGGAAAATGCAAGAAATTTCAGAATTGCACCTTGCAATGCGGAGAAATTACTGTTTGTGCATTTACAATATTCATTGATTTTTGCCATTGAAAAACATCCAGAAATGATTGAAGCTACTGACTGAATGAAAGGAGCTGGCATCTCACTCTCTTTGAATCTTCTTTATCATGCTAAGAGGAGCAGGAAAAAGCAAAAAATTTCAGAATTGCACCTTGCAATGCGGAGAAATTACTGTTTGTGCATTTACAATATTCATTGATTTTTGCCATTGAAAAACATCATGTTATTCATATACCAGAAATGATTGAAGCTACTGACTGAATGAAAGGAGCTGGCATCTCACTCTCTTTGAATCTTCTTTATCATGCTAAGAGGAGCAGGAAAAAGCAAAAAATTTCAGAATTGCACCTTGCAATGCGGAGAAATTACTGTTTGTGCATTTACAATATTCATTGATTTTTGCCATTGAAAAACGTCCAGAAATGACTGAAGCTACTGACTGAATGAAAGGAGCTGGCATCTCACTCTCTTTGAATCTTCTTTATCATGCTAAGAGGAGCAGGAAAAAGCAAAAAATTTCAGAATTGCATCTTGCAATGCGGAGAAATTACTGTTTGTGCATTTACAATATTCATTGATTTTTGCCATTGAAAAACGTCCAGAAATGATTGAAGCTACTGACTGAATGAAAGGAGCTGGCATCTCACTCTCTTTGAATCTTCTTTATCATGCTAAGAGGAGCAGGAAAAAGCAAAAAATTTCAGAATTGCACCTTGCAATGCGGAGAAATTACTGTTTGTGCATTTACAATATTCATTGATTTTTGCCCTTGAAAAACATCATGTTATTCATATACCAGAAATGATTGAAGCTACTGACTGAATGAAAGGAGCTGGCATCTCACTCTCTTTGAATCTTCTTTATCATGCTAAGAGGAGCAGGAAAAAGCAAAAAATTTCAGAATTGCACCTTGCAATGCGGAGAAATTACTGTTTGTGCATTTACAATATTCATTGATTTTTGCCATTGAAAAACGTCCAGAAATGATTGAAGCTACTGACTGAATGAAAGGAGCTGGCATCTCACTCTCTTTGAATCTTCTTTATCATGCTAAGAGGAGCAGGAAAAAGCAAAAAATTTCAGAATTGCACCTTGCAATGCGGAGAAATTACTGTTTGTGCATTTACAATATTCATTGATTTTTGTCATTGAAAAACGTCCAGAAATGATTGAAGCTACTGACTGAATGAAAGGAGCTGGCATCTCACTCTCTTTGAATCTTCTTTATCATGCTAGGATTAGCAGGAAAAAGCAAAAAATTTCAGAATTGCACCTGGCAATGTGGAGATATTACTGTTTGTGCATTTACAATATTCATTGAATTTTGCCATTGAAAAACGTCCAGAAATGTTTGAAGCTACTGACTGAATGAAAGGAGCTGGCATCTCACTCTATTTGAATCTTCTTTATCATGCTAGGATTAGCAGGAAAAAGCAAAAAATTTCAGAATTGCACCTTGCAATGTGGAGATATTACTGTTTGTGCATTTACAATATTCATTGATTTTTGCCATTGAAAAACGTCCAGAAATGTTTATACCAGAAATGTTTGAAGCTACTGACTGAATGAAAGGAGCTGGCATCTCATTCTCTTTGAATCTTCTTTATCATGCTAAGAGGAGCAGGAAAAAGCAAAAAATTTCAGAATTACACCTTGCAATGCGGAGAAATTACTGTTTGTGCATTTACAATATTCATTGATTTTTGACATTGAAAAACGTCCAGAAATGACTGAAGCTACTGACTGAATGAAAGGAGCTGGCATCTCACTCTCTTTGAATCTTCTTTATCATGCTAAGAGGAGCAGGAAAAAGCAAACAATTTCAGAATTGCACCTTGCAATGCGGAGAAATTACTGTTTGTGCATTTACAATATTCATTGATTTTTGCCATTGAAAAACGTCCAGAAATGATTGAAGCTACTGACTGAATGAAAGGAGCTGGCATCTCACTCTCTTTGAATCTTCTTTATCATGCTAAGAGGAGCAGGAAAAAGCAAAAAATTTCAGAATTGCACCTTGCAATGCGGAGAAATTACTGTTTGTGCATTTACAATATTCATTGATTTTTGCCATTGAAAAACATCATGTTATTCATATACCAGAAATGATTGAAGCTACTGACTGAATGAAAGGAGCTGGCATCTCACTCTCTTTGAATCTTCTTTATCATTCTAAGAGGAGCAGGAAAAAGCAAAAAATTTCAGAATTGCACCTTGCAATGCGGAGAAATTACTGTTTGTGCATTTACAATATTCATTGATTTTTGCCATTGAAAAACGTCCAGAAATGATTGAAGCTACTGACTGAATGAAAGGAGCTGGCATCTCACTCTCTTTGAATCTTCTTTATCATGCTAAGAGGAGCAGGAAAAAGCAAAAAATTTCAGAATTGCATCTTGCAATGCGGAGAAATTACTGTTTGTGCATTTACAATATTCATTGATTTTTGCCATTGAAAAACGTCCAGAAATGATTGAAGCTACTGACTGAATGAAAGGAGCTGGCATCTCACTCTCTTTGAATCTTCTTTATCATGCTAAGAGGAGCAGGAAAAAGCAAAAAATTTCAGAATTGCACCTTGCAATGCGGAGAAATTACTGTTTGTGCATTTACAATATTCATTGATTTTTGCCATTGAAAAACGTCCAGAAATGATTGAAGCTACTGACTGAATGAAAGGAGCTGGAATCTCACTCTCTTTGAATCTTCTTTATCATGCTAAGAGGAGCAGGAAAAAGCTAAAAATTTCAGAATTGCAACTTGCAATGCGGAGAAATTACTGTTTGTGCATTTACAATATTCATTGATTTTTGCCATTGAAAAACATCATGTTATTCATATACAAGAAATGATTGAAGCTACTGACTGAATGAAAGGAGCTGGCATCTCACTCTCTTTGAATCTTCTTTATCATGCTAAGAGGAGCAGGAAAAAGCAAAAAATTTCAGAATTGCACCTTGCAATGCGGAGAAATTACTGTTTGTGCATTTACAATATTCATTGATTTTTGCCATTGAAAAACGTCCAGAAATGATTGAAGCTACTGACTGAATGAAAGGAGCTGGCATCTCACTCTCTTTGAATCTTCTTTATCATGCTAAGAGGAGCAGGAAAAAGCAAAAAATTTCAGAATTGCACCTTGCAATGCGGAGAAATTACTGTTTGTGCATTTACAATATTCATTGATTTTTGCCATTGAAAAACGTCCAGAAATGATTGAAGCTACTGACTGAATGAAAGGAGCTGGCATCTCACTCTCTTTGAATCTTCTTTATCATGCTAAGAGGAGCAGGAAAAAGCAAAAAATTTCAGAATTGCACCTTGCAATGCGGAGAAATTACTGTTTGTGCATTTACAATATTCATTGATTTTTGCCATTGAAAAACATCATGTTATTCATATACCAGAAATGTTTGAAGCTACTGACTGAATGAAAGGAGCTGGCATCTCACTCTCTTTGAATCTTCTTTATCATGCTAAGAGGAGCAGGAAAAAGCAAAAAATTTCAGAATTGCACCTTGCAATGCGGAGAAATTACTGTTTGTGCATTTACAATATTCATTGATTTTTGCCATTGAAAAACGTCCAGAAATGATTGAAGCTACTGACTGAATGAAAGGAGCTGGCATCTCACTCTCTTTGAATCTTCTTTATCATGCTAAGAGGAGCAGGAAAATGCAAGAAATTTCAGAATTGCACCTTGCAATGCGGAGAAATTACTGTTTGTGCATTTACAATATTCATTGATTTTTGCCATTGAAAAACATCCAGAAATGATTGAAGCTACTGACTGAATGAAAGGAGCTGGCATCTCACTCTCTTTGAATCTTCTTTATCATGCTAAGAGGAGCAGGAAAAAGCAAAAAATTTCAGAATTGCACCTTGCAATGCGGAGAAATTACTGTTTGTGCATTTACAATATTCATTGATTTTTGCCATTGAAAAACATCATGTTATTCATATACCAGAAATGATTGAAGCTACTGACTGAATGAAAGGAGCTGGCATCTCACTCTCTTTGAATCTTCTTTATCATGCTAAGAGGAGCAGGAAAAAGCAAAAAATTTCAGAATTGCACCTTGCAATGCGGAGAAATTACTGTTTGTGCATTTACAATATTTATTGATTTTTGCCATTGAAAAACGTCCAGAAATGATTGAAGCTACTGACTGAATGAAAGGAGCTGGCATCTCACTCTCTTTGAATCTTCTTTATCATGCTAAGAGGAGCAGGAAAAAGCAAAAAAATTTCAGAATTGCACCTTGCAATGCGGAGAAATTACTGTTTGTGCATTTACAATATTCATTGATTTTTGCCATTGAAAAACGTCCAGAAATGATTGAAGCTACTGACTGAATGAAAGGAGCTGGCATCTCACTCTCTTTGAATCTTCTTTATCATGCTAAGAGGAGCAGGAAAAAGCAAAAATTTCAGAATTGCAACTTGCTATGCGGAGAAATTACTGTTTGTGCATTTACAATATTCATTGATTTTTGCCATTGAAAAACATCATGTTATTCATATACCAGAAATGATTGAAGCTACTGACTGAATGAAAGGAGCTGGCATCTCACTCTCTTTGAATCTTCTTTATCATGCAAAGAGGAGCAGGAAAAAGCAAAAAATTTCAGAATTGCACCTTGCAATGCGGAGAAATTACTGTTTGTGCATTTACAATATTCATTGATTTTTGCCATTGAAAAACGTTCAGAAATGATTGAAGCTACTGACTGAATGAAAGGAGCTGGCATCTCACTCTCTTTGAATCTTCTTTATCATGCTAAGAGGAGCAGGAAAAAGCAAAAAATTTCAGAATTGCACCTTGCAATGCGGAGAAATTACTGTTTGTGCATTTACAATATTCATTGATTTTTGCCATTGAAAAACGTCCAGAAATGATTGAAGCAACTGACTGAATGAAAGGAGCTGGCATCTCACTCTCTTTGAATCTTCTTTATCATGCTAAGAGGAGCAGGAAAAAGCAAAAAATTTCAGAATTGCACCTTGCAATGCGGAGAAATTACTGTTTGTGCATTTACAATATTCATTGATTTTTGCCATTGAAAAACGTCCAGAAATAATTGTAGCTACTGACTGAATGAAAGGAGCTGGCATCTCACTCTCTTTGAATCTTCTTTATCATGCTAAGAGGAGCAGGAAAAAGCAAAAAATTTCAGAATTGCAACTTGCAATGCGGAGAAATTACTGTTTGTGCATTTACAATATTCATTGATTTTTGCCATTGAAAAACATCATGTTATTCATATACCAGAAATGATTGAAGCTACTGACTGAATGAAAGGAGCTGGCATCTCACTCTCTTTGAATCTTCTTTATCATGCTAAGAGGAGCAGGAAAAAGCAAAAAATTTCAGAATTGCACCTTGCAATGCGGAGAAATTACTGTTTGTGCATTTACAATATTCATTGATTTTTGCCATTGAAAAACGTCCAGAAATGATTGAAGCTACTGACTGAATGAAAGGAGCTGGCATCTCACTCTCTTTGAATCTTCTTTATCATGCTAAGAGGAGCAGGAAAAAGCAAAAAATTTCAGAATTGCACCTTGCAATGCGGAGAAATTACTGTTTGTGCTTTTACAATATTCATTGATTTTTGCCATTGAAAAACATCATGTTATTCATATACCAGAAATGTTTGAAGCTACTGACTGAATGAAAGGAGCTGGCATCTCACTCTCTTTGAATCTTCTTTATCATGCTAAGAGGAGCAGGAAAAAGCAAAAAATTTCAGAATTGCACCTTGCAATGCGGAGAAATTACTGTTTGTGCATTTACAATATTCATTGATTTTTGCCATTGAAAAACATCATGTTATTCATATACCAGAAATGATTGAAGCTACTGACTGAATGAAAGGAGCTGGCATCTCACTCTCTTTGAATCTTCTTTATCATGCTAAGAGGAGCAGGAAAAAGCAAAAAATTTCAGAATTGCACCTTGCAATGCGGAGAAATTACTGTTTGTGCATTTACAATATTCATTGATTTTTGCCATTGAAAAACGTCCAGAAATGATTGAAGCTACTGACTGAATGAAAGGAGCTGGCATCTCACTCTCTTTGAATCTTCTTTATCATGCTAAGAGGAGCAGGAAAAAGCAAAAAATTTCAGAATTGCACCTTGCAATGCGGAGAAATTACTGTTTGTGCATTTACAATATTCATTGATTTTTGCCATTGAAAAACGTCCAGAAATGATTGAAGCTACTGACTGAATGAAAGGAGCTGGCATCTCACTCTCTTTGATTCTTGTTTATCATGCTAAGAGGAGCAGGAAAAAGCAAAAAATTTCAGAATTGCACCTTGCAATGCGGAGAAATTACTGTTTGTGCATTTACAATATTCATTGATTTTTGCCATTGAAAAACATCATGTTATTCATATACCAGAAATGTTTGAAGCTACTGACTGAATGAAAGGAGCTGGCATCTCACTCTCTTTGAATCTTCTTTATCATGCTAAGAGGAGCAGGAAAAAGCAAAAAATTTCAGAATTGCACCTTGCAATGCGGAGAAATTACTGTTTGTGCATTTACAATATTCATTGATTTTTGCCATTGAAAAACATCATGTTATTCATATACCAGAAATGTTTGAAGCTACTGACTGAATGAAAGGAGCTGGCATCTCACTCTCTTTGAATCTTCTTTATCATGCTAAGAGGAGCAGGAAAAAGCAAAAAATTTCAGAATTGCACCTTGCAATGCGGAGAAATTACTGTTTGTGCATTTACAATATTCATTGATTTTTGCCATTGAAAAACGTCCAGAAATGATTGAAGCTACTGACTGAATGAAAGGAGCTGGCATCTCACTCTCTTTGAATCTTCTTTATCATGCTAAGAGGAGCAGGAAAAAGCAAAAAATTTCAGAATTGCACCTTGCAATGCGGAGAAATTACTGTTTGTGCATTTACAATATTCATTGATTTTTGCCATTGAAAAACATCATGTTATTCATATACCAGAAATGATTGAAGCTACTGACTGAATGAAAGGAGCTGGCATCTCGCTCTCTTTGAATCTTCTTTATCATGCTAAGAGGAGCAGGAAAAAGCAAAAAATTTCAGAATTGCACCTTGCAATGCGGAGAAATTACTGTTTGTGCATTTACAATATTCATTGATTTTTGCCATTGAAAAACGTCCAGAAATGATTGAAGCTACTGACTGAATGAAAGGAGCTGGCATCTCACTCTCTTTGAATCTTCTTTATCATGCTAAGAGGAGCAGGAAAAAGCAAAAAATTTCAGAATTGCACCTTGCAATGTGGAGAAATTACTGTTTGTGCATTTACAATATTCATTGATTTTTGCCATTGAAAAACATCATGTTATTCATATACCAGAAATGATTGAAGCTACTGACTGAATGAAAGGAGCTGGCATCTCACTCTCTTTGAATCTTCTTTATCATGCTAAGAGGAGCAGGAAAAAGCAAAAAATTTCAGAATTGCACCTTGCAATGCGGAGAAATTACTGTTTGTGCATTTACAATATTCATTGATTTTTGCCATTGAAAAACGTCCAGAAATGATTGAAGCTACTGACTGAATGAAAGGAGCTGGCATCTCACTCTCTTTGAATCTTCTTTATCATGCTAAGAGGAGCAGGAAAAAGCAAAAAATTTCAGAATTGCACCTTGCAATGCGGAGAAATTACTGTTTGTGCTTTTACAATAATCATTGATTTTTGCCATTGAAAAACATCTTGTTATTCATATACCAGAAATGTTTGAAGCTACTGACTGAATGAAAGGAGCTGGCATCTCACTCTCTTTGAATCTTCTTTATCATGCTAAGAGGAGCAGGAAAAAGCAAAAAATTTCAGAATTGCACCTTGCAATGCGGAGAAATTACTGTTTGTGCATTTACAATATTCATTGATTTTTGCCATTGAAAAACGTCCAGAAATGATTGAAGCTACTGACTGAATGAAAGGAGCTGGCATCTCACTCTCTTTGAATCTTCTTTATCATGCTAAGAGGAGCAGGAAAAAGCAAAAAATTTCAGAATTGCACCTTGCAATGCGGAGAAATTACTGTTTGTGCATTTACAATATTCATTGATTTTTGCCATTGAAAAACGTCCAGAAATGATTGAAGCTACTGACTGAATGAAAGGAGCTGGCATCTCACTCTCTTTGAATCTTCTTTATCATGCTAAGAGGAGCAGGAAAAAGCAAAAAATTTCAGAATTGCACCTTGCAATGCGGAGAAATTACTGTTTGTGCTTTTACAATATTCATTGATTTTTGCCATTGAAAAACATCATGTTATTCATATACCAGAAATGTTTGAAGCTACTGACTGAATGAAAGGAGCTGGCATCTCACTCTCTTTGAATCTTCTTTATCATGCTAAGAGGAGCAGGAAAAAGCAAAAAATTTCAGAATTGCACCTTGCAATGCGGAGAAATTACTGTTTGTGCATTTACAATATTCATTGATTTTTGCCATTGAAAAACGTCCAGAAATGATTGAAGCTACTGACTGAATGAAAGGAGCTGGAATCTCACTCTCTTTGAATCTTCTTTATCATGCTAAGAGGAGCAGGAAAAAGCTAAAAATTTCAGAATTGCAACTTGCAATGCGGAGAAATTACTGTTTGTGCATTTACAATATTCATTGATTTTTGCCATTGAAAAACATCATGTTATTCATATACAAGAAATGATTGAAGCTACTGACTGAATGAAAGGAGCTGGCATCTCACTCTCTTTGAATCTTCTTTATCATGCTAAGAGGAGCAGGAAAAAGCAAAAAATTTCAGAATTGCACCTTGCAATGCGGAGAAATTACTGTTTGTGCATTTACAATATTCATTGATTTTTGCCATTGAAAAACGTCCAGAAATGATTGAAGCTACTGACTGAATGAAAGGAGCTGGCATCTCACTCTCTTTGAATCTTCTTTATCATGCTAAGAGGAGCAGGAAAAAGCAAAAAATTTCAGAATTGCACCTTGCAATGCGGAGAAATTACTGTTTGTGCATTTACAATATTCATTGATTTTTGCCATTGAAAAACGTCCAGAAATGATTGAAGCTACTGACTGAATGAAAGGAGCTGGCATCTCACTCTCTTTGAATCTTCTTTATCATGCTAAGAGGAGCAGGAAAAAGCAAAAAATTTCAGAATTGCATCTTGCAATGCGGAGAAATTACTGTTTGTGCATTTACAATATTCATTGATTTTTGCCATTGAAAAACGTCCAGAAATGATTGAAGCTACTGACTGAATGAAAGGAGCTGGCATCTCACTCTCTTTGAATCTTCTTTATCATGCTAAGAGGAGCAGGAAAAAGCAAAAAATTTCAGAATTGCACCTTGCAATGCGGAGAAATTACTGTTTGTGCATTTACAATATTCATTGATTTTTGCCATTGAAAAACGTCCAGAAATGATTGAAGCTACTGACTGAATGAAAGGAGCTGGAATCTCACTCTCTTTGAATCTTCTTTATCATGCTAAGAGGAGCAGGAAAAAGCTAAAAATTTCAGAATTGCAACTTGCAATGCGGAGAAATTACTGTTTGTGCATTTACAATATTCATTGATTTTTGCCATTGAAAAACATCATGTTATTCATATACAAGAAATGATTGAAGCTACTGACTGAATGAAAGGAGCTGGCATCTCACTCTCTTTGAATCTTCTTTATCATGCTAAGAGGAGCAGGAAAAAGCAAAAAATTTCAGAATTGCACCTTGCAATGCGGAGAAATTACTGTTTGTGCATTTACAATATTCATTGATTTTTGCCATTGAAAAACGTCCAGAAATGATTGAAGCTACTGACTGAATGAAAGGAGCTGGCATCTCACTCTCTTTGAATCTTCTTTATCATGCTAAGAGGAGCAGGAAAAAGCAAAAAATTTCAGAATTGCACCTTGCAATGCGGAGAAATTACTGTTTGTGCATTTACAATATTCATTGATTTTTGCCATTGAAAAACGTCCAGAAATGATTGAAGCTACTGACTGAATGAAAGGAGCTGGCATCTCACTCTCTTTGAATCTTCTTTATCATGCTAAGAGGAGCAGGAAAAAGCAAAAAATTTCAGAATTGCACCTTGCAATGCGGAGAAATTACTGTTTGTGCATTTACAATATTCATTGATTTTTGCCATTGAAAAACATCATGTTATTCATATACCAGAAATGTTTGAAGCTACTGACTGAATGAAAGGAGCTGGCATCTCACTCTCTTTGAATCTTCTTTATCATGCTAAGAGGAGCAGGAAAAAGCAAAAAATTTCAGAATTGCACCTTGCAATGCGGAGAAATTACTGTTTGTGCATTTACAATATTCATTGATTTTTGCCATTGAAAAACGTCCAGAAATGATTGAAGCTACTGACTGAATGAAAGGAGCTGGCATCTCACTCTCTTTGAATCTTCTTTATCATGCTAAGAGGAGCAGGAAAATGCAAGAAATTTCAGAATTGCACCTTGCAATGCGGAGAAATTACTGTTTGTGCATTTACAATATTCATTGATTTTTGCCATTGAAAAACATCCAGAAATGATTGAAGCTACTGACTGAATGAAAGGAGCTGGCATCTCACTCTCTTTGAATCTTCTTTATCATGCTAAGAGGAGCAGGAAAAAGCAAAAAATTTCAGAATTGCACCTTGCAATGCGGAGAAATTACTGTTTGTGCATTTACAATATTCATTGATTTTTGCCATTGAAAAACATCATGTTATTCATATACCAGAAATGATTGAAGCTACTGACTGAATGAAAGGAGCTGGCATCTCACTCTCTTTGAATCTTCTTTATCATGCTAAGAGGAGCAGGAAAAAGCAAAAAATTTCAGAATTGCACCTTGCAATGCGGAGAAATTACTGTTTGTGCATTTACAATATTTATTGATTTTTGCCATTGAAAAACGTCCAGAAATGATTGAAGCTACTGACTGAATGAAAGGAGCTGGCATCTCACTCTCTTTGAATCTTCTTTATCATGCTAAGAGGAGCAGGAAAAAGCAAAAAAATTTCAGAATTGCACCTTGCAATGCGGAGAAATTACTGTTTGTGCATTTACAATATTCATTGATTTTTGCCATTGAAAAACGTCCAGAAATGATTGAAGCTACTGACTGAATGAAAGGAGCTGGCATCTCACTCTCTTTGAATCTTCTTTATCATGCTAAGAGGAGCAGGAAAAAGCAAAAATTTCAGAATTGCAACTTGCTATGCGGAGAAATTACTGTTTGTGCATTTACAATATTCATTGATTTTTGCCATTGAAAAACATCATGTTATTCATATACCAGAAATGATTGAAGCTACTGACTGAATGAAAGGAGCTGGCATCTCACTCTCTTTGAATCTTCTTTATCATGCAAAGAGGAGCAGGAAAAAGCAAAAAATTTCAGAATTGCACCTTGCAATGCGGAGAAATTACTGTTTGTGCATTTACAATATTCATTGATTTTTGCCATTGAAAAACGTTCAGAAATGATTGAAGCTACTGACTGAATGAAAGGAGCTGGCATCTCACTCTCTTTGAATCTTCTTTATCATGCTAAGAGGAGCAGGAAAAAGCAAAAAATTTCAGAATTGCACCTTGCAATGCGGAGAAATTACTGTTTGTGCATTTACAATATTCATTGATTTTTGCCATTGAAAAACGTCCAGAAATGATTGAAGCAACTGACTGAATGAAAGGAGCTGGCATCTCACTCTCTTTGAATCTTCTTTATCATGCTAAGAGGAGCAGGAAAAAGCAAAAAATTTCAGAATTGCACCTTGCAATGCGGAGAAATTACTGTTTGTGCATTTACAATATTCATTGATTTTTGCCATTGAAAAACGTCCAGAAATAATTGTAGCTACTGACTGAATGAAAGGAGCTGGCATCTCACTCTCTTTGAATCTTCTTTATCATGCTAAGAGGAGCAGGAAAAAGCAAAAAATTTCAGAATTGCAACTTGCAATGCGGAGAAATTACTGTTTGTGCATTTACAATATTCATTGATTTTTGCCATTGAAAAACATCATGTTATTCATATACCAGAAATGATTGAAGCTACTGACTGAATGAAAGGAGCTGGCATCTCACTCTCTTTGAATCTTCTTTATCATGCTAAGAGGAGCAGGAAAAAGCAAAAAATTTCAGAATTGCACCTTGCAATGCGGAGAAATTAGTGTTTGTGCATTTACAATATTCATTGATTTTTGCCATTGAAAAACGTCCAGAAATGATTGAAGCTACTGACTGAATGAAAGGAGCTGGCATCTCACTCTCTTTGAATCTTCTTTATCATGCTAAGAGGAGCAGGAAAAAGCAAAAAATTTCAGAATTGCACCTTGCAATGCGGAGAAATTACTGTTTGTGCTTTTACAATATTCATTGATTTTTGCCATTGAAAAACATCATGTTATTCATATACCAGAAATGTTTGAAGCTACTGACTGAATGAAAGGAGCTGGCATCTCACTCTCTTTGAATCTTCTTTATCATGCTAAGAGGAGCAGGAAAAAGCAAAAAATTTCAGAATTGCACCTTGCAATGCGGAGAAATTACTGTTTGTGCATTTACAATATTCATTGATTTTTGCCATTGAAAAACATCATGTTATTCATATACCAGAAATGATTGAAGCTACTGACTGAATGAAAGGAGCTGGCATCTCACTCTCTTTGAATCTTCTTTATCATGCTAAGAGGAGCAGGAAAAAGCAAAAAATTTCAGAATTGCACCTTGCAATGCGGAGAAATTACTGTTTGTGCATTTACAATATTCATTGATTTTTGCCATTGAAAAACGTCCAGAAATGATTGAAGCTACTGACTGAATGAAAGGAGCTGGCATCTCACTCTCTTTGAATCTTCTTTATCATGCTAAGAGGAGCAGGAAAAAGCAAAAAATTTCAGAATTGCACCTTGCAATGCGGAGAAATTACTGTTTGTGCATTTACAATATTCATTGATTTTTGCCATTGAAAAACGTCCAGAAATGATTGAAGCTACTGACTGAATGAAAGGAGCTGGCATCTCACTCTCTTTGATTCTTGTTTATCATGCTAAGAGGAGCAGGAAAAAGCAAAAAATTTCAGAATTGCACCTTGCAATGCGGAGAAATTACTGTTTGTGCATTTACAATATTCATTGATTTTTGCCATTGAAAAACATCATGTTATTCATATACCAGAAATGTTTGAAGCTACTGACTGAATGAAAGGAGCTGGCATCTCACTCTCTTTGAATCTTCTTTATCATGCTAAGAGGAGCAGGAAAAAGCAAAAAATTTCAGAATTGCACCTTGCAATGCGGAGAAATTACTGTTTGTGCATTTACAATATTCATTGATTTTTGCCATTGAAAAACGTCCAGAAATGATTGAAGCTACTGACTGAATGAAAGGAGCTGGCATCTCACTCTCTTTGAATCTTCTTTATCATGCTAAGAGGAGCAGGAAAAAGCAAAAAATTTCAGAATTGCACCTTGCAATGCGGAGAAATTACTGTTTGTGCATTTACAATATTCATTGATTTTTGCCATTGAAAAACATCATGTTATTCATATACCAGAAATGATTGAAGCTACTGACTGAATGAAAGGAGCTGGCATCTCGCTCTCTTTGAATCTTCTTTATCATGCTAAGAGGAGCAGGAAAAAGCAAAAAATTTCAGAATTGCACCTTGCAATGCGGAGAAATTACTGTTTGTGCATTTACAATATTCATTGATTTTTGCCATTGAAAAACGTCCAGAAATGATTGAAGCTACTGACTGAATGAAAGGAGCTGGCATCTCACTCTCTTTGAATCTTCTTTATCATGCTAAGAGGAGCAGGAAAAAGCAAAAAATTTCAGAATTGCACCTTGCAATGTGGAGAAATTACTGTTTGTGCATTTACAATATTCATTGATTTTTGCCATTGAAAAACATCATGTTATTCATATACCAGAAATGATTGAAGCTACTGACTGAATGAAAGGAGCTGGCATCTCACTCTCTTTGAATCTTCTTTATCATGCTAAGAGGAGCAGGAAAAAGCAAAAAATTTCAGAATTGCACCTTGCAATGCGGAGAAATTACTGTTTGTGCATTTACAATATTCATTGATTTTTGCCATTGAAAAACGTCCAGAAATGATTGAAGCTACTGACTGAATGAAAGGAGCTGGCATCTCACTCTCTTTGAATCTTCTTTATCATGCTAAGAGGAGCAGGAAAAAGCAAAAAATTTCAGAATTGCACCTTGCAATGCGGAGAAATTACTGTTTGTGCTTTTACAATAATCATTGATTTTTGCCATTGAAAAACATCTTGTTATTCATATACCAGAAATGTTTGAAGCTACTGACTGAATGAAAGGAGCTGGCATCTCACTCTCTTTGAATCTTCTTTATCATGCTAAGAGGAGCAGGAAAAAGCAAAAAATTTCAGAATTGCACCTTGCAATGCGGAGAAATTACTGTTTGTGCATTTACAATATTCATTGATTTTTGCCATTGAAAAACGTCCAGAAATGATTGAAGCTACTGACTGAATGAAAGGAGCTGGCATCTCACTCTCTTTGAATCTTCTTTATCATGCTAAGAGGAGCAGGAAAAAGCAAAAAATTTCAGAATTGCACCTTGCAATGCGGAGAAATTACTGTTTGTGCATTTACAATATTCATTGATTTTTGCCATTGAAAAACGTCCAGAAATGATTGAAGCTACTGACTGAATGAAAGGAGCTGGCATCTCACTCTCTTTGAATCTTCTTTATCATGCTAAGAGGAGCAGGAAAAAGCAAAAAATTTCAGAATTGCACCTTGCAATGCGGAGAAATTACTGTTTGTGCTTTTACAATATTCATTGATTTTTGCCATTGAAAAACATCATGTTATTCATATACCAGAAATGTTTGAAGCTACTGACTGAATGAAAGGAGCTGGCATCTCACTCTCTTTGAATCTTCTTTATCATGCTAAGAGGAGCAGGAAAAAGCAAAAAATTTCAGAATTGCACCTTGCAATGCGGAGAAATTACTGTTTGTGCATTTACAATATTCATTGATTTTTGCCATTGAAAAACGTCCAGAAATGATTGAAGCTACTGACTGAATGAAAGGAGCTGGAATCTCACTCTCTTTGAATCTTCTTTATCATGCTAAGAGGAGCAGGAAAAAGCTAAAAATTTCAGAATTGCAACTTGCAATGCGGAGAAATTACTGTTTGTGCATTTACAATATTCATTGATTTTTGCCATTGAAAAACATCATGTTATTCATATACAAGAAATGATTGAAGCTACTGACTGAATGAAAGGAGCTGGCATCTCACTCTCTTTGAATCTTCTTTATCATGCTAAGAGGAGCAGGAAAAAGCAAAAAATTTCAGAATTGCACCTTGCAATGCGGAGAAATTACTGTTTGTGCATTTACAATATTCATTGATTTTTGCCATTGAAAAACGTCCAGAAATGATTGAAGCTACTGACTGAATGAAAGGAGCTGGCATCTCACTCTCTTTGAATCTTCTTTATCATGCTAAGAGGAGCAGGAAAAAGCAAAAAATTTCAGAATTGCACCTTGCAATGCGGAGAAATTACTGTTTGTGCATTTACAATATTCATTGATTTTTGCCATTGAAAAACATCCAGAAATGATTGAAGCTACTGACTGAATGAAAGGAGCTGGCATCTCACTCTCTTTGAATCTTCTTTATCATGCTAAGAGGAGCAGGAAAAAGCAAAAAATTTCAGAATTGCACCTTGCAATGCGGAGAAATTACTGTTTGTGCATTTACAATATTCATTGATTTTTGCCATTGAAAAACATCATGTTATTCATATACCAGAAATGTTTGAAGCTACTGACTGAATGAAAGGAGCTGGCATCTCACTCTCTTTGAATCTTCTTTATCATGCTAAGAGGAGCAGGAAAAAGCAAAAAATTTCAGAATTGCACCTTGCAATGCGGAGAAATTACTGTTTGTGCATTTACAATATTCATTGATTTTTGCCATTGAAAAACGTCCAGAAATGATTGAAGCTACTGACTGAATGAAAGGAGCTGGCATCTCACTCTCTTTGAATCTTCTTTATCATGCTAAGAGGAGCAGGAAAATGCAAGAAATTTCAGAATTGCACCTTGCAATGCGGAGAAATTACTGTTTGTGCATTTACAATATTCATTGATTTTTGCCATTGAAAAACATCCAGAAATGATTGAAGCTACTGACTGAATGAAAGGAGCTGGCATCTCACTCTCTTTGAATCTTCTTTATCATGCTAAGAGGAGCAGGAAAAAGCAAAAAATTTCAGAATTGCACCTTGCAATGCGGAGAAATTACTGTTTGTGCATTTACAATATTCATTGATTTTTGCCAATGAAAAACATCATGTTATTCATATACCAGAAATGATTGAAGCTACTGACTGAATGAAAGGAGCTGGCATCTCACTCTCTTTGAATCTTCTTTATCATGCTAAGAGGAGCAGGAAAAAGCAAAAAATTTCAGAATTGCACCTTGCAATGCGGAGAAATTACTGTTTGTGCATTTACAATATTTATTGATTTTTGCCATTGAAAAACGTCCAGAAATGATTGAAGCTACTGACTGAATGAAAGGAGCTGGCATCTCACTCTCTTTGAATCTTCTTTATCATGCTAAGAGGAGCAGGAAAAAGCAAAAAAATTTCAGAATTGCACCTTGCAATGCGGAGAAATTACTGTTTGTGCATTTACAATATTCATTGATTTTTGCCATTGAAAAACGTCCAGAAATGATTGAAGCTACTGACTGAATGAAAGGAGCTGGCATCTCACTCTCTTTGAATCTTCTTTATCATGCTAAGAGGAGCAGGAAAAAGCAAAAATTTCAGAATTGCAACTTGCTATGCGGAGAAATTACTGTTTGTGCATTTACAATATTCATTGATTTTTGCCATTGAAAAACATCATGTTATTCATATACCAGAAATGATTGAAGCTACTGACTGAATGAAAGGAGCTGGCATCTCACTCTCTTTGAATCTTCTTTATCATGCAAAGAGGAGCAGGAAAAAGCAAAAAATTTCAGAATTGCACCTTGCAATGCGGAGAAATTACTGTTTGTGCATTTACAATATTCATTGATTTTTGCCATTGAAAAACGTTCAGAAATGATTGAAGCTACTGACTGAATGAAAGGAGCTGGCATCTCACTCTCTTTGAATCTTCTTTATCATGCTAAGAGGAGCAGGAAAAAGCAAAAAATTTCAGAATTGCACCTTGCAATGCGGAGAAATTACTGTTTGTGCATTTACAATATTCATTGATTTTTGCCATTGAAAAACGTCCAGAAATGATTGAAGCAACTGACTGAATGAAAGGAGCTGGCATCTCACTCTCTTTGAATCTTCTTTATCATGCTAAGAGGAGCAGGAAAAAGCAAAAAATTTCAGAATTGCACCTTGCAATGCGGAGAAATTACTGTTTGTGCATTTACAATATTCATTGATTTTTGCCATTGAAAAACGTCCAGAAATAATTGTAGCTACTGACTGAATGAAAGGAGCTGGCATCTCACTCTCTTTGAATCTTCTTTATCATGCTAAGAGGAGCAGGAAAAAGCAAAAAATTTCAGAATTGCAACTTGCAATGCGGAGAAATTACTGTTTGTGCATTTACAATATTCATTGATTTTTGCCATTGAAAAACATCATGTTATTCATATACCAGAAATGATTGAAGCTACTGACTGAATGAAAGGAGCTGGCATCTCACTCTCTTTGAATCTTCTTTATCATGCTAAGAGGAGCAGGAAAAAGCAAAAAATTTCAGAATTGCACCTTGCAATGTGGAGAAATTACTGTTTGTGCATTTACAATATTCATTGATTTTTGCCATTGAAAAACGTCCAGAAATGATTGAAGCTACTGACTGAATGAAAGGAGCTGGCATCTCACTCTCTTTGAATCTTCTTTATCATGCTAAGAGGAGCAGGAAAAAGCAAAAAATTTCAGAATTGCACCTTGCAATGCGGAGAAATTACTGTTTGTGCTTTTACAATATTCATTGATTTTTGCCATTGAAAAACATCATGTTATTCATATACCAGAAATGTTTGAAGCTACTGACTGAATGAAAGGAGCTGGCATCTCACTCTCTTTGAATCTTCTTTATCATGCTAAGAGGAGCAGGAAAAAGCAAAAAATTTCAGAATTGCACCTTGCAATGCGGAGAAATTACTGTTTGTGCATTTACAATATTCATTGATTTTTGCCATTGAAAAACATCATGTTATTCATATACCAGAAATGATTGAAGCTACTGACTGAATGAAAGGAGCTGGCATCTCACTCTCTTTGAATCTTCTTTATCATGCTAAGAGGAGCAGGAAAAAGCAAAAAATTTCAGAATTGCACCTTGCAATGCGGAGAAATTACTGTTTGTGCATTTACAATATTCATTGATTTTTGCCATTGAAAAACGTCCAGAAATGATTGAAGCTACTGACTGAATGAAAGGAGCTGGCATCTCACTCTCTTTGAATCTTCTTTATCATGCTAAGAGGAGCAGGAAAAAGCAAAAAATTTCAGAATTGCACCTTGCAATGCGGAGAAATTACTGTTTGTGCATTTACAATATTCATTGATTTTTGCCATTGAAAAACGTCCAGAAATAATTGAAGCTACTGACTGAATGAAAGGAGCTGGCATCTCACTCTCTTTGATTCTTGTTTATCATGCTAAGAGGAGCAGGAAAAAGCAAAAAATTTCAGAATTGCACCTTGCAATGCGGAGAAATTACTGTTTGTGCATTTACAATATTCATTGATTTTTGCCATTGAAAAACATCATGTTATTCATATACCAGAAATGTTTGAAGCTACTGACTGAATGAAAGGAGCT
Organism: Phyllobates terribilis; assembly: GCF_046119375.1. Classification (NCBI taxonomy): domain Eukaryota; kingdom Metazoa; phylum Chordata; class Amphibia; order Anura; family Dendrobatidae; genus Phyllobates; species Phyllobates terribilis. The sequence goes on from NW_027363349.1 coordinate 800,612, forward strand.
GGCATCTCACTCTCTTTGAATCTTCTTTATCATGCTAAGAGGAGCAGGAAAAAGCAAAAAATTTCAGAATTGCACCTTGCAATGCGGAGAAATTACTGTTTGTGCATTTACAATATTCATTGATTTTTGCCATTGAAAAACGTCCAGAAATGATTGAAGCTACTGACTGAATGAAAGGAGCTGGCATCTCACTCTCTTTGAATCTTCTTTATCATGCTAAGAGGAGCAGGAAAAAGCAAAAAATTTCAGAATTGCACCTTGCAATGTGGAGAAATTACTGTTTGTGCATTTACAATATTCATTGATTTTTGCCATTGAAAAACATCATGTTATTCATATACCAGAAATGATTGAAGCTACTGACTGAATGAAAGGAGCTGGCATCTCACTCTCTTTGAATCTTCTTTATCATGCTAAGAGGAGCAGGAAAAAGCAAAAAATTTCAGAATTGCACCTTGCAATGCGGAGAAATTACTGTTTGTGCATTTACAATATTCATTGATTTTTGCCATTGAAAAACGTCCAGAAATGATTGAAGCTACTGACTGAATGAAAGGAGCTGGCATCTCACTCTCTTTGAATCTTCTTTATCATGCTAAGAGGAGCAGGAAAAAGCAAAAAATTTCAGAATTGCACCTTGCAATGCGGAGAAATTACTGTTTGTGCTTTTACAATAATCATTGATTTTTGCCATTGAAAAACATCTTGTTATTCATATACCAGAAATGTTTGAAGCTACTGACTGAATGAAAGGAGCTGGCATCTCACTCTCTTTGAATCTTCTTTATCATGCTAAGAGGAGCAGGAAAAAGCAAAAAATTTCAGAATTGCACCTTGCAATGCGGAGAAATTACTGTTTGTGCATTTACAATATTCATTGATTTTTGCCATTGAAAAACGTCCAGAAATGATTGAAGCTACTGACTGAATGAAAGGAGCTGGCATCTCACTCTCTTTGAATCTTCTTTATCATGCTAAGAGGAGCAGGAAAAAGCAAAAAATTTCAGAATTGCACCTTGCAATGCGGAGAAATTACTGTTTGTGCATTTACAATATTCATTGATTTTTGCCATTGAAAAACGTCCAGAAATGATTGAAGCTACTGACTGAATGAAAGGAGCTGGCATCTCACTCTCTTTGAATCTTCTTTATCATGCTAAGAGGAGCAGGAAAAAGCAAAAAATTTCAGAATTGCACCTTGCAATGCGGAGAAATTACTGTTTGTGCTTTTACAATATTCATTGATTTTTGCCATTGAAAAACATCATGTTATTCATATACCAGAAATGTTTGAAGCTACTGACTGAATGAAAGGAGCTGGCATCTCACTCTCTTTGAATCTTCTTTATCATGCTAAGAGGAGCAGGAAAAAGCAAAAAATTTCAGAATTGCACCTTGCAATGCGGAGAAATTACTGTTTGTGCATTTACAATATTCATTGATTTTTGCCATTGAAAAATGTCCAGAAATGATTGAAGCTACTGACTGAATGAAAGGAGCTGGCATCTCACTCTCTTTGAATCTTCTTTATCATGCTAAGAGGAGCAGGAAAAAGCAAAAAATTTCAGAATTGCACCTTGCAATGCGGAGAAATTACTGTTTGTGCATTTACAATATTCATTGATTTTTGCCATTGAAAAACATCATGTTATTCATATACCAGAAATGATTGAAGCTACTGACTGAATGAAAGGAGCTGGCATCTCACTCTCTTTGAATCTTCTTTATCATGCTAAGAGGAGCAGGAAAAAGCAAAAAATTTCAGAATTGCACCTTGCAATGCGGAGAAATTACTGTTTGTGCATTTACAATATTCATTGATTTTTGCCATTGAAAAACGTCCAGAAATGATTGAAGCTACTGACTGAATGAAAGGAGCTGGCATCTCACTCTCTTTGAATCTTCTTTATCATGCTAAGAGGAGCAGGAAAAAGCAAAAAATTTCAGAATTGCACCTTGCAATGCGGAGAAATTACTGTTTGTGCATTTACAATATTCATTGATTTTTGCCATTGAAAAACGTCCAGAAATGATTGAAAGCTACTGACTGAATGAAAGGAGCTGGCATCTCACTCTCTTTGAATCTTGTTTATCATGCTAAGAGGAGCAGGAAAAAGCAAAAAATTTCAGAATTGCACCTTGCAATGCGGAGAAATTACTGTTTGTGCATTTACAATATTCATTGATTTTTGCCATTGAAAAACATCATGTTATTCATATACCAGAAATGTTTGAAGCTACTGACTGAATGAAAGGAGCTGGCATCTCACTCTCTTTGAATCTTCTTTATCATGCTAAGAGGAGCAGGAAAAAGCAAAAAATTTCAGAATTGCACCTTGCAATACGGAGAAATTACTGTTTGTGCATTTACAATATTCATTGATTTTTGCCATTGAAAAACGTCCAGAAATGATTGAAGCTACTGACTGAATGAAAGGAGCTGGCATCTCACTCTCTTTGAATCTTCTTTATCATGCTAAGAGGAGCAGGAAAAAGCAAAAAATTTCAGAATTGCACCTTGCAATGCGGAGAAATTACTGTTTGTGCATTTACAATATTCATTGATTTTTGCCATTGAAAAACATCATGTTATTCATATACCAGAAATGATTGAAGCTACTGACTGAATGAAAGGAGCTGGCATCTCGCTCTCTTTGAATCTTCTTTATCATGCTAAGAGGAGCAGGAAAAAGCAAAAAATTTCAGAATTGCACCTTGCAATGCGGAGAAATTACTGTTTGTGCATTTACAATATTCATTGATTTTTGCCATTGAAAAACGTCCAGAAATGATTGAAGCTACTGACTGAATGAAAGGAGCTGGCATCTCACTCTCTTTGAATCTTCTTTATCATGCTAAGAGGAGCAGGAAAAAGCAAAAAATTTCAGAATTGCACCTTGCAATGTGGAGAAATTACTGTTTGTGCATTTACAATATTCATTGATTTTTGCCATTGAAAAACATCATGTTATTCATATACCAGAAATGATTGAAGCTACTGACTGAATGAAAGGAGCTGGCATCTCACTCTCTTTGAATCTTCTTTATCATGCTAAGAGGAGCAGGAAAAAGCAAAAAATTTCAGAATTGCACCTTGCAATGCGGAGAAATTACTGTTTGTGCATTTACAATATTCATTGATTTTTGCCATTGAAAAACGTCCAGAAATGATTGAAGCTACTGACTGAATGAAAGGAGCTGGCATCTCACTCTCTTTGAATCTTCTTTATCATGCTAAGAGGAGCAGGAAAAAGCAAAAAATTTCAGAATTGCACCTTGCAATGCGGAGAAATTACTGTTTGTGCTTTTACAATATTCATTGATTTTTGCCATTGAAAAACATCTTGTTATTCATATACCAGAAATGTTTGAAGCTACTGACTGAATGAAAGGAGCTGGCATCTCACTCTCTTTGAATCTTCTTTATCATGCTAAGAGGAGCAGGAAAAAGCAAAAAATTTCAGAATTGCACCTTGCAATGCGGAGAAATTACTGTTTGTGCATTTACAATATTCATTGATTTTTGCCATTGAAAAACGTCCAGAAATGATTGAAGCTACTGACTGAATGAAAGGAGCTGGCATCTCACTCTCTTTGAATCTTCTTTATCATGCTAAGAGGAGCAGGAAAAAGCAAAAAATTTCAGAATTGCACCTTGCAATGCGGAGAAATTACTGTTTGTGCATTTACAATATTCATTGATTTTTGCCATTGAAAAACGTCCAGAAATGATTGAAGCTACTGACTGAATGAAAGGAGCTGGCATCTCACTCTCTTTGAATCTTCTTTATCATGCTAAGAGGAGCAGGAAAAAGCAAAAAATTTCAGAATTGCAACTTGCAATGCGGAGAAATTACTGTTTGTGCATTTACAATATTCATTGATTTTTGCCATTGAAAAACATCATGTTATTCATATACGAGAAATGATTGAAGCTACTGACTGAATGAAAGGAGCTGGCATCTCACTCTCTTTGAATCTTCTTTATCATGCTAAGAGGAGCAGGAAAAAGCAAAAAATTTCAGAATTGCACCTTGCAATGCGGAGAAATTACTGTTTGTGCATTTACAATATTCATTGATTTTTGCCATTGAAAAACGTCCAGAAATGATTGAAGCTACTGACTGAATGAAAGGAGCTGGCATCTCACTCTCTTTGAATCTTCTTTATCATGCTAAGAGGAGCAGGAAAAAGCAAAAAATTTCAGAATTGCACCTTGCAATGCGGAGAAATTACTGTTTGTGCTTTTACAATATTCATTGATTTTTGCCATTGAAAAACATCATGTTATTCATATACCAGAAATGTTTGAAGCTACTGACTGAATGAAAGGAGCTGGCATCTCACTCTCTTTGAATCTTCTTTATCATGCTAAGAGGAGCAGGAAAAAGCAAAAAATTTCAGAATTGCACCTTGCAATGCGGAGAAATTACTGTTTGTGCATTTACAATATTCATTGATTTTTGCCATTGAAAAACGTCCAGAAATGATTGAAGCTACTGACTGAATGAAAGGAGCTGGCATCTCACTCTCTTTGAATCTTCTTTATCATGCTAAGAGGAGCAGGAAAAAGCAAAAAATTTCAGAATTGCACCTTGCAATGCGGAGAAATTACTGTTTGTGCATTTACAATATTCATTGATTTTTGCCATTGAAAAACGTCCAGAAATGATTGATGAACAGTAATTTCTCCGCATTGCAAGGTGCAATTCTGAAATTTTTTGCTTTTTCCTGCTCCTCTTAGCATGATAAAGAAGATTCAAAGAGAGTGAGATGCCAGCTCCTTTCATTCAGTCAGTAGCTTCAAACATTTCTGGTATATGAATAACATGATGTTTTTCAATGGCAAAAATCAATGAATATTGTAAATGCACAAACAGTAATTTCTCCGCATTGCAAGGAGCAAGTCTGAAATTTTTTGCTTTTTCCTGCTCCTCTTAGCATGATAAAGAAGATTCAAAGAGAGTGAGATGCCAGCTACTTTCATTCAGTCAGTAGCTTCAATCATTTCTGGACGTTTTTCAATGGTAAAAATCAATGAATATTGTAAATGCACAAACAGTAATTTCTCCGCATTGCAAGGTGCAATTCTGAAATTTTTTGCTTTTTCCTGCTCCTCTTAGCATGATAAAGAAGATTCAAAGAAGTGAGATGCCAGCTCCTTTCATTCAGTCAGTAGCTTCAATCATTTCTGGACGTTTTTCAATGGCAAAAATCAATGAATATTGTAAATGCACAAACAGTAATTTCTCCGCATTGCAAGGTGCAATTCTGAAATTTTTTGCTTTTTCCTGCTCCTCTTAGCATGATAAAGAAGATTCAAAGAGAGTGAGATGCCAGCTCCTTTCATTCAGTCAGTAGCTTCAATCATTTCTGGTAAATGAATAACATGATGTTTTTCAATGGCAAAAATCAATGAATTTTGTAAATGCACAAACAGTAATTTCTCCGCATTGCAAGGCGCAATTCTGAAATTTTTTGCTTTTTCCTGCTCCTCTTAGCATGATAAAGAAGATTCAAAGAGAGTGAGATGCCAGCTCCTTTCATTCAGTCAGTAGCTTCAATCATTTCTGGACGTTTTTCAATGGCAAAAATCAATGAATATTGTAAATGCACAAACAGTAATTTCTCCGCATTGCAAGGTGCAATTCTGAAATTTTTTGCTTTTTCCTGCTCCTCTTAGCATGATAAAGAAGATTCAAAGTGAGTGAGATGCCAGTTCCTTTCATTCAGTCAGTAGCTTCAATCATTTCTGGACGTTTTTCAATGGCAAAAATCAATGAATATTGTAAATGTACAAACAGTAATTTCTCCGCATTGCAAGGTGCAATTCTGAAATTTTTTGCTTTTTCCTGCTCCTCTTAGCATGATAAAGAAGATTCAAAGAGAGTGAGGTTCCAGCTCCTTTCATTCAGTCAGTAGCTTCAAACATTTCTGGTATATGAATAACATGTTTTTCAATGGCAAAAATCAATGAATATTGTAAATGCACAAACAGTAATTTCTCCGCATTGCAAGGTGCAATTCTGAAATTTTTTGCTTTTTCCTGCTCCTCTTAACTTGATAAAGAAGATTCAAAGAGAGTGAGATGCCAGCTCCTTTCATTCAGTCAGTAGCTTCAATCATTTCTGGACGTTTTTCAATGGCAAAAATCAATGAATATTGTAAATGCACAAACTGTAATTTCTCCGCATTGTAAGGTGCAATTCTGAAATTTTTTGCTTTTTCCTGCTCCTCTTAGCATGATAAAGAAGATTCAAAGAGAGTGAGATGCCAGCTCCTTTCATTCAGTCAGTAGCTTCAATCATTTCTGGACGTTTTTCAATGGCAAAAATCAATGAATATTGTAAATGCACAAACAGTAATTTCTCCGCATTGCAAGGTGCAATTCTGAAATTTTTTGCTTTTTCCTGCTCCTCTTAGCATGATAAAGAAGATTCAAAGAGAGTGAGATGCCAGCTCCTTTCATTCAGTCAGTAGCTTCAAACATTTCTGGTATATGAATAACATGATGTTTTTCAATGGCAAAAATCAATGAATATTGTAAATGCACAAACAGTAATTTCTCCGCATTGCAAGGTGCAAGTCTGAAATTTTTTGCTTTTTCCTGCTCCTCTTAGCATGATAAAGAAGATTCAAAGAGAGTGAGATGCCAGCTACTTTCTTTCAGTCAGTAGCTTCAATCATTTCTGGACGTTTTTCAATGGTAAAAATCAATGAATATTGTAAATGCACAAACAGTAATTTCTCCGCATTGCAAGGTGCAATTCTGAAATTTTTTGCTTTTTCCTGCTCCTCTTAGCATGATAAAGAAGATTCAAAGAGAGTGAGATGCCAGCTCCTTTCATTCAGTCAGTAGCTTCAATCATTTCTGGACGTTTTTCAATGGCAAAAATCAATGAATATTGTAAATGCACAAACAGTAATTTCTTCGCATTGCAAGGTGCAATTCTGAAATTTTTTGCTTTTTCCTGCTCCTCCTAGCATGATAAAGAAGATTCAAAGAGAGTGAGATGCCAGCTCCTTTCATTCAGTCAGTAGCTTCAATCATTTCTGGTAAATGAATAACATGATGTTTTTCAATGGCAAAAATCAATGAATTTTGTAAATGCACAAACAGTAATTTCTCCGCATTGCAAGGCGCAATTCTGAAATTTTTTGCTTTTTCCTGCTCCTCTTAGCATGATAAAGAAGATTCAAAGAGAGTGAGATGCCAGCTCCTTTCATTCAGTCAGTAGCTTCAATCATTTCTGGACGTTTTTCAATGGCAAAAATCAATGAATATTGTAAATGCACAAACAGTAATTTCTCCGCATTGCAAGGTGCAATTCTGAAATTTTTTGCTTTTTCCTGCTCCTCTTAGCATGATAAAGAAGATTCAAAGAGAGTGAGATGCCAGCTCCTTTCATTCAGTCAGTAGCTTCAATCATTTCTGGATGTTTTTCAATGGCAAAAGTCAATGAATATTGTAAATGCACAAACTGTAATTTCTTCGCATTGCAAGGTGCAATTCTGAAATTTTTTGCTTTTTCCTGCTCCTCTTAGCATGATAAAGAAGATTCATAGAGAGTGAGATGCCAGCTCCTTTCATTCAGTCAGTAGCTTCAATCATTTCTGGACGTTTTTCAATGGCAAAAATCAATAAATATTGTAATTGCACAAACAGTAATTTCTCCGCATTGCAAGGTGCAATTCTGAAATTTTTTGCTTTTTCCTGCTCCTCTTAGCATGATAAAGAAGATTCAAAGAGAGTGAGATGCCAGCTCCTTTCATTCAGTCAGTAGCTTCAAACATTTCTGGTATATGAATAACATGATGTTTTTCAATGGCAAAAATCAATGAATATTGTAAATGCACAAACAGTAATTTCTCCGCATTGCAAGGTGCAATTCTGAAATTTTTTGCTTTTTCCTGCTCCTCTTAGCATGATAAAGAAGATTCAAAGAGAGTGAGATGCCAGCTCCTTTCATTCAGTCAGTAGCTTCAATCATTTCTGGACGTTTTTCAATGGCAAAAATCAATGAATATTGTAAATGCACAAACAGTAATTTCTCCGCATTGCAAGGTGCAATTCTGAAATTTTTTGCTTTTTCCTGCTCCTCTTAGCATGATAAAGAAGATTCAAAGAGAGTGAGATGCCAGCTCCTTTCATTCAGTCAGTAGCTTCAATCATTTCTGGACGTTTTTCAATGGCAAAAATCAATGAATATTGTAAATGCACAAACTGTAATTTCTCCGCATTGTAAGGTGCAATTCTGAAATTTTTTGCTTTTTCTTGCTCCTCTTAGCATGATAAAGAAGATTCAAAGAGAGTGAGATGCCAGCTCCTTTCATTCAGTCAGTAGCTTCAATCATTTCTGGACGTTTTTCAATGGCAAAAATCAATGAATATTGTAAATGCACAAACAGTAATTTCTCCGCATTGCAAGGTGCAATTCTGAAATTTTTTGCTTTTTCCTGCTCCTCTTAGCATGATAAAGAAGATTCAAAGAGAGTGAGATGCCAGCTCCTTTCATTCAGTCAGTAGCTTCAAACATTTCTGGTATATGAATAACATGATGTTTTTCAATGGCAAAAATCAATGAATATTGTAAATGCACAAACAGTAATTTCTCCGCATTGCAAGGTGCAAGTCTGAAATTTTTTGCTTTTTCCTGCTCCTCTTAGCATGATAAAGAAGATTCAAAGAGAGTGAGATGCCAGCTACTTTCATTCAGTCAGTAGCTTCAATCATTTCTGGACGTTTTTCAATGGTAAAAATCAATGAATATTGTAAATGCACAAACAGTAATTTCTCCGCATTGCAAGGTGCAATTCTGAAATTTTTTGCTTTTTCCTGCTCCTCTTAGCATGATAAAGAAGATTCAAAGAGAGTGAGATGCCAACTCCTTTCATTCAGTCAGTAGCTTCAATCATTTCTGGACGTTTTTCAATGGCAAAAATCAATGAATATTGTAAATGCACAAACAGTAATTTCTCCGCATTGCAAGGTGCAATTCTGAAATTTTTTGCTTTTTCCTGCTCCTCTTAGCATGATAAAGAAGATTCAAAGAGAGTGAGATGCCAGCTCCTTTCATTCAGTCAGTAGCTTCAATCATTTCTGGTAAATGAATAACATGATGTTTTTCAATGGCAAAAATCAATGAATTTTGTAAATGCACAAACACTAATTTCTCCGCATTGCAAGGCGCAATTCTGAAATTTTTTGCTTTTTCCTGCTCCTCTTAGCATGATAAAGAAGATTCAAAGAGAGTGAGATGCCAGCTCCTTTCATTCAGTCAGTAGCTTCAATCATTTCTGAACGTTTTTCAATGGCAAAAATCAATGAATATTGTAAATGCACAAACAGTAATTTCTCCGCATTGCAAGGTGCAATTCTGAAATTTTTTGCTTTTTCCTGCTCCTCTTAGCATGATAAAGAAGATTCAAAGAGAGTGAGATGCCAGCTCCTTTCATTCAGTCAGTAGCTTCAATCATTTCTGGACGTTTTTCAATGGCAAAAATCAATGAATATTGTAAATGCACAAACTGTAATTTCTCCGCATTGCAAGGTGCAATTCTGAAATTTTTTGCTTTTTCCTGCTCCTCTTAGCATGATAAAGAAGATTCAAAGAGAGTGAGATGCCAGCTCCTTTCATTCAGTCAGTAGCTTCAAACATTTCTGGTATATGAATAACATGTTTTTCAATGGCAAAAATCAATGAATATTGTAAATGCACAAACAGTAATTTCTCCGCATTGCAAGGTGCAATTCTGAAATTTTTTGCTTTTACCTGCTCCTCTTAGCATGATAAAGAAGATTCAAAGAGAGTGAGATGCCAGCTCCTTTCATTCAGTCAGTAGCTTCAAACATTTCTGGTATATGAATAACATGATGTTTTTCAATGGCAAAAATCAATGAATATTGTAAATGCACAAACAGTAATTTCTCCGCATTGCAAGGTGCAATTCTGAAATTTTTTGCTTTTTCCTGCTCCTCTTAGCATGATAAAGAAGATTCAAAGAGAGTGAGATGCCAGCTCCTTTCATTCAGTCAGTAGCTTCAAACATTTCTGGTATATGAATAACATGATGTTTTTCAATGGCAAAAATCAATGAATATTGTAAATGCACAAACAGTAATTTCTCCGCATTGCAATGTGCAATTCTGAAATTTTTTGCTTTTTCCTGCTCCTCTTAGCATGATAAAGAAGATTCAAAGAGAGTGAGATGCCAGCTCCTTTCATTCAGTCAGTAGCTTCAATCATTTCTGGACGTTTTTCAATGGCAAAAATCATTGAATATTGTAAATGCACAAACAGTAATTTCTCCGCATTGCAAGGTGCAATTCTGAAATTTTTTACTTTTTCCTGCTCCTCTTAGCATGATAAAGAAGATTCAAAGAGAGTGAGATGCCAGCTCCTTTCATTCAGTCAGTAGCTTCAAACATTTCTGGTATATGAATAACATGATGTTTTTCAATGGCAAAAATCAATGAATATTATAAATGCACAAACAGTAATTTCTCCGCATTGCAAGGTGCAATTCTGAAATTTTTTGCTTTTTCCTGCTCCTCTTAGCATGTTAAAGAAGATTCAAAGAGAGTGAGATGCCAGCTCCTTTCGTTCAGTCAGTAGCCTCAATCATTTCTGGACGTTTTTCAATGGTAAAAATCAATGAATATTGTAAATGCACAAACAGTAATTTCTCCGCATTGCAAGGTGCAATTCTGAAATTTTTTGCTTTTTCCTGCTCCTCTTAGCATGATAAAGAAGATTCAAAGAGAGTGAGATGCCAGCTCCTTTCATTCAGTCAGTAGCTTCAAACATTTCTGGTATATGAATAACATGATGTTTTTCAATGGCAAAAATCAATGAATATTGTAAATGCACAAACAGTAATTTCTCCACATTGCAAGGTGCAATTCTGAAATTTTTTGCTTTTTCCTGCTCCTCTTAGCATGATAAAGAAGATTCAAAGAGAGTGAGATGCCAGCTCCTTTCATTCAGTCAGTAGCTTCAATCATTTCTGGTATATGAATAACATGATGTTTTTCAATGGCAAAAATCAATGAATATTGTAAATGCACAAACAGTAATTTCTCCGCATTGCAAGGTGCAATTCTGAAATTTTTTGCTTTTTCCTGCTCCTCTTAGCATGATAAAGAAGATTCAAAGAGAGTGAGATGCCAGCTCCTTTCATTCAGTCAGTAGCTTCAAACATTTCTGGTATATGAATAACATGATGTTTTTCAATGGCAAAAATCAATGAATATTGTAAATGCACAAACAGTAATTTCTCCGCATTGCAAGGTGCAATTCTGAAATTTTTTGCTTTTTCCTGCTCCTCTTAGCATGATAAAGAAGATTCAAAGAGAGTGAGATGCCAGCTCCTTTCATTCAGTCAGTAGCTTCAAACATTTCTGGTATATGAATAACATGATGTTTTTCAATGGCAAAAATCAATGAATATTGTAAATGCACAAACAGTAATTTCTCCGCATTGCAAGGTGCAATTCTGAAATTTTTTGCTTTTTCCTGCTCCTCTTAGCATGATAAAGAAGATTCAAAGAGAGTGAGATGCCAGCTACTTTCATTCAGTCAGTAGCTTCAATCATTTCTGGACGTTTTTCAATGGTAAAAATCAATGAATATTGTAAATGCACAAACAGTAATTTCTCCGCATTGCAAGGTGCAATTCTGAAATTTTTTGCTTTTTCCTGCTCCTCTTAGCATGATAAAGAAGATTCAAAGAGAGTGAGATGCCAGCTCCTTTCATTCAGTCAGTAGCTTCAATCATTTCTGGACGTTTTTCAATGGCAAAAATCAATGAATATTGTAAATGCACAAACAGTAATTTCTCCGCATTGCAAGGTGCAATTCTGAAATTTTTTGCTTTTTCCTGCTCCTCTTAGCATGATAAAGAAGATTCAAAGAGATTGAGATGCCAGCTCCTTTCATTCAGTCAGTAGCTTCAATCATTTCTGGACGTTTTTCAATGGCAAAAATCAATGAATATTGTAAATGCACAAACATAGTTACATAGTTTATAAGGCCGAAAAAAGACAAGCGTCCATCCAGTTCAGCCTATTTCTTGTGCACTGCAGCTATTCCGCAGCGTTGATCCAGGGGAACGCAAAAAAAAAACAAAACAAAACAAAACAAAAAAAAACATACGGTATAGGCCAATTGACATCATTGAGGAAAAAATTCACTTCCCGACACCAATCTGGATTAATTAACTATCACTAAGCATAAGATGTAATTTTATTGTTCTCAAGAAAGGCGTCCAGGCCTCTCTTGAATTCATTAAGTGAGTTGGACATCACCACTTCCTCTCCCAGAGAGTTCCAGAGTCTCACGGCTCTGACCGTAAAGAATCCCCTTCTATGCTGGTGCAGGAACCTCCTTTCCTCCAGACGCATAGTGTGCCCCCTCGTCTTTGTCACCATCCTTGGTATAAACAGGTCATGGGAGAGATCTCTGTACTGCCCCCTGATGTATTTATACATGTTTATGAGGTCTCCCCTAAGCCTTCTCTTTTCCAACGTAAATAGGCCTAATTTTGACAACCTCTCTGGGTATTCTAGTCCCTCCATTCCCTTTATTACCTTAGTCGCCCTCCTTTGTACCCTCTCTAGCTCCAATATGTCTTTCCTGAGCACCGGAGCCCAGAACTGTGCACAATATTCTAAGTGCGGCCTTACCAGCGCTTTATACAGAGGAAGAACAATGTTCTCATCATATGCCCCTATTCCTCTTCTGATGCATGCCATGACTCTATTTGCCTTCGCAGCTGCTGCCTGACACTGGGCACTCCAATTTAATTTGCTATTAACCAAGACGCCCAGGTCCTTCTCCATGTCAGATTTCCCCAACGGTTTCCCATTTAATATGTATGGGTGACTGCTGTTTTTCTTTCCCATGTGCATGACTTTACATTTATCGGCATTGAACCCCATTTGCCATTTTTTGGCCCAACTCCCCAATTTATCTAAATCCTCCTGTAGCTGTGCCCTATCCTCATCTGTGTTAACTACTTTACAAAGTTTAGTATCATCTGCAAATATTGCTATTTTACTATGCAACCCTTCCACTAGATCATTAATAAATATATTAAATAATATAGGGCCCAAGACAGACCCTTGAGGCACCCCGCTAGTAACCCTGACACACCCTGAGCTTACTCCATTGATAACCACCCTCTGCTTTCTATCACTCAGCCAGCTATTTACCCACTTACACACATTATCCCCCAGACCAAGCATTCTCATTTTATATACCAACCTTTTGTGTGGCACGGTATCAAACGCTTTGGAGAAGTCAAGGTATACAACATCCACTGACTCTCCCCGGTCCAGCTGTGAGCTCACCTCCTCGTAGAAGGCAATCAGGTTTGTTTGGCAGGAGCGATCTCTCATGAATCCATGTTGATATGGAGTTAGACAGTTATTATCATTAAGATATTCTACAATAGCATCTCTAAGAAATCCTTCAAACAATTTACCCACAACAGACGTTAAGCTGACTGGTCTATAGTTCCCAGGGTCACTTTTAGACCCCTTTTTGAATATTGGTACCACATTTGCTTGGCGCCAGTCTAGTGGGACAGTCCCTGTCCATAAAGAGTGCTTGAATATAAGATACAGCGGTCTGTCTATCACATTACTTAATTCTTTTAGTACCCGGGGGTGTATGCCATCTGGGCCTGGTGACTTGTCTATTTTGATATTATTTAGGCGTTTCTGAACTTCCTCCTGGGTTAGGTGGGTGATATTTAGCGGAGGGTTTACTTTATTACTTTGCATTTCCTCCGATAAATTGTTTTCTTTTGTGAAAACAGTGGAGAAGAAGCTATTGAGTAGGTTTGCTTTACCCTCATCGCCCTCTATGATTTTACCCAGGTTATTTTTCAATGGGCCAACTCCATCAGTTTTAATCCTTTTACTGTTTATATAGTTAAAGAACAGTTTGGGATTTGTTTTGCTTTCCTTGGCAATTAGTCTCTCTGTCTCCTCTTTTGCTATTCTTATTTGTTTCTTACAGATTTTGTTTTTTTCCCTATAAGTTATTAGCGCTTCCTCGCTGCCTTCTTGTTTAAGTTTACCGAAAGCCCTTTTTTTGTTTTTCATTGCCCTCTTGACTTCCTTATTTAGCCACATTGGCTTCCTCCTATTCCTAGCCCTTTTATTCCCATAAGGTATGTACCTTCTACAGTGACTATGTAGGACTGTTTTGAAAATTTCCCATTTTCTATCCGTGCTCCTATTACTGAAGATACTATCCCAGTCTATAAGGTGAAGGGCATCTCTTAGCTGATCAAACTTTGCCCTCCTGAAGTTCAGTGTTTTTGTGACTCCCTTGCTGGGCACCCTACTGAAGCACATGTGGAATTGTATAATGTTGTGGTCACTATTTCCCAGGTGCCCCCCAACCTGCACCTCAGTTATTCTGTCTGGCCTGTTAGTTAATATTAAGTCTAAAAGGGCCGTCCCTCTAGTTGGTTCCTGCACAAGTTGTGACAAATAATTGTCTTTGATAATTGACAGAAACCTGTTTCCTTTCTGAGATCTACAGCTTTCGGTTTCCCAGTCTATATCGGGGTAGTTGAAGTCCCCCATAATAATCACCTCGTTATTTTTTGCTACTTCGTCTATTTGTCTCATTAATAGACTTTCCGTGGCTTCTGCTATATTTGGTGGTTTATAACAGACTCCTATGATAATTTTATTATTGTTTTTTGCCCCATGTATCTCCACCCATAAGGACTCGACCTCCTCATTTCCCTCCCATACATCCTCCCGTATTGTAGGCTTTAGACACGTCTTTACATATAGACAGACTCCACCCCCTTTCCGATTTCTTCGATCCCTTCTAAACAGACTGTAACCCTGTAAGTTAACTGCCCAGTCATAGCTTTCATCCAACCATGTCTCGGTTATTCCCACTATGTCATAGTTACCTGTAGATATTTCTGCTTCCAGCTCATCCATCTTGTTTGTCAGGCTCCTGGCATTTGCTAGCACGCAGTTTACACGATTTTGTTTTGTTCCAATCTTCTCCCTGTGGATTGTATTAGAAATTTTCTTACCTTCCTTCCAAGTATCTTGTCTTGGACCTTCTTTGTCGCACTTCATATCTTTCATTAGTATGTCCTCTGGTTGCATGTTCGTGTCCGGCGTTTTTCTTCCCATCCCCTCTTCTTCTAGTTTAACGCCCTCCTGATGAGTGTTGCGAGTCTCCTGGCGAATGTGTGTTTCCCGGGTTTGTTGAGGTGTAGTCCGTCTCTGGCAAGGAGTCCATCATAGAGGTAATTCACACCGTGGTCCAGGAATCCAAATCCTTGTTGTCTGCACCATCGTCTCAGCCAGCTGTTCACATCAAGGATCCTGTTCCATCTCCTGACGCCATGCCCGTCTACTGGAAGGATAGAAGAAAAAACTACCTGCGCATCCAGTTCTTTTACTTTCTTCCCCAATGCTTCAAAGTCCTTGCAGATTGTCGGTAGGTCCTTCTTTGCCGTGTCATTGGTGCCAACATGTATCAGAAGAAATGGGTGGACATCCTTGGGACTGATGAGCTTTGGTATCCTATCGGTAACATCCTTGATCTTCGCCCCTGGGAGGCAGCATACTTCTCTTGCGGTTATATCCGGTCTGCAGATAGCTGCTTCTGTTCCTCTCAATAGTGAGTCTCCCACCACCACCACTCTTCTTCCCTTCTTGGCTGTCCTTTTTCTTGTCGCTTCTGGGTGTTTCTGGGTGCTCTTTTCTTTTTTGCTTGCTGGTAGTTCCTCATCCTTAGGTGTGCCATCTTCGTCCTCCACAAGTCCTTGGAATCTGTTTCTCAGTTGTGTGGTTGGTGGTGTCTCCATGGTCTTCTTGCTTCTTTTGGTCACTTGCCTCCACTTGTCTGCCTCTGGAGGTTCTCTGACGCTTCCTTCACTTTCTGTGACCAGTAGTGACGCTTCTGTTCTATCCAGGAAGTCTTCATTTTCCTTGATGAGTTTTAATGTCGCAATTCTTTCTTCCAGTCCCCGCACCTTTTCTTCTAAAAGAGCCAGTAGTCTACACTTCTGGCAGGTGAAGTTGGTTTCAGCTTCTGGTCGATCTGTGAACATGTAGCACATGTTGCAGCTCACC
Organism: Phyllobates terribilis; assembly: GCF_046119375.1. Lineage (NCBI taxonomy): Eukaryota > Metazoa > Chordata > Amphibia > Anura > Dendrobatidae > Phyllobates > Phyllobates terribilis. Next base: position 816,732 of record NW_027363349.1, read on the forward strand.
ATGTAGGTTGTCACATCTGCCATGCTGCTCCTCGTCCCTGCTGACTTGATGTCTGTCTTCTTTCTTGTGATACCCTAGGAGAAACAAATTCGCGCGCCGTCAGGCGCGCGGTTTGGCGATGCTTTCCAAGCAGCTGGTCCCGGCTGTACCCAACGATCTTCTAGCTGAAGGAGACTCTTCGCTTTTCCCAGAAGGCACCTGGAATATGCAAATTGCCCTCTTCAAGCTTCAATCCCTGGTTTGGCGATGGTTTCCAAGCAGCTGGTCCCGGCTGTACCCAACGATCTTCTAGCTGAAGGAGACTCTTCGCTTTTCCCAGAAGGCACCTGGAATATGCAAATTGCCCTCTTCAAGCTTCAATCCCTGGTTTGGCGATGCTTTCCAAGCAGCTGGTCCCGGCTGTACCCAACGATCTTCTAGCTGAAGGAGACTCTTCGCTTTTCCCAGAAGGCACCTGGAATATGCAAATTGCCCTCTTCAAGCTTCAATCCCTGGTTTGGCGATGGTTTCCAAGCAGCTGGTCCCGGCTGTACCCAACGATCTTCTAGCTGAAGGAGACTCTTCGCTTTTCCCAGAAGGCACCTGGAATATGCAAATTGCCCTCTTCAAGCTTCAATCCCTGGTTTGGCGATGCTTTCCAAGCAGCTGGTCCCGGCTGTACCCAACGATCTTCTAGCTGAAGGAGACTCTTCGCTTTTCCCAGAAGGCACCTGGAATATGCAAATTGCCCTCTTCAAGCTTCAATCCCTGGTTTGGCGATGGTTTCCAAGCAGCTGGTCCCGGCTGTACCCAACGATCTTCTAGCTGAAGGAGACTCTTCGCTTTTCCCAGAAGGCACCTGGAATATGCAAATTGCCCTCTTCAAGCTTCAATCCCTGGTTTGGCGATGGTTTCCAAGCAGCTGGTCCCGGCTGTACCCAACGATCTTCTAGCTGAAGGAGACTCTTCGCTTTTCCCAGAAGGCACCTGGAATATGCAAATTGCCCTCTTCAAGCTTCAATCCCTGGTTTGGCGATGCTTTCCAAGCAGCTGGTCCCGGCTGTACCCAACGATCTTCTAGCTGAAGGAGACTCTTCGCTTTTCCCAGAAGGCACCTGGAATATGCAAATTGCCCTCTTCAAGCTTCAATCCCTGGTTTGGCGATGGTTTCCAAGCAGCTGGTCCCGGCTGTACCCAACGATCTTCTAGCTGAAGGAGACTCTTCGCTTTTCCCAGAAGGCACCTGGAATATGCAAATTGCCCTCTTCAAGCTTCAATCCCTGGTTTGGCGATGGTTTCCAAGCAGCTGGTCCCGGCTGTACCCAACGATCTTCTAGCTGAAGGAGACTCTTCGCTTTTCCCAGAATGCACCTGGAATATGCAAATTGCCCTCTTCAAGCTTCAATCCCTGGTTTGGCGATGGTTTCCAAGCAGCTGGTCCCGGCTGTACCCAACGATCTTCTAGCTGAAGGAGACTCTTCGCTTTTCCCAGAAGGCACCTGGAATATGCAAATTGCCCTCTTCAAGCTTCAATCCCTGGTTTGGCGATGCTTTCCAAGCAGCTGGTCCCAGCTGTACCCAACGATCTTCTAGCTGAAGGAGACTCTTCGCTTTTCCCAGAAGGCACCTGGAATATGCAAATTGCCCTCTTCAAGCTTCAATCCCTGGTTTGGCGATGGTTTCCAAGCAGCTGGTCCCGGCTGTACCCAACGATCTTCTAGCTGAAGGAGACTCTTCGCTTTTCCCAGAAGGCACCTGGAATATGCAAATTGCCCTCTTCAAGCTTCAATCCCTGGTTTGGCGATGGTTTCCAAGCAGCTGGTCCCGGCTGTACCCAACGATCTTCTAGCTGAAGGAGACTCTTCGCTTTTCCCAGAAGGCACCTGGAATATGCAAATTGCCCTCTTCAAGCTTCAATCCCTGGTTTGGCGATGCTTTCCAAGCAGCTGGTCCCGGCTGTACCCAACGATCTTCTAGCTGAAGGAGACTCTTCGCTTTTCCCAGAAGGCACCTGGAATATGCAAATTGCCCTCTTCAAGCTTCAATCCCTGGTTTGGCGATGGTTTCCAAGCAGCTGGTCCCGGCTGTACCCAACGATCTTCTAGCTGAAGGAGACTCTTCGCTTTTCCCAGAAGGCACCTGGAATATGCAAATTGCCCTCTTCAAGCTTCAATCCCTGGTTTGGCGATGGTTTCCAAGCAGCTGGTCCCGGCTGTACCCAACGATCTTCTAGCTGAAGGAGACTCTTCGCTTTTCCCAGAATGCACCTGGAATATGCAAATTGCCCTCTTCAAGCTTCAATCCCTGGTTTGGCGATGGTTTCCAAGCAGCTGGTCCCGGCTGTACCCAACGATCTTCTAGCTGAAGGAGACTCTTCGCTTTTCCCAGAAGGCACCTGGAATATGCAAATTGCCCTCTTCAAGCTTCAATCCCTGGTTTGGCGATGCTTTCCAAGCAGCTGGTCCCAGCTGTACCCAACGATCTTCTAGCTGAAGGAGACTCTTCGCTTTTCCCAGAAGGCACCTGGAATATGCAAATTGCCCTCTTCAAGCTTCAATCCCTGGTTTGGCGATGGTTTCCAAGCAGCTGGTCCCGGCTGTACCCAACGATCTTCTAGCTGAAGGAGACTCTTCGCTTTTCCCAGAAGGCACCTGGAATATGCAAATTGCCCTCTTCAAGCTTCAATCCCTGGTTTGGCGATGGTTTCCAAGCAGCTGGTCCCGGCTGTACCCAACGATCTTCTAGCTGAAGGAGACTCTTCGCTTTTCCCAGAAGGCACCTGGAATATGCAAATTGCCCTCTTCAAGCTTCAATCCCAAACAGTAATTTCTCCGCATTGCAAGGTGCAATTCTGAAATTTTTTGCTTTTTCCTGCTCCTCTTAGCATGATAAAGAAGATTCAAAGTGAGTGAGATGCCAGCTCCTTTCATTCAGTCAGTAGCTTCAATCATTTCTGGACGTTTTTCAATGGCAAAAATCAATGAATATTGTAAATGTACAAACAGTAATTTCTCCGCATTGCAAGGTGCAATTCTGAAATTTTTTGCTTTTTCCTGCTCCTCTTAGCATGATAAAGAAGATTCAAAGAGAGTGAGGTTCCAGCTCCTTTCATTCAGTCAGTAGCTTCAAACATTTCTGGTATATGAATAACATGTTTTTCAATGGCAAAAATCAATGAATATTGTAAATGCACAAACAGTAATTTCTCCGCATTGCAAGGTGCAATTCTGAAATTTTTTGCTTTTTCCTGCTCCTCTTAACTTGATAAAGAAGATTCAAAGAGAGTGAGATGCCAGCTCCTTTCATTCAGTCAGTAGCTTCAATCATTTCTGGACGTTTTTCAATGGCAAAAATCAATGAATATTGTAAATGCACAAACTGTAATTTCTCCGCATTGTAAGGTGCAATTCTGAAATTTTTTGCTTTTTCCTGCTCCTCTTAGCATGATAAAGAAGATTCAAAGAGAGTGAGATGCCAGCTCCTTTCATTCAGTCAGTAGCTTAAATCATTTCTGGACGTTTTTCAATGGCAAAAATCAATGAATATTGTAAATGCACAAACAGTAATTTCTCCGCATTGCAAGGTGCAATTCTGAAATTTTTTGCTTTTTCCTGCTCCTCTTAGCATGATAAAGAAGATTCAAAGAGAGTGAGATGCCAGCTCCTTTCATTCAGTCAGTAGCTTCAAACATTTCTGGTATATGAATAACATGATGTTTTTCAATGGCAAAAATCAATGAATATTGTAAATGCACAAACAGTAATTTCTCCGCATTGCAAGGTGCAAGTCTGAAATTTTTTGCTTTTTCCTGCTCCTCTTAGCATGATAAAGAAGATTCTAAGAGAGTGAGATGCCAGCTACTTTCATTCAGTCAGTAGCTTCAATCATTTCTGGACGTTTTTCAATGGTAAAAATCAATGAATATTGTAAATGCACAAACAGTAATTTCTCCGCATTGCAAGGTGCAATTCTGAAATTTTTTGCTTTTTCCTGCTCCTCTTAGCATGATAAAGAAGATTCAAAGAGAGTGAGATGCCAGCTCCTTTCATTCAGTCAGTAGCTTCAATCATTTCTGGACGTTTTTCAATGGCAAAAATCAATGAATATTGTAATTGCACAAACAGTAATTTCTCCGCATTGCAAGGTGCAATTCTGAAATTTTTTGCTTTTTCCTGCTCCTCTTAGCATGATAAAGAAGATTCAAAGAGAGTGAGATGCCAGCTCCTTTCATTCAGTCAGTAGCTTCAAACATTTCTGGTATATGAATACCATGATGTTTTTCAATGGCAAAAATCAATGAATATTGTAAATGCACAAACAGTAATTTCTCCGCATTGCAAGGTGCAATTCTGAAATTTTTTGCTTTTTCCTGCTCCTCTTAGCATGATAAAGAAGATTCAAAGAGAGTGAGATGCCAGCTCCTTTCATTCATTCAGTAGCTTCAATCATTTCTGGACGTTTTTCAATGGCAAAAATCAATGAATATTGTAAATGCACAAACAGTAATTTCTCCGCATTGCAAGGTGCAATTCTGAAATTTTTTGCTTTTTCCTGCTCCTCTTAGCATGATAAAGAAGATTCAAAGAGAGTGAGATGCCAGCTCCTTTCATTCAGTCAGTAGCTTCAATCATTTCTGGACGTTTTTCAATGGCAAAAATCAATGAATATTGTAAATGCACAAACTGTAATTTCTCCGCATTGTAAGGTGCAATTCTGAAATTTTTTGCTTTTTCCTGCTCCTCTTAGCATGATAAAGAAGATTCAAAGAGAGTGAGATGCCAGCTCCTTTCATTCAGTCAGTAGCTTCAATCATTTCTGGACGTTTTTCAATGGCAAAAATCAATGAATATTGTAAATGCACAAACAGTAATTTCTCCGCATTGCAAGGTGCAATTCTGAAATTTTTTGCTTTTTCCTGCTCCTCTTAGCATGATAAAGAAGATTCAAAGAGAGTGAGATGCCAGCTCCTTTCATTCAGTCAGTAGCTTCAAACATTTCTGGTATATGAATAACATGATGTTTTTCAATGGCAAAAATCAATGAATATTGTAAATGCACAAACAGTAATTTCTCCGCATTGCAAGGTGCAAGTCTGAAATTTTTTGCTTTTTCCTGCTCCTCTTAGCATGATAAAGAAGATTCAAAGAGAGTGAGATGCCAGCTACTTTCATTCAGTCAGTAGCTTCAATCATTTCTGGACGTTTTTCAATGGTAAAAATCAATGAATATTGTAAATGCACAAACAGTAATTTCTCCCCATTGCAAGGTGTAATTCTGAAATTTTTTGCTTTTTCCTGCTCCTCTTAGCATGATAAAGAAGATTCAAAGAGAGTGAGATGCCAGCTCCTTTCATTCAGTCAGTAGCTTCAATCATTTCTGGACGTTTTTCAATGGCAAAAATCAATGAATATTGTAAATGCACAAACAGTAATTTCTCCGCATTGCAAGGTGCAATTCTGAAATTTTTTGCTTTTTCCTGCTCCTCTTAGCATGATAAAGAAGATTCAAAGAGAGTGAGATGCCAGCTCCTTTCATTCAGTCAGTAGCTTCAATCATTTCTGGTAAATGAATAACATGATGTTTTTCAATGGCAAAAATCAATGAATTTTGTAAATGCACAAACACTAATTTCTCCGCATTGCAAGGCGCAATTCTGAAATTTTTTGCTTTTTCCTGCTCCTCTTAGCATGATAAAGAAGATTCAAAGAGAGTGAGATGCCAGCTCCTTTCATTCAGTCAGTAGCTTCAATCATTTCTGAACGTTTTTCAATGGCAAAAATCAATGAATATTGTAAATGCACAAACAGTAATTTCTCCGCATTGCAAGGTGCAATTCTGAAATTTTTTGCTTTTTCCTGCTCCTCTTAGCATGATAAAGAAGATTCAAAGAGAGTGAGATGCCAGCTCTTTTCATTCAGTCAGTAGCTTCAATCATTTCTGGACGTTTTTCAATGGCAAAAATCAATGAATATTGTAAATGCACAAACAGTAATTTCTCCGCATTGCAAGGTGCAATTCTGAAATTTTTTGCTTTTTCCTGCTCCTCTTAGCATGATAAAGAAGATTCAAAGAGAGTGAGGTGCCAGCTCCTTTCATTCAGTCAGTAGCTTCAAACATTTCTGGTATATGAATAACGTTTTTCAATAGCAAAAATCAATGAATATTGTAAATGCACAAACAGTAATTTCTCCGCATTGCAAGGAGCAATTCTGAAATTTTTTGCTTTTTCCTGCTCCTCTTAGCATGATAAAGAAGATTCAAAGAGAGTGAGATGCCAGCTCCTTTCATTCAGTCAGTAGCTTCAATCATTTCTGGACGTTTTTCAATGGCAAAAATCAATGAATATTGTAAATGCACAAACAGTAATTTCTCCGCATTGCAAGGTGCAATTCTGAAATTTTTTGCTTTTTCCTGCTCCTCTTAGCATGATAAAGAAGATTCAAAGAGAGTGAGATGCCAGCTCCTTTCATTCAGTCAGTAGCTTCAATCATTTCTGGACGTTTTTCAATGGCAAAAATCAATGAATATTGTAAATGCACAAACTGTAATTTCTCCGCATTGCAAAGTGCAATTCTGAAATTTTTTGCTTTTTCCTGCTCCTCTTAGCATGATAAAGAAGATTCAAAGAGAGTGAGATGCCAGCTCCTTTCATTCAGTCAGTAGCTTCAAACATTTCTGGTATATGAATAACATGTTTTTCAATGGCAAAAATCAATGAATATTGTAAATGCACAAACAGTAATTTCTCCGCATTGCAAGGTGCAATTCTGAAATTTTTTGCTTTTTCCTGCTCCTCTTAGCATGATAAAGAAGATTCAAAGAGAGTGAGATGCCAGCTCCTTTCATTCAGTCAGTAGCTTCAAACATTTCTGGTATATGAATAACATGATGTTTTTCAATGGCAAAAATCAATGAATATTGTAAATGCACAAACAGTAATTTCTCCGCATTGCAAGGTGCAATTCTGAAATTTTTTGCTTTTTCCTGCTCCTCTTAGCATGATAAAGAAGATTCAAAGAGAGTGAGATGCCAGCTCCTTTCATTCAGTCAGTAGCTTCAAACATTTCTGGTATATGAATAACATGATGTTTTTCAATGGCAAAAATCAATGAATATTGTAAATGCACAAACAGTAATTTCTCCGCATTGCAAGGTGCAATTCTGAAATTTTTTGCTTTTTCCTGCTCCTCTTAGCATGATAAAGAAGATTCAAAGAGAGTGAGATGCCAGCTCCTTTCATTCAGTCAGTAGCTTCAATCATTTCTGGACGTTTTTCAATGGCAAAAATCATTGAATATTGTAAATGCACAAACAGTAATTTCTCCGCATTGCAAGGTGCAATTCTGAATTTTTTTACTTTTTCCTGCTCCTCTTAGCATGATAAAGAAGATTCAAAGAGAGTGAGATGCCAGCTCCTTTCATTCAGTCAGTAGCTTCAATCATTTCTGGTATATGAATAACATGATGTTTTTCAATGGCAAAAATCAATGAATATTGTAAATGCACAAACAGTAATTTCTCCGCATTGCAAGGTGCAATTCTGAAATTTTTTGTTTTTTCCTGCTCCTCTTAGCATGATAAAGAAGATTCAAAGAGAGTGAGATGCCAGCTCCTTTCATTCAGTCAGTAGCTTCAAACATTTCTGGTATATGAATAACATGATGTTTTTCAATGGCAAAAATCAATGAATATTGTAAATGCACAAACAGTAATTTCTCCGCATTGCAAGGTGCAATTCTGAAATTTTTTGCTTTTTCCTGCTCCTCTTAGCATGTTAAAGAAGATTCAAAGAGAGTGAGATGCCAGCTCCTTTCGTTCAGTCAGTAGCCTCAATCATTTCTGGACGTTTTTCAATGGTAAAAATCAATGAATATTGTAAATGCACAAACAGTAATTTCTCCGCATTGCAAGGTGCAATTCTGAAATTTTTTGCTTTTTCCTGCTCCTCTTAGCATGATAAAGAAGATTCAAAGAGAGTGAGATGCCAGCTCCTTTCATTCAGTCAGTAGCTTCAAACATTTCTGGTATATGAATAACATGATGTTTTTCAATGGCAAAAATCAATGAATATTGTAAATGCACAAACAGTAATTTCTCCGCATTGCAAGGTGCAATTCTGAAATTTTTTGCTTTTTCCTGCTCCTCTTAGCATGATAAAGAAGATTCAAAGAGAGTGAGATGCCAGCTCCTTTCATTCAGTCAGTAGCTTCAATCATTTCTGGTATATGAATAACATGATGTTTTTCAATGGCAAAAATCAATTAATATTGTAAATGCACAAACAGTAATTTCTCCGCATTGCAAGGTGCAATTCTGAAATTTTTTGCTTTTTCCTGCTCCTCTTAGCATGATAAAGAAGATTCAAAGAGAGTGAGATGCCAGCTCCTTTCATTCAGTCAGTAGCTTCAATCATTTCTGGACGTTTTTCAATGGCAAAAATCAATGAATATTGCAAATGCACAAACAGTAATTTCTCCGCATTGCAAGGTGCAATTCTGAAATTTTTTGCTTTTTCCTGCTCCTCTTAGCATGATAAACAAGATTCAAAGAGAGTGAGATGCCAGCTCCTTTCATTCAGTCAGTAGCTTCAATCATTTCTGGACGTTTTTCAATGGCAAAAATCAATGAATATTGTAAATGCACAAACAGTAATTTCTCCGCATTGCAAGGTGCAATTCTGAAATTTTTTGCTTTTTCCTGCTCCTCTTAGCATGATAAAGAAGATTCAAAGAGAGTGAGATGCCAGCTCCTTTCATTCAGTCAGGAGCTTCAATCATTTCTGGACGTTTTTCAATGACAAAAATCAATGAATATTGTAAATGCACAAACAGTAATTTCTCCGCATTGCAAGGTGCAATTCTGAAATTTTTTGCTTTTTCCTGCTCCTCTTAGCATGATAAAGAAGATTCAAAGAGAGTGAGATGCCAGCTCCTTTCATTCAGTCAGTAGCTTCAATCATTTCTGGTATATGAATAACATGATGTTTTTCAATGGCAAAAATCAATGAATATTGTAAATGCACAAACAGTAATTTCTCCGCATTGCAAGGTGCAATTCTGAAATTTTTTGCTTTTTCCTTCTCCTCTTAGCATGATAAAGAAGATTCAAAGAGAGTGAGATGCCAGCTCCTTTCATTCAGTCAGTAGCTTCAATCATTTCTGGACGTTTTTCAATGGCAAAAATCAATGAATATTGTAAATGCACAAACAGTAATTTCTCCGCATTGCAAGGTGCAATTCTGAAATTTTTTGCTTTTTCCTGCTCCTCTTAGCATGATAAACATGATTCAAAGAGAGTGAGATGCCAGCTCCTTTCATTCAGTCAGTAGCTTCAATCATTTCTGGACGTTTTTCAATGGCAAAAATCAATGAATATTGTAAATGCACAAACAGTAATTTCTCCGCATTGCAAGGTGCAATTATGAAATTTTTTGCTTTTTCCTGCTCCTCTTAGCATGATAAAGAAGATTCAAAGAGAGTGAGATGCCAGCTCCTTTCATTCAGTCAGTAGCTTCAAACATTTCTGGTATATGAATAACATGATGTTTTTCAATGGCAAAAATCAATGAATATTGTAAATGCACAAACAGTAATTTCTCCGCATTGCAAGGTGCAATTCTGAAATTTTTTGCTTTTTCCTGCTCCTCTTAGCATGATAAAGAAGATTCAAAGAGAGTGAGATGCCAGCTCCTTTCATTCAGTCAGTAGCTTCAATCATTTCTGGATGTTTTTCAATGGCAAAAATCAATGAATATTGTAAATGCACAAACAGTAATTTCTCCGCATTGCAAGGTGCAATTCTGAAATTTTTTGCTTTTTCCTGCTCCTCTTAGCATGATAAACAAGATTCAAAGAGAGTGAGATGCCAGCTCCTTTCATTCAGTCAGTAGCTTCAATCATTTCTGGACGTTTTTCAATGGCAAAAATCAATGAATATTGTAAATGCACAAACAGTAATTTCTCCGCATTGCAAGGTGCAATTCTGAAATTTTTTGCTTTTTCCTGCTCCTCTTAGCATGATAAAGAAGATTCAAAGAGAGTGAGATGCCAGCTCCTTTCATTCAGTCAGTAGCTTCAAACATTTCTGGTATATGAATAACATGATGTTTTTCAATGGCAAAAATCAATGAATATTGTAAATGCACAAACAGTAATTTCTCCGCATTGCAAGGTGCAAGTCTGAAATTTTTTGCTTTTTCCTGCTCCTCTTAGCATGATAAAGAAGATTCAAGGAGAGTGAGATGCCAGCTACTTTCATTCAGTCAGTAGCTTCAATCATTTCTGGACATTTTTCAATGGTAAAAATCAATGAATACTGTAAATGCACAAACAGTAATTTCTCCACATTGCAAGGTGCAATTCTGAAATTTTTTGCTTTTTCCTGCTCCTCTTAGCATGATAAAGAAGATTCAAAGAGAGTGAGATGCCAGCTCCTTTCATTCAGTCAGTAGCTTCAAACATTTCTGGTATATGAATAACATGATGTTTTTCAATGGCAAAAATCAATGAATATTGTAAATGCACAAACAGTAATTTCTCCGCATTGCAAGGTGCAATTCTGAAATTTTTTGCTTTTTCCTGCTCCTCTTAGCATGATAAAGAAGATTCAAAGAGAGTGAGATGCCAGCTCCTTTCATTCAGTCAGTAGCTTCAAACATTTCTGGTATATGAATAACATGATGTTTTTCAATGGCAAAAATCAATGAATATTGTAAATGCACAAACAGTAATTTCTCCGCATTGCAAGGTGCAAGTCTGAAATTTTTTGCTTTTTCCTGCTCCTCTTAGCATGATAAAGAAGATTCAAAGAGAGTGAGATGCCAGCTACTTTCATTCAGTCAGTAGCTTCAATCATTTCTGGACGTTTTTCAATGGTAAAAATCAATGAATATTGTAAATGCACAAACAGTAATTTCTCCACATTGCAAGGTGCAATTCTGAAATGTTTTGCTTTTTCCTGCTCCTCTTAGCATGATAAAGAAGATTCAAAGAGAGTGAGATGCCAGCTCCTTTCATTCAGTCAGTAGCATCAAACATTTCTGGTATATGAATAACATGATGTTTTTCAATGGCAAAAATCAATGAATATTGTAAATGCACAAACAGTAATTTCTCCGCATTGCAAGGTGCAATTCTGAAATTTTTTGCTTTTTCCTGCTCCTCTTAGCATGATAAAGAAGATGCAAAGAGAGTGAGATGCCAGCTCCTTTCATTCAGTCAGTAGCTTCAATCATTTCTGGATGTTTTTCAATGGCAAAAATCAATGAATATTGTAAATGCACAAACTGTAATTTCTCCGCATTGCAAGGTGCAATTCTGAAATTTTTTGCTTTTTCCTGCTCCTCTTAGCATGATAAAGAAGATTCAAAGAGAGTGAGATGCCAGCTACTTTCATTCAGTCAGTAGCTTCAATCATTTCTGGACGTTTTTCAATGGTAAAAATCAATGAATATTGTAAATGCACAAACAGTAATTTCTCCACATTGCAAGGTGCAATTCTGAAATTTTTTGCTTTTTCCTGCTCCTCTTAGCATGATAAAGAAGATTCAAAGAGAGTGAGATGCCAGCTCCTTTCATTCAGTCAGTAGCTTCAAACATTTCTGGTATATGAATAACATGATGTTTTTCAATGGCAAAAATCAATGAATATTGTAAATGCACAAACAGTAATTTCTCCGCATTGCAAGGTGCAATTCTGAAATTTTTTGCTTTTTCCTGCTCCTCTTAGCAAGATAAAGAAGATTCAAAGAGAGTGAGATGCCTGCTCCTTTCATTCAGTCAGTAGCTTCAAACATTTCTGGTATATGAATAACATGATGTTTTTCAATGGCAAAAATCAATGAATATTGTAAATGCACAAACAGTAATTTCTCCGCATTGCAAGGTGCAATTCTGAAATTTTTTGCTTTTTCCTGCTCCTCTTAGCATGATAAAGAAGATTCAAAGAGAGTGAGATGCCAGCTCCTTTCATTCAGTCAGTAGCTTCAATCATTTCTGGATGTTTTTCAATGGCAAAAATCAATGAATATTGTAAATGCACAAACTGTAATTTCTCCGCATTGCAAGGTGCAATTCTGAAATTTTTTGCTTTTTCCTGCTCCTCTTAGCATGATAAAGAAGATTCAAAGAGAGTGAGATGCCAGCTACTTTCATTCAGTCAGTAGCTTCAATCATTTCTGGACGTTTTTCAATGGTAAAAATCAATGAATATTGTAAATGCACAAACAGTAATTTCTCCACATTGCAAGGTGCAATTCTGAAATTTTTTGCTTTTTCCTGCTCCTCTTAGCATGATAAAGAAGATTCAAAGAGAGTGAGATGCCAGCTCCTTTCATTCAGTCAGTAGCTTCAAACATTTCTGGTATATGAATAACATGATGTTTTTCAATGGCAAAAATCAATGAATATTGTAAATGCACAAACAGTAATTTCTCCGCATTGCAAGGTGCAAATCTGAAATTTTTTGCTTTTTCCTGCTCCTCTTAGCATGATAAAGAAGATTCAAAGAGAGTGAGATGCCTGCTCCTTTCATTCAGTCAGTAGCTTCAAACATTTCTGGTATATGAATAACATGATGTTTTTCAATGGCAAAAATCAATGAATATTGTAAATGCACAAACAGTAATTTCTCCGCATTGCAAGGTGCAATTCTGAAATTTTTTGCTTTTTCCTGCTCCTCTTAGCATGATAAAGAAGATTCAAAGAGAGTGAGATGCCAGCTCCTTTCATTCAGTCAGTAGCTTCAATCATTTCTGGACGTTTTTCAATGGCAAAAATCAATGAATATTGTAAATGCACAAACAGTAATTTCTCCGCATTGCAAGGTGCAATTCTGAAATTTTTTGCTTTTTCCTGCTCCTCTTAGCATGATAAAGAAGATTCAAAGAGAGTGAGATGTCAGCTCCTTTCATTCAGTCAGTAGCTTCAAACATTTCTGGTATATGAATAACATGATGTTTTTCAATGGCAAAAATCAATGAATTTTGTAAATGCACAAACAGTAATTTCTCCGCATTGCAAGGTGCAATTCTGAAATTTTTTTGCTTTTTCCTGCTCCTCTTAGCATGATAAAGAAGATTCAAAGAGAGTGAGATGCCAGTTCCTTTCATTCAGTCAGTAGCTTCAATCATTTCTGGACGTTTTTCAATGGCAAAAATCAATGAATATTGTAAATGCACAAACAGTAATTTCTCCGCATTGCAAGGTGCAATTCTGAAATTTTTTGCTTTTTCCTGCTCCTCTTAGCATGATAAAGAAGATTCAAAGAGATTGAGATGCCAGCTCCTTTCATTCAGTCAGTAGCTTCAATCATTTCTGGTATATGAATAACATGATGTTTTTCAATGGCAAAAATCAATGAATATTGTAAATGCACAAACAGTAATTTCTCCGCATTGCAAGGTGCAATTCTGAAATTTTTTGCTTTTTCCTGCTCCTCTTAGCATGATAAAGAAGATTCAAAGAGAGTGAGATGCCAGCTCCTTTCATTCAGTCAGTAGCTTCAATCATTTCTGGACGTTTTTCAATGGCAAAAATCAATGAATATTGTAAATGCACAAACAGTAATTTCTCCGCATTGCAAGGTGCAATTCTGAAATTTTTTGCTTTTTCCTGCTCCTCTTAGCATGATAAACAAGATTCAAAGAGAGTGAGATGCCAGCTCCTTTCATTCAGTCAGTAGCTTCAATCATTTCTGGACGTTTTTCAATGGCAAAAATCAATGAATATTGTAAATGCACAAACAGTAATTTCTCCGCATTGCAAGGTGCAATTCTGAAATTTTTTGCTTTTTCCTGCTCCTCTTAGCATGATAAAGAAGATTCAAAGAGAGTGAGATGCCAGCTCCTTTCATTCAGTCAGTAGCTTCAAACATTTCTGGTATATGAATAACATGATGTTTTTCAATGGCAAAAATCAATGAATATTGTAAACGCACAAACAGTAATTTCTCCGCATTGCAAGGTGCAAGTCTGAAATTTTTTGCTTTTTCCTGCTCCTCTTAGCATGATAAAGAAGATTCAAAGAGAGTGAGATGCCAGCTCCTTTCATTCAGTCAGTAGCTTCAATCATTTCTGGACGTTTTTCAATGGCAAAAATCAATGAATATTGTAAATGCACAAACTGTAATTTCTCCGCATTGCAAAGTGCAATTCTGAAATTTTTTGCTTTTTCCTGCTCCTCTTAGCATGATAAAGAAGATTCAAAGAGAGTGAGATGCCAGCTCCTTTCATTCAGTCAGTAGCTTCAAACATTTCTGGTATATGAATAACATGTTTTTCAATGGCAAAAATCAATGAATATTGTAAATGCACAAACAGTAATTTCTCCGCATTGCAAGGTGAAATTCTGAAATTTTTTGCTTTTTCCTGCTCCTCTTAGCATGATAAAGAAGATTCAAAGAGAGTGAGATGCCAGCTCCTTTCATTCAGTCAGTAGCTTCAAACATTTCTGGTATATGAATAACATGATGTTTTTCAATGGCAAAAATCAATGAATATTGTAAATGCACAAACAGTAATTTCTCCGCATTGCAAGGTGCAATTCTGAAATTTTTTGCTTTTTCCTGCTCCTCTTTGCATGATAAAGAAGATTCAAAGAGAGTGAGATGCCAGCTCCTTTCATTCAGTCAGTAGCTTCAAACATTTCTGGTATATGAATAACATGATGTTTTTCAATGGCAAAAATCAATGAATATTGTAAATGCACAAACAGTAATTTCTCCGCATTGCAAGGTGCAATTCTGAAATTTTTTGCTTTTTCCTGCTCCTCTTAGCATGATAAAGAAGATTCAAAGAGAGTGAGATGCCAGCTCCTTTCATTCAGTCAGTAGCTTCAATCATTTCTGGACGTTTTTCAATGGCAAAAATCATTGAATATTGTAAATGCACAAACAGTAATTTCTCCGCATTGCAAGGTGCAATTCTGAAATTTTTTACTTTTTCCTGCTCCTCTTAGCATGATAAAGAAGATTCAAAGAGAGTGAGATGCCAGCTCCTTTCATTCAGTCAGTAGCTTCAATCATTTCTGGTATATGAATAACATGATGTTTTTCAATGGCAAAAATCAATGAATATTGTAAATGCACAAACAGTAATTTCTCCGCATTGCAAGGTGCAATTCTGAAATTTTTTGTTTTTTCCTGCTCCTCTTAGCATGATAAAGAAGATTCAAAGAGAGTGAGATGCCAGCTCCTTTCATTCAGTCAGTAGCTTCAAACATTTCTGGTATATGAATAACATGATGTTTTTCAATGGCAAAAATCAATGAATATTGTAAATGCACAAACAGTAATTTCTCCGCATTGCAAGGTGCAATTCTGAAATTTTTTGCTTTTTCCTGCTCCTCTTAGCATGTTAAAGAAGATTCAAAGAGAGTGAGATGCCAGCTCCTTTCGTTCAGTCAGTAGCCTCAATCATTTCTGGACGTTTTTCAATGGTAAAAATCAATGAATATTGTAAATGCACAAACAGTAATTTCTCCGCATTGCAAGGTGCAATTCTGAAATTTTTTGCTTTTTCCTGCTCCTCTTAGCATGATAAAGAAGATTCAAAGAGAGTGAGATGCCAGCTCCTTTCATTCAGTCAGTAGCTTCAAACATTTCTGGTATATGAATAACATGATGTTTTTCAATGGCAAAAATCAATGAATATTGTAAATGCACAAACAGTAATTTCTCCGCATTGCAAGGTGCAATTCTGAATTTTTTTGCTTTTTCCTGCTCCTCTTAGCATGATAAAGAAGATTCAAAGAGAGTGAGATGCCAGCTCCTTTCATTCAGTCAGTAGCTTCAATCATTTCTGGTATATGAATAACATGATGTTTTTCAATGGCAAAAATCAATGAATATTGTAAATGCACAAACAGTAATTTCTCCGCATTGCAAGGTGCAATTCTGAAATTTTTTGCTTTTTCCTGCTCCTCTTAGCATGATAAAGAAGATTCAAAGAGAGTGAGATGCCAGCTCCTTTCATTCAGTCAGTAGCTTCAATCATTTCTGGACGTTTTTCAATGGCAAAAATCAATGAATATTGCAAATGCACAAACAGTAATTTCTCCGCATTGCAAGGTGCAATTCTGAAATTTTTTGCTTTTTCCTGCTCCTCTTAGCATGATAAACAAGATTCAAAGAGAGTGAGATGCCAGCTCCTTTCATTCAGTCAGTAGCTTCAATCATTTCTGGACGTTTTTCAATGGCAAAAATCAATGAATATTGTAAATGCACAAACAGTAATTTCTCCGCATTGCAAGGTGCAATTCTGAAATTTTTTGCTTTTTCCTGCTCCTCTTAGCATGATAAAGAAGATTCAAAGAGAGTGAGATGCCAGCTCCTTTCATTCAGTCAGTAGCTTCAATCATTTCTGGACGTTTTTCAATGGCAAAAATCAATGAATATTGTAAATGCACAAACAGTAATTTCTCCGCATTGCAAGGTGCAATTCTGAAATTTTTTGCTTTTTCCTGCTCCTCTTAGCATGATAAAGAAGATTCAAAGAGAGTGAGATGCCAGCTCCTTTCATTCAGTCAGTAGCTTCAATCATTTCTGGTATATGAATAACATGATGTTTTTCAATGGCAAAAATCAATGAATATTGTAAATGCACAAACAGTAATTTCTCCGCATTGCAAGGTGCAATTCTGAAATTTTTTGCTTTTTCCTTCTCCTCTTAGCATGATAAAGAAGATTCAAAGAGAGTGAGATGCCAGCTCCTTTCATTCAGTCAGTAGCTTCAATAATTTCTGGACGTTTTTCAATGGCAAAAATCAATGAATATTGTAAATGCACAAACAGTAATTTCTCCGCATTGCAAGGTGCAATTCTGAAATTTTTTGCTTTTTCCTGCTCCTCTTAGCATGATAAACATGATTCAAAGAGAGTGAGATGCCAGCTCCTTTCATTCAGTCAGTAGCTTCAATCATTTCTGGACGTTTTTCAATGGCAAAAATCAATGAATATTGTAAATGCACAAACAGTAATTTCTCCGCATTGCAAGGTGCAATTATGAAATTTTTTGCTTTTTCCTGCTCCTCTTAGCATGATAAAGAAGATTCAAAGAGAGTGAGATGCCAGCTCCTTTCATTCAGTCAGTAGCTTCAAACATTTCTGGTATATGAATAACATGATGTTTTTCAATGGCAAAAATCAATGAATATTGTAAATGCACAAACAGTAATTTCTCCGCATTGCAAGGTGCAATTCTGAAATTTTTTGCTTCTTCCTGCTCCTCTTAGCATGATAAAGAAGATTCAAAGAGAGTGAGATGCCAGCTCCTTTCATTCAGTCAGTAGCTTCAATCATTTCTGGATGTTTTTCAATGGCAAAAATCAATGAATATTGTAAATGCACAAACAGTAATTTCTCCGCATTGCAAGGTGCAATTCTGAAATTTTTTGCTTTTTCCTGCTCCTCTTAGCATGATAAACAAGATTCAAAGAGAGTGAGATGCCAGCTCCTTTCATTCAGTCAGTAGCTTCAATCATTTCTGGACGTTTTTCAATGGCAAAAATCAATGAATATTGTAAATGCACAAACAGTAATTTCTCCGCATTGCAAGGTGCAATTCTGAAATTTTTTGCTTTTTCCTGCTCCTCTTAGCATGATAAAGAAGATTCAAAGAGAGTGAGATGCCAGCTCCTTTCATTCAGTCAGTAGCTTCAAACATTTCTGGTATATGAATAACATGATGTTTTTCAATGGCAAAAATCAATGAATATTGTAAATGCACAAACAGTAATTTCTCCGCATTGCAAGGTGCAAGTCTGAAATTTTTTGCTTTTTCCTGCTCCTCTTAGCATGATAAAGAAGATTCAAAGAGAGTGAGATGCCAGCTACTTTCATTCAGTCAGTAGCTTCAATCATTTCTGGACGTTTTTCAATGGTAAAAATCAATGAATATTGTAAATGCACAAACAGTAATTTCTCCACATTGCAAGGTGCAATTCTGAAATTTTTTGCTTTTTCCTGCTCCTCTTAGCATGATAAAGAAGATTCAAAGAGAGTGAGATGCCAGCTCCTTTCATTCAGTCAGTAGCATCAAACATTTCTGGTATATGAATAACATGATGTTTTTCAATGGCAAAAATCAATGAATATTGTAAATGCACAAACAGTAATTTCTCCGCATTGCAAGGTGCAATTCTGAAATTTTTTGCTTTTTCCTGCTCCTCTTAGCATGATAAAGAAGATTCAAAGAGAGTGAGATGCCAGATCCTTTCATTCAGTCAGTAGCTTCAATCATTTCTGGATGTTTTTCAATGGCAAAAATCAATGAATATTGTAAATGCACAAACTGTAATTTCTCCGCATTGCAAGGTGCAATTCTGAAATTTTTTGCTTTTTCCTGCTCCTCTTAGCATGATAAAGAAGATTCAAAGAGAGTGAGATGCCAGCTCCTTTCATTCAGTCAGTAGCTTCAATCATTTCTGGACGTTTTTCAATGGCAAAAATCAATGAATATTGTAAATGCACAAACAGTAATTTCTCCGCATTGCAAGGTGCAATTCTGAAATTTTTTGCTTTTTCCTGCTCCTCTTAGCATGATAAAGAAGATTCAAAGAGAGTGAGATGCCAGCTCCTTTCATTCAGTCAGTACCTTCAATCATTTCTGGACGTTTTTCAATGGCAAAAATCAATGAATATTGTAAATGCACAAACAGTAATTTCTCCGCATTGCAAGGTGCAATTCTGAAATTTTTTGCTTTTTCCCGCTCCTCTTAGCATGATAAAGAAGATTCAAAGAGAGTGAGGTGCCAGCTCCTTTCATTCAGTCAGTAGCTTCAAACATTTCTGGTATATGAATAACATGTTTTTCAATGGCAAAAATCAATGAATATTGTAAATGCACAAACAGTAATTTCTCCGCATTGCAAGGTGCAATTCTGAAATTTTTTGCTTTTTCCTGCTCCTCTTAGCATGATAAAGAAGATTTAAAGAGAGTGAGATGCCAGCTCCTTTCATTCAGTCAGTAGCTTCAATCATTTCTGGACGTTTTTCAATGGCAAAAATCAATGAATATTGTAAATGCACAAACAGTAATTTCTCCGCATTGCAAGGTGCAATTCTGAAATTTTTTGCTTTTTCCTGCTCCTCTTAGCATGATAAAGAAGATTCAAAGAGAGTGAGATGCCAGCTCCTTTCATTCAGTCAGTAGCTTCAAACATTTCTGGTATATGAATAACATGATGTTTTTCAATGGCAAAAATCAATGAATATTGTAAATGCACAAACAGTAATTTCTCCGCATTGCAAGGTGCAAGTCTGAAATTTTTTGCTTTTTCCTGCTCCTCTTAGCATGATAAAGAAGATTCAAAGAGAGTGAGATGCCAGCTACTTTCATTCAGTCAGTAGCTTCAATCATTTCTGGACGTTTTTCAATGGTAAAAATCAATGAATATTGTAAATGCACAAACAGTAATTTCTCCACATTGCAAGGTGCAATTCTGAAATTTTTTGCTTTTTCCTGCTCCTCTTAGCATGATAAAGAAGATTCAAAGAGAGTGAGATACCAGCTCCTTTCATTCAGTCAGTAGCTTCAAACATTTCTGGTATATGAATAACATGATGTTTTTCAATGGCAAAAATCAATGAATATTGTAAATGCACAAACAGTAATTTCTCCGCATTGCAAGGTGCAATTCTGAAATTTTTTGCTTTTTCCTGCTCCTCTTAGCATGATAAAGAAGATTCAAAGAGAGTGAGATGCCTGCTCCTTTCATTCAGTCAGTAGCTTCAAACATTTCTGGTATATGAATAACATGATGTTTTTCAATGGCAAAAATCAATGAATATTGTAAATGCACAAACAGTAATTTCTCCGCATTGCAAGGTGCAATTCTGAAATTTTTTGCTTTTTCCTGCTCCTCTTAGCATGATAAAGAAGATTCAAAGAGAGTGAGATGCCAGCTCCTTTCATTCAGTCAGTAGCTTCAATCATTTCTGGACGTTTTTCAATGGCAAAAATCAATGAATATTGTAAATGCACAAACAGTAATTTCTCCGCATTGCAAGGTGCAATTCTGAAATTTTTTGCTTTTTCCTGCTCCTCTTACCATGATAAAGAAGATTCAAAGAGAGTGAGATGTCAGCTCCTTTCATTCAGTCAGTAGCTTCAAACATTTCTGGTATATGAATAACATGATGTTTTTCAATGGCAAAAATCAATGAATTTTGTAAATGCACAAACAGTAATTTCTCCGCATTGCAAGGTGCAATTCTGAAATTTTTTTGCTTTTTCCTACTCCTCTTAGCATGATAAAGAAGATTCAAAGAGAGTGAGATGCCAGTTCCTTTCATTCAGTCAGTAGCTTCAATCATTTCTGGACGTTTTTCAATGGCAAAAATCAATGAATATTGTAAATGCACAAACAGTAATTTCTCCGCATTGCAAGGTGCAATTCTGAAATTTTTTGCTTTTTCCTGCTCCTCTTAGCATGATAAAGAAGATTCAAAGAGAGTGAGATGCCAGCTCCTTTCATTCAGTCAGTAGCTTCAATCATTTCTGGTATATGAATAACATGATGTTTTTCAATGGCAAAAATCAATGAATATTGTAAATGCACAAACAGTAATTTCTCCGCATTGCAAGGTGCAATTCTGAAATTTTTTGCTTTTTCCTGCTCCTCTTAGCATGATAAAGAAGATTCAAAGAGAGTGAGATGCCAGCTCCTTTCATTCAGTCAGTAGCTTCAATCATTTCTGGACGTTTTTCAATGGCAAAAATCAATGAATATTGTAAATGCACAAACAGTAATTTCTCCGCATTGCAAGGTGCAATTCTGAAATTTTTTGCTTTTTCCTGCTCCTCTTAGCATGATAAACAAGATTCAAAGAGAGTGAGATGCCAGCTCCTTTCATTCAGTCAGTAGCTTCAATCATTTCTGGACGTTTTTCAATGGCAAAAATCAATGAATATTGTAAATGCACAAACAGTAATTTCTCCGCATTGCAAGGTGCAATTCTGAAATTTTTTGCTTTTTCCTGCTCCTCTTAGCATGATAAAGAAGATTCAAAGAGAGTGAGATGCCAGCTCCTTTCATTCAGTCAGTAGCTTCAAACATTTCTGGTATATGAATAACATGATGTTTTTCAATGGCAAAAATCAATGAATATTGTAAATGCACAAACAGTAATTTCTCCGCATTGCAAGGTGCAATTCTGAAATTTTTTGCTTTTTCCTGCTCCTCTTAGCATGATAAAGAAGATTCAAAGAGAGTGAGATGCCAGCTCCTTTCATTCAGTCAGTAGCTTCAAACATTTCTGGTATATGAATAACATGATGTTTTTCAATGGCAAAAATCAATGAATATTGTAAATGCACAAACAGTAATTTCTCCGCATTGCAAGGTGCAATTCTGAAATTTTTTGCTTTTTCCTGCTCCTCTTAGCATGATAAAGTATATTCAAAGAGAGTGAGATGCCAGCTCCTTTCATTCAGTCAGTAGCTTCAATCATTTCTGGATGTTTTTCAATGGCAAAAATCAATGAATATTGTAAATGCACAAACTGTAATTTCTCCGCATTGCAAGGTGCAATTCTGAAATTTTTTGCTTTTTCCTGCTCCTCTTAGCATGATAAAGAAGATTCAAAGAGAGTGAGATGCCAGCTCCTTTCATTCAGTCAGTAGCTTCAATCATTTCTGGACGTTTTTCAATGGCAAAAATCAATGAATATTGTAAATGCACAAACAGTAATTTCTCCGCATTGCAAGGTGCAATTCTGAAATTTTTTGCTTTTTCCTGCTCCTATTAGCATGATAAAGAAGATTCAAAGAGAGTGAGATGCCAGCTCCTTTCATTCAGTCAGTACCTTCAATCATTTCTGGACGTTTTTCAATGGCAAAAATCAATGAATATTGTAAATGCACAAACAGTAATTTCTCCGCATTGCAAGGTGCAATTCTGAAATTTTTTGCTTTTTCCCGCTCCTCTTAGCATGATAAAGAAGATTCAAAGAGAGTGAGGTGCCAGCTCCTTTCATTCAGTCAGTAGCTTCAAACATTTCTGGTATATGAATAACATGTTTTTCAATGGCAAAAATCAATGAATATTGTAAATGCACAAACAGTAATTTCTCCGCATTGCAAGGTGCAATTCTGAAATTTTTTGATTTTTCCTGCTCCTCTTAGCATGATAAAGAAGATTCAAAGAGAGTGAGATGCCAGCTCCTTTCATTCAGTCAGTAGCTTCAATCATTTCTGGATGTTTTTCAATGGCAAAAATCAATGAATATTGTAAATGCACAAACAGTAATTTCTCCGCATTGCAAGGTGCAATTCTGAAATTTTTTACTTTTTCCTGCTCCTCTTAGCATGATAAAGAAGATTCAAAGAGAGTGAGATGCCAGCTCCTTTCATTCAGTCAGTAGCTTCAATCATTTCTGGACGTTTTTCAATGGCAAAAATCAATGAATATTGTAAATGCACAAACAGTAATTTCTCCGCATTGCAAGGTGCAATTCTGAAATTTTTTGCTTTTTCCTGCTCCTCTTAGCATGATAAAGAAGATTCAAAGAGAGTGAGATGCCAGCTCCTTTCATTCAGTCAGTAGCTTCAAACATTTCTGGTATATGAATAACATGATGTTTTTCAATGGCAAAAATCAATGAATATTGTAAATGCACAAACAGTAATTTCTCCGCATTGCAAGGTGCAAGTCTGAAATTTTTTGCTTTTTCCTGCTCCTCTTAGCATGATAAAGAAGATTCAAAGAGAGTGAGATGCCAGCTACTTTCATTCAGTCAGTAGCTTCAATCATTTCTGGACGTTTTTCAATGGTAAAAATCAATGAATATTGTAAATGCACAAACAGTAATTTCTCCACATTGCAAGGTGCAATTCTGAAATTTTTTGCTTTTTCCTGCTCCTCTTAGCATGATAAAGAAGATTCAAAGAGAGTGAGATGCCAGCTCCTTTCATTCAGTCAGTAGCTTCAAACATTTCTGGTATATGAATAACATGATGTTTTTCAATGGCAAAAATCAATGAATATTGTAAATGCACAAACAGTAATTTCTCCGCATTGCAAGGTGCAATTCTGAAATTTTTTGCTTTTTCCTGCTCCTCTTAGCATGATAAAGAAGATTCAAAGAGAGTGAGATGCCAGCTCCTTTCATTCAGTCAGTAGCTTCAAACATTTCTGGTATATGAATAACATGATGTTTTTCAATGGCAAAAATCAATGAATATTGTAAATGCACAAACAGTAATTTCTCCGCATTGCAAGGTGCAATTCTGAAATTTTTTGCTTTTTCCTGCTCCTCTTAGCATGATAAAGAAGATTCAAAGAGAGTGAGATGCCAGCTCCTTTCATTCAGTCAGTAGCTTCAATCATTTCTGGACGTTTTTCAATGGCAAAAATCAATGAATATTGTAAATGCACAAACAGTAATTTCTCCGCATTGCAAGGTGCAATTCTGAAATTTTTTGCTTTTTCCTGCTCCTCTTAGCATGATAAACAAGATTCAAAGAGAGTGAGATGCCAGCTCCTTTCATTCAGTCAGTAGCTTCAATCATTTCTGGACGTTTTTCAATGGCAAAAATCAATGAATATTGTAAATGCACAAACAGTAATTTCTCCGCATTGCAAGGTGCAATTCTGAAATTTTTTGCTTTTTCCTGCTCCTCTTAGCATGATAAAGAAGATTCAAAGAGAGTGAGATGCCAGCTCCTTTCATTCAGTCAGTAGCTTCAAACATTTCTGGTATATGAATAACATGATGTTTTTCAATGGCAAAAATCAATGAATATTGTAAACGCACAAACAGTAATTTCTCAGCATTGCAAGGTGCAAGTCTGAAATTTTTTGCTTTTTCCTGCTCCTCTTAGCATGATAAAGAAGATTCAAAGAGAGTGAGATGCCAGCTACTTTCATTCAGTCAGTAGCTTCAGTCATTTCTGGACGTTTTTCAATGGTAAAAATCAATGAATATTGTAAATGCACAAACAGTAATTTCTCCACATTGCAAGGTGCAATTCTGAAATTTTTTGCTTTTTCCTGCTCCTCTTAGCATGATAAAGAAGATTCAAAGAGAGTGAGATGCCAGCTCCTTTCATTCAGTCAGTAGCTTCAAACATTTCTGGTATATGAATAACATGATGTTTTTCAATGGCAAAAATCAATGAATATTGTAAATGCACAAACAGTAATTTCTCTGCATTGCAAGGTGCAATTCTGAAATTTTTTGCTTTTTCCTGCTCCTCTTAGCATGATAAAGAAGATTCAAAGAGAGTGAGATGCCAGCTACTTTCATTCAGTCAGTAGCTTCAATCATTTCTGGACGTTTTTCAATGGTAAAAATCAATGAATATTGTAAATGCACAAACAGTAATTTCTCCACATTGCAAGGTGCAATTCTGAAATTTTTTGCTTTTTCCTGCTCCTCTTAGCATGATAAAGAAGATTCAAAGAGAGTGAGATGCCAGCTCCTTTCATTCAGTCAGTAGATTCAAACATTTCTGGTATATGAATAACATGATGTTTTTCAATGGCAAAAATCAATGAATATTGTAAATGCACAAACAGTAATTTCTCCGCATTGCAAGGTGCAATTCTGAAATTTTTTGCTTTTTCCTGCTCCTCTTAGCATGATAAAGAAGATTCAAAGAGAGTGAGATGCCAGCTCCTTTCATTCAGTCAGTAGCTTCAAACATTTCTGGTATATGAATAACATGATGTTTTTCAATGGCAAAAATCAATGAATATTGTAAATGCACAAACAGTAATTTCTCCGCATTGCAAGGTGCAATTCTGAAATTTTTTGCTTTTTCCTGCTCCTCTTAGCATGATAAAGTATATTCAAAGAGAGTGAGATGCCAGCTCCTTTCATTCAGTCAGTAGCTTCAATCATTTCTGGATGTTTTTCAATGGCAAAAATCAATGAATATTGTAAATGCACAAACTGTAATTTCTCCGCATTGCAAGGTGCAATTCTGAAATTTTTTGCTTTTTCCTGCTCCTCTTAGCATGATAAAGAAGATTCAAAGAGAGTGAGATGCCAGCTCCTTTCATTCAGTCAGTAGCTTCAATCATTTCTGGACGTTTTTCAATGGCAAAAATCAATGAATATTGTAAATGCACAAACAGTAATTTCTCCGCATTGCAAGGTGCAATTCTGAAATTTTTTGCTTTTTCCTGCTCCTATTAGCATGATAAAGAAGATTCAAAGAGAGTGAGATGCCAGCTCCTTTCATTCAGTCAGTACCTTCAATCATTTCTGGACGTTTTTCAATGGCAAAAATCAATGAATATTGTAAATGCACAAACAGTAATTTCTCCGCATTGCAAGGTGCAATTCTGAAATTTTTTGCTTTTTCCCGCTCCTCTTAGCATGATAAAGAAGATTCAAAGAGAGTGAGGTGCCAGCTCCTTTCATTCAGTCAGTAGCTTCAAACATTTCTGGTATATGAATAACATGTTTTTCAATGGCAAAAATCAATGAATATTGTAAATGCACAAACAGTAATTTCTCCGCATTGCAAGGTGCAATTCTGAAATTTTTTGATTTTTCCTGCTCCTCTTAGCATGATAAAGAAGATTCAAAGAGAGTGAGATGCCAGCTCCTTTCATTCAGTCAGTAGCTTCAATCATTTCTGGATGTTTTTCAATGGCAAAAATCAATGAATATTGTAAATGCACAAACAGTAATTTCTCCGCATTGCAAGGTGCAATTCTGAAATTTTTTACTTTTTCCTGCTCCTCTTAGCATGATAAAGAAGATTCAAAGAGAGTGAGATGCCAGCTCCTTTCATTCAGTCAGTAGCTTCAATCATTTCTGGACGTTTTTCAATGGCAAAAATCAATGAATATTGTAAATGCACAAACAGTAATTTCTCCGCATTGCAAGGTGCAATTCTGAAATTTTTTGCTTTTTCCTGCTCCTCTTAGCATGATAAAGAAGATTCAAAGAGTGTGAGATGCCAGCTCCTTTCATTCAGTCAGTAGCTTCAAACATTTCTGGTATATGAATAACATGATGTTTTTCAATGGCAAAAATCAATGAATATTGTAAATGCACAAACAGTAATTTCTCCGCATTGCAAGGTGCAAGTCTGAAATTTTTTGCTTTTTCCTGCTCCTCTTAGCATGATAAAGAAGATTCAAAGAGAGTGAGATGCCAGCTACTTTCATTCAGTCAGTAGCTTCAATCATTTCTGGACGTTTTTCAATGGTAAAAATCAATGAATATTGTAAATGCACAAACAGTAATTTCTCCACATTGCAAGGTGCAATTCTGAAATTTTTTGCTTTTTCCTGCTCCTCTTAGCATGATAAAGAAGATTCAAAGAGAGTGAGATGCCAGCTCCTTTCATTCAGTCAGTAGCTTCAAACATTTCTGGTATATGAATAACATGATGTTTTTCAATGGCAAAAATCAATGAATATTGTAAATGCACAAACAGTAATTTCTCCGCATTGCAAGGTGCAATTCTGAAATTTTTTGCTTTTTCCTGCTCCTCTTAGCATGATAAAGAAGATTCAAAGAGAGTGAGATGCCAGCTCCTTTCATTCAGTCAGTAGCTTCAAACATTTCTGGTATATGAATAACATGATGTTTTTCAATGGCAAAAATCAATGAATATTGTAAATGCACAAACAGTAATTTCTCCGCATTGCAAGGTGCAATTCTGAAATTTTTTGCTTTTTCCTGCTCCTCTTAGCATGATAAAGAAGATTCAAAGAGAGTGAGATGCCAGCTCCTTTCATTCAGTCAGTAGCTTCAATCATTTCTGGACGTTTTTCAATGGCAAAAATCAATGAATATTGTAAATGCACAAACAGTAATTTCTCCGCATTGCAAGGTGCAATTCTGAAATTTTTTGCTTTTTCCTGCTCCTCTTAGCATGATAAAGAAGATTCAAAGAGAGTGAGATGCCAGCTCCTTTCATTCAGTCAGTAGCTTCAATCATTTCTGGACGTTTTTCAATGGCAAAAATCAATGAATATTGTAAATGCACAAACAGTAATTTCTCCGCATTGCAAGGTGCAATTCTGAAATTTTTTGCTTTTTCCTGCTCCTCTTAGCATGATAAAGAAGATTCAAAGAGAGTGAGATGCCAGCTCCTTTCATTCAGTCAGTAGCTTCAAACATTTCTGGTATATGAATAACATGATGTTTTTCAATGGCAAAAATCAATGAATATTGTAAATGCACAAACAGTAATTTCTCCGCATTGCAAGGTGCAATTCTGAAATTTTTTGCTTTTTCCTGCTCCTCTTAGCATGATAAAGAAGATTCAAAGAGAGTGAGATGCCAGCTCCTTTCATTCAGTCAGTAGCTTCAATCATTTCTGGACGTTTTTCAATGGCAAAAATCAATGAATATTGTAAATGCACAAACAGTAATTTCTCCGCATTGCAAGGTGCAATTCTGAAATTTTTTGCTTTTTCCTGCTCCTCTTAGCATGATAAAGAAGATTCAAAGAGAGTGAGATGCCAGCTCCTTTCATTCAGTCAGTAGCTTCAATCATTTCTGGACGTTTTTCAATGGCAAAAATCAATGAATATTGTAAATGCACAAACAGTAATTTCTCCGCATTGCAAGGTGCAATTCTGAAATTTTTTGCTTTTTCCTGCTCCTCTTAGCATGATAAAGAAGATTCAAAGAGAGTAAGATGCCAGCTCTTTTCATTCAGTCAGTAGCTTCAATCATTTCTGGTATATGAATAACATGATGTTTTTCAATGGCAAAAATCAATGAATATTGTAAATGCACAAACAGTAATTTCTCCGCATTGCAAGGTGCAATTCTGAAATTTTTTGCTTTTTCCTGCTCCTCTTAGCATGATAAAGAAGATTCAAAGAGAGTGAGATGCCAGCTCCTTTCATTCAGTCAGTAGCTTCAATCATTTCTGGACGTTTTTCAATGGCAAAAATCAATGAATATTGTAAATGCACAAACAGTAATTTCTCCGCATTGCAAGGTGCAATTCTGAAATTTTTTGCTTTTTCCTGCTCCTCTTAGCATGATAAAGAAGATTCAAAGAGAGTGAGATGCCAGCTCCTTTCATTCAGTCAGTAGCTTCAATCATTTCTGGACGTTTTTCAAAGGCAAAAATCAATGAATATTGTAAATGCACAAACAGTAATTTCTCCGCATTGCAAGGTGCAATTCTGAAATTTTTTGCTTTTTCCTGCTCCTCTTAGCATGATAAAGAAGATTCAAAGAGAGTGAGATGCCAGCTCCTTTCATTCAGTCAGTAGCTTCAAACATTTCTGGTATATGAATAACATGATGTTTTTCAATGGCAAAAATCAATGAATATTGTAAAAGCACAAACAGTAATTTCTCCGCATTGCAAGGTGCAATTCTGAAATTTTTTGCTTTTTCCTGCTCCTCTTAGCATGATAAAGAAGATTCAAAGAGAGTGAGATGCCAGCTCCTTTCATTCAGTCAGTAGCTTCAATCATTTCTGGACGTTTTTCAATGGCAAAAATCAATGAATATTGTAAATGCACAAACAGTAATTTCTCCGCATTGCAAGGTGCAATTCTGAAATTTTTTGCCTTTTCCTGCTCCTCTTAGCATGATAAAGAAGATTCAAAGAGAGTGAGATGCCAGCTCCTTTCATTCAGTCAGTAGCTTCAATCATTTCTGGTATATGAATAACATGATGTTTTTCAATGGCAAAAATCAATGAATATTGTAAATGCACAAACAGTAATTTCTCCGCATTGCAAGTTGCAATTCTGAAATTTTTTGCTTTTTCCTGCTCCTCTTAGCATGATAAAGAAGATTCAAAGAGAGTGAGATGCCAGCTCCTTTCATTCAGTCAGTAGCTTCAATCATTTCTGGACGTTTTTCAATGGCAAAAATCAATGAATATTGTAAATGCACAAACAGTAATTTCTCCGCATTGCAAGGTGCAATTCTGAAATTTTTTGCTTTTTCCTGCTCCTCTTAGCATGATAAAGAAGATTCAAAGAGAGTGAGATGCCAGCTCCTTTCATTCAGTCAGTAGCTTCAATCATTTCTGGACGTTTTTCAATGGCAAAAATCAATGAATATTGTAAATGCACAAACAGTAATTTCTCCGCATTGCAAGGTGCAATTCTGAAATTTTTTGCTTTTTCCTGCTCCTCTTAGCATGATAAAGAAGACTCAAAGAGAGTGAGATGCCAGCTCCTTTCATTCAGTCAGTAGCTTCAAACATTTCTGGTATATGAATAACAAGATGTTTTTCAATGGCAAAAATCAATGAATATTGTAAAAGCACAAACAGTAATTTCTCCGCATTGCAAGGTGCAATTCTGAAATTTTTTGCTTTTTCCTGCTCCTCTTAGCATGATAAAGAAGATTCAAAGAGAGTGAGATGCCAGCTCCTTTCATTCAGTCAGTAGCTTCAATCATTTCTGGACGTTTTTCAATGGCAAAAATCAATGAATATTGTAAATGCACAAACAGTAATTTCTCCGCATTGCAAGGTGCAATTCTGAAATTTTTTGCTTTTTCCTGCTCCTCTTAGCATGATAAAGAAGATTCAAAGAGAGTGAGATGCCAGCTCCTTTCATTCAGTCAGTAGCTTCAATCATTTCTGGTATATGAATAACATGATGTTTTTCAATGGCAAAAATCAATGAATATTGTAAATGCACAAACAGTAATTTCTCCGCATTGCAAGTTGCAATTCTGAAATTTTTTGCTTTTTCCTGCTCCTCTTAGCATGATAAAGAAGATTCAAAGA
Organism: Phyllobates terribilis; assembly: GCF_046119375.1. Lineage (NCBI taxonomy): Eukaryota > Metazoa > Chordata > Amphibia > Anura > Dendrobatidae > Phyllobates > Phyllobates terribilis. The sequence goes on from NW_027363349.1 coordinate 846,385, forward strand.
GAGTGAGATGCCAGCTCCTTTCATTCAGTCAGTAGCTTCAATCATTTCTGGACGTTTTTCAATGGCAAAAATCAATGAATATTGTAAATGCACAAACAGTAATTTCTCCGCATTGCAAGGTGCAATTCTGAAATTTTTTGCTTTTTCCTGCTCCTCTTAGCATGATAAAGAAGATTCAAAGAGAGTGAGATGCCAGCTCCTTTCATTCAGTCAGTAGCTTCAATCATTTCTGGACGTTTTTCAATGGCAAAAATCAATGAATATTGTAAATGCACAAACAGTAATTTCTCCGCATTGCAAGGTGCAATTCTGAAATTTTTTGCTTTTTCCTGCTCCTCTTAGCATGATAAAGAAGACTCAAAGAGAGTGAGATGCCAGCTCCTTTCATTCAGTCAGTAGCTTCAAACATTTCTGGTATATGAATAACAAGATGTTTTTCAATGGCAAAAATCAATGAATATTGTAAAAGCACAAACAGTAATTTCTCCGCATTGCAAGGTGCAATTCTGAAATTTTTTGCTTTTTCCTGCTCCTCTTAGCATGATAAAGAAGATTCAAAGAGAGTGAGATGCCAGCTCCTTTCATTCAGTCAGTAGCTTCAATCATTTCTGGACGTTTTTCAATGGCAAAAATCAATGAATATTGTAAATGCACAAACAGTAATTTCTCCGCATTGCAAGGTGCAATTCTGAAATTTTTTGCTTTTTCCTGCTCCTCTTAGCATGATAAAGAAGATTCAAAGAGAGTGAGATGCCAGCTCCTTTCATTCAGTCAGTAGCTTCAATCATTTCTGGTATATGAATAACATGATGTTTTTCAATGGCAAAAATCAATGAATATTGTAAATGCACAAACAGTAATTTCTCCACATTGCAAGGTGCAATTCTGAAATTTTTTGCTTTTTCCTGCTCCTCTTAGCATGATAAAGAAGATTCAAAGAGAGTGAGATGCCAGCTCCTTTCATTCAGTCAGTAGCTTCAATCATTTCTGGACGTTTTTCAATGGCAAAAATCAATGAATATTGTAAATGCACAAACAGTAATTTCTCCGCATTGCAAGGTGCAATTCTGAAATTTTTTGCTTTTTCCTGCTCCTCTTAGCATGATAAAGAAGATTCAAAGAGAGCGAGATGCCAGCTCCTTTCATTCAGTCAGTAGCTTCAATCATTTCTGGTATATGAATAACATGATGTTTTTCAATGGCAAAAATCAATGAATATTGTAAATGCACAAACAGTAATTTCTCCGCATTGCAAGGTGCAATTCTGAAATTTTTTGCTTTTTCCTGCTCCTCTTAGCATGATAAAGAAGATTCAAAGAGAGTGAGATGCCAGCTCCTTTCATTCAGTCAGTAGCTTCAATCATTTCTGGACGTTTTTCAATGGCAAAAATCAATGAATATTGTAAATGCACAAACAGTAATTTCTCCGCATTCCAAGGTGCAATTCTGAAATTTTTTGCTCTTTCCTGCTCCTCTTAGCATGATAAAGAAGATTCAAAGAGAGTGAGATGCCAGCTCCTTTCATTCAGTCAGTAGCTTCAAACATTTCTGGTATATGAATAACATGATGTTTTTCAATGGCAAAAATCAATGAATATTGTAAATGCACAAACAGTAATTTCTCCGCATTGCAAGGTGCAATTCTGAAATTTTTTGCTTTTTCCTGCTCCTCTTAGCATGATAAACAAGATTCAAAGAGAGTGAGATGCCAGCTCCTTTCATTCAGTCAGTAGCTTCAATCATTTCTGGACGTTTTTCAATGGCAAAAATCAATGAATATTGTAAATGCACGAACAGTAATTTCTCCGCATTGCAAGGTGCAATTCTGAAATTTTTTGCTTTTTCCTGCTCCTCTTAGCATGATAAAGAAGATTCAAAGAGAGTGAGATGCCAGCTCCTTTCATTCAGTCAGTAGCTTCAATCATTTCTGGACGTTTTTCAATGGCAAAAATCAATGAATATTGTAAATGCACAAACAGTAATTTCTCCGCATTGCAAGGAGCAATTCTGAAATGTTTTGCTTTTTCCTGCTCCTCTTAGCATGATAAAGAAGATTCAAAGAGAGTGAGATGCCAGCTCCTTTCATTCAGTCAGTAGCTTCAATCATTTCTGGTATATGAATAACATGATGTTTTTCAATGGCAAAAATCAATGAATATTGTAAATGCACAAACAGTAATTTCTCCGCATTGCAAGGTGCAATTCTGAAATTTTTTGCTTTTTCCTGCTCCTCTTAGCATGATAAAGAAGATTCAAAGAGAGTGAGATGCCAGCTCCTTTCATTCAGTCAGTAGCTTCAATCATTTCTGGACATTTTTCAATGGCAAAAATCAATGAATATTGTAAATGCACAAACAGTAATTTCTCCGCATTGCAAGGTGCAATTCTGAAATTTTTTGCTTTTTCCTGCTCCTCTTAGCATGATAAAGAAGATTCAAAGAGAGTGAGATGCCAGCTCCTTTCATTCAGTCAGTAGCTTCAAACATTTCTGGTATATGAATAACATGATGTTTTTCAATGGCAAAAATCAATGAATATTGTAAAAGCACAAACAGTAATTTCTCCGCATTGCAAGGTGCAATTCTGAAATTTTTTGCTTTTTCCTGCTCCTCTTAGCATGATAAAGAAGATTCAAAGAGAGTGAGATGCCAGCTCCTTTCATTCAGTCAGTAGCTTCAATCATTTCTGGACGTTTTTCAATGGCAAAAATCAATGAATATTGTAAATGCACAAACAGTAATTTCTCCGCATTGCAAGGTGCAATTCTGAAATTTTTTGCTTTTTCCTGCTCCTCTTAGCATGATAAAGAAGATTCAAAGAGAGTGAGATGCCAGCTCCTTTCATTCAGTCAGTAGCTTCAATCATTTCTGGTATATGAATAACATGATGTTTTTCAATGGCAAAAATCAATGAATATTGTAAATGCACAAACAGTAATTTCTCCGCATTGCAAGTTGCAATTCTGAAATTTTTTGCTTTTTCCTGCTCCTCTTAGCATGATAAAGAAGATTCAAAGAGAGTGAGATGCCAGCTCCTTTCATTCAGTCAGTAGCTTCAATTATTTCTGGACGTTTTTCAATGGCAAAAATCAATGAATATTGTAAATGCACAAACAGTAATTGCTCCGCATTGCAAGGTGCAATTCTGAAATTTTTTGCTTTTTCCTGCTCCTCTTAGCATGATAAAGAAGATTCAAAGAGAGTGAGATGCCAGCTCCTTTCATTCAGTCAGTTGCTTCAATCATTTCTGGACGTTTTTCAATGGCAAAAATCAATGAATATTGTAAATGCACAAACAGTAATTTCTCCGCATTGCAAGGTGCAATTCTGAAATTTTTTGCTTTTTCCTGCTCCTCTTAGCATGATAAAGAAGATTCAAAGAGAGTGAGATGCCAGCTCCTTTCATTCAGTCAGTAGCTTCAATCATTTCTGGTATATGAATAACATGATGTTTTTCAATGGCAAAAATCAATGAATATTGTAAATGCACAAACAGTAATTTCTCCACATTGCAAGGTGCAATTCTGAAATTTTTTGCTTTTTCCTGCTCCTCTTAGCATGATAAAGAAGATTCAAAGAGAGTGAGATGCCAGCTCCTTTCATTCAGTCAGTAGCTTCAATCATTTCTGGACGTTTTTCAATGGCAAAAATCAATGAATATTGTAAATGCACAAACAGTAATTTCTCCGCATTGCAAGGTGCAATTCTGAAATTTTTTGCTTTTTCCTGCTCCTCTTAGCATGATAAAGAAGATTCAAAGAGAGCGAGATGCCAGCTCCTTTCATTCAGTCAGTAGCTTCAATCATTTCTGGTATATGAATAACATGATGTTTTTCAATGGCAAAAATCAATGAATATTGTAAATGCACAAACAGTAATTTCTCCGCATTGCAAGGTGCAATTCTGAAATTTTTTGCTTTTTCCTGCTCCTCTTAGCATGATAAAGAAGATTCAAAGAGAGTGAGATGCCAGCTCCTTTCATTCAGTCAGTAGCTTCAATCATTTCTGGACGTTTTTCAATGGCAAAAATCAATGAATATTGTAAATGCACAAACAGTAATTTCTCCGCATTCCAAGGTGCAATTCTGAAATTTTTTGCTCTTTCCTGCTCCTCTTAGCATGATAAAGAAGATTCAAAGAGAGTGAGATGCCAGCTCCTTTCATTCAGTCAGTAGCTTCAAACATTTCTGGTATATGAATAACATGATGTTTTTCAATGGCAAAAATCAATGAATATTGTAAATGCACAAACAGTAATTTCTCCGCATTGCAAGGTGCAATTCTGAAATTTTTTGCTTTTTCCTGCTCCTCTTAGCATGATAAACAAGATTCAAAGAGAGTGAGATGCCAGCTCCTTTCATTCAGTCAGTAGCTTCAATCATTTCTGGACGTTTTTCAATGGCAAAAATCAATGAATATTGTAAATGCACGAACAGTAATTTCTCCGCATTGCAAGGTGCAATTCTGAAATTTTTTGCTTTTTCCTGCTCCTCTTAGCATGATAAAGAAGATTCAAAGAGAGTGAGATGCCAGCTCCTTTCATTCAGTCAGTAGCTTCAATCATTTCTGGACGTTTTTCAATGGCAAAAATCAATGAATATTGTAAATGCACAAACAGTAATTTCTCCGCATTGCAAGGAGCAATTCTGAAATTTTTTGCTTTTTCCTGCTCCTCTTAGCATGATAAAGAAGATTCAAAGAGAGTGAGATGCCAGCTCCTTTCATTCAGTCAGTAGCTTCAATCATTTCTGGTATATGAATAACATGATGTTTTTCAATGGCAAAAATCAATGAATATTGTAAATGCACAAACAGTAATTTCTCCGCATTGCAAGGTGCAATTCTGAAATTTTTTGCTTTTTCCTGCTCCTCTTAGCATGATAAAGAAGATTCAAAGAGAGTGAGATGCCAGCTCCTTTCATTCAGTCAGTAGCTTCAATCATTTCTGGACATTTTTCAATGGCAAAAATCAATGAATATTGTAAATGCACAAACAGTAATTTCTCCGCATTGCAAGGTGCAATTCTGAAATTTTTTGCTTTTTCCTGCTCCTCTTAGCATGATAAAGAAGATTCAAAGAGAGTGAGATGCCAGCTCCTTTCATTCAGTCAGTAGCTTCAAACATTTCTGGTATATGAATAACATGATGTTTTTCAATGGCAAAAATCAATGAATATTGTAAAAGCACAAACAGTAATTTCTCCGCATTGCAAGGTGCAATTCTGAAATTTTTTGCTTTTTCCTGCTCCTCTTAGCATGATAAAGAAGATTCAAAGAGAGTGAGATGCCAGCTCCTTTCATTCAGTCAGTAGCTTCAATCATTTCTGGACGTTTTTCAATGGCAAAAATCAATGAATATTGTAAATGCACAAACAGTAATTTCTCCGCATTGCAAGGTGCAATTCTGAAATTTTTTGCTTTTTCCTGCTCCTCTTAGCATGATAAAGAAGATTCAAAGAGAGTGAGATGCCAGCTCCTTTCATTCAGTCAGTAGCTTCAATCATTTCTGGTATATGAATAACATGATGTTTTTCAATGGCAAAAATCAATGAATATTGTAAATGCACAAACAGTAATTTCTCCGCATTGCAAGTTGCAATTCTGAAATTTTTTGCTTTTTCCTGCTCCTCTTAGCATGATAAAGAAGATTCAAAGAGAGTGAGATGCCAGCTCCTTTCATTCAGTCAGTAGCTTCAATTATTTCTGGACGTTTTTCAATGGCAAAAATCAATGAATATTGTAAATGCACAAACAGTAATTGCTCCGCATTGCAAGGTGCAATTCTGAAATTTTTTGCTTTTTCCTGCTCCTCTTAGCATGATAAAGAAGATTCAAAGAGAGTGAGATGCCAGCTCCTTTCATTCAGTCAGTTGCTTCAATCATTTCTGGACGTTTTTCAATGGCAAAAATCAATGAATATTGTAAATGCACAAACAGTAATTTCTCCGCATTGCAAGGTGCAATTCTGAAATTTTTTGCTTTTTCCTGCTCCTCTTAGCATGATAAAGAAGATTCAAAGAGAGTGAGATGCCAGCTCCTTTCATTCAGTCAGTAGCTTCAATCATTTCTGGACGTTTTTCAATGGCAAAAATCAATGAATATTGTAAATGCACAAACAGTAATTTCTCCGCATTGCAAGGTGCAATTCTGAAATTTTTTGCTTTTTCCTGCTCCTCTTTGCATGATAAAGAAGATTCAAAGAGAGTGAGATGCCAGCTCCTTTCATTCAGTCAGTAGCTTCAATCATTTCTGGTATATGAATAACATGATGTTTTTCAATGGCAAAAATCAATGAATATTGTAAATGCACAAACAGTAATTTCTCCGCATAGCAAGTTGCAATTCTGAAATTTTTGCTTTTTCCTGCTCCTCTTAGCATGATAAAGAAGATTCAAAGAGAGTGAGATGCCAGCTCCTTTCATTCAGTCAGTAGCTTCAATTATTTCTGGACGTTTTTCAATGGCAAAAATCAATGAATATTGTAAATGCACAAACAGTAATTTCTCCGCATTGCAAGGTGCAATTCTGAAATTTTTTTGCTTTTTCCTGCTCCTCTTAGCATGATAAAGAAGATTCAAAGAGAGTGAGATGCCAGCTCCTTTCATTCAGTCAGTAGCTTCAATCATTTCTGGACGTTTTTCAATGGCAAAAATCAATGAATATTGTAAATGCACAAACAGTAATTTCTCCGCATTGCAAGGTGCAATTCTGAAATTTTTTGCTTTTTCCTGCTCCTCTTAGCATGATAAAGAAGATTCAAAGAGAGTGAGATGCCAGCTCCTTTCATTCAGTCAGTAGCTTCAATCATTTCTGGTATATGAATAACATGATGTTTTTCAATGGCAAAAATCAATGAATATTGTAAATGCACAAACAGTAATTTCTCCGCATTGCAAGGTGCAATTCTGAAATTTTTTGCTTTTTCCTGCTCCTCTTAGCATGATAAAGAAGATTCAAAGAGAGTGAGATGCCAGCTCCTTTCATTCAGTCAGTAGCTTCAATCATTTCTGGATGTTTTTCAATGGCAAAAATCAATGAATATTGTAAATGCACAAACAGTAATTTCTCCGCATTGCAAGGTGCAATTCTGAAATTTCTTGCATTTTCCTGCTCCTCTTAGCATGATAAAGAAGATTCAAAGAGAGTGAGATGCCAGCTCCTTTCATTCAGTCAGTAGCTTCAATCATTTCTGGACGTTTTTCAATGGCAAAAATCAATGAATATTGTAAATGCACAAACAGTAATTTCTCCGCATTGCAAGGTGCAATTCTGAAATTTTTTGCTTTTTCCTGCTCCTCTTAGCATGATAAAGAAGATTCAAAGAGAGTGAGATGCCAGCTCCTTTCATTCAGTCAGTAGCTTCAAACATTTCTGGTATATGAATAACATGATGTTTTTCAATGGCAAAAATCAATGAATATTGTAAATGCACAAACAGTAATTTCTCCGCATTGCAAGGTGCAATTCTGAAATTTTTTGCTTTTTCCTGCTCCTCTTAGCATGATAAAGAAGATTCAAAGAGAGTGAGATGCCAGCTCCTTTCATTCAGTCAGTAGCTTCAATCATTTCTGGACGTTTTTCAATGGCAAAAATCAATGAATATTGTAAATGCACAAACAGTAATTTCTCCGCATTGCAAGGTGCAATTCTGAAATTTTTTGCTTTTTCCTGCTCCTCTTAGCATGATAAAGAAGATTCAAAGAGAGTGAGATGCCAGCTTCTTTCATTCAGTCAGTAGCTTCAAACATTTCTGGGATATGAATAACATGATGTTTTTCAATGGCAAAAATTAATGAATATTGTAAATGCACAAACAGTAATTTCTCCGCATTGCAAGGTGCAATTCTGAAATTTTTTGCTTTTTCCTGCTCCTCTTAGCATGATAAAGAAGATTCAAAGAGAGTGAGATGCCAGCTCCTTTCATTCAGTCAGTAGCTTCAATCATTTCTGGACGTTTTTCAGTGGCAAAAATCAATGAATATTGTAAATGCACAAACAGTAATTTCTCCGCATTGCAAGGTGCAATTCTGAAATTTTTTGCTTTTTCCTGCTCCTCTTAGCATGATAAAGAAGATTCAAAGAGAGTGAGATGCCAGCTCCTTTCATTCAGTCAGTAGCTTCAATCATTTCTGGACGTTTTTCAATGGCAAAAATCAATGAATATTGTAAATGCACAAACAGTAATTTCTCCGCATTGCAAGGTGCAATTCTGAAATTTTTTGCTTTTTCCTGCTCCTCTTAGCATGATAAAGAAGATTCAAAGAGAGTGAGATGCCAGCTCCTTTCATTCAGTCAGTAGCTTCAATCATTTCTGGTATATGAATAACATGATGTTTTTCAATGGCAAAAATCAATGAATATTGTAAATGCACAAACAGTAATTTCTCCGCATTGCAAGTTGCAATTCTGAAATTTTTAGCTTTTTCCTGCTCCTCTTAGCATGATAAAGAAGATTCAAAGAGAGTGAGATTCCAGCTCCTTTCATTCAGTCAGTAGCTGCAATCATTTCTGGACGTTTTTCAATGGCAAAAATCAATGAATATTGTAAATGCACAAACAGTAATTTCTCCGCATTGCAAGGTGCAATTCTGAAATTTTTTGCTTTTTCCTGCTCCTCTTAGCATGATAAAGAAGATTCAAAGAGAGTGAGATGCCAGCTCCTTTCATTCAGTCAGTAGCTTCAATCATTTCTGGACGTTTTTCAATGACAAAAATCAATGAATATTGTAAATGCACAAACAGTAATTTCTCCGCATTGCAAGATGCAATTCTGAAATTTTTTGCTTTTTCCTGCTCCTCTTAGCATGATAAAGAAGATTCAAAGAGAGTGAGATGCCAGCTCCTTTCATTCAGTCAGTAGCTTCAATCATTTCTGGTATATGAATAACATGATGTTTTTCAATGGCAAAAATCAATGAATATTGTAAATGCACAAACAGTAATTTCTCCGCATTGCAAGGTGCAATTCTGAAATTTTTTGCTTTTTCCTGCTCCTCTTAGCATGATAAAGAAGATTCAAAGAGAGTGAGATGTCAGCTCCTTTCATTCAGTCAGTAGCTTCAATCATTTCTGGACGTTTTTCAATGGCAAAAATCAATGAATATTGTAAATGCACAAACAGTAATTTCTCCGCATTGCAAGGTGCAATTCTGAAATTGTTTGCTTTTTCCTGCTCCTCTTAGCATGATAAAGAAGATTCAAAGAGAGTGAGATGCCAGCTCCTTTCATTCAGTCAGTAGCTTCAGTCATTTCTGGATGTTTTTCAATGGCAAAAATCAATGAATATTGTAAATGCACAAACAGTAATTTCTCCGCATTGCAAGGTGCAATTCTGAAATTTTTTGCTTTTTCCTGCTCCTCTTAGCATGATAAAGAAGATTCAAAGAGAGTGAGATGCCAGCTCCTTTCATTCAGTCAGTAGCTTCAAACATTTCTGGTATAAACATTTCTGGACGTTTTTCAATGGCAAAAATCAATGAATATTGTAAATGCACAAACAGTAATATCTCCACATTGCAAGGTGCAATTCTGAAATTTTTTGCTTTTTCCTGCTAATCCTAGCATGATAAAGAAGATTCAAATAGAGTGAGATGTCAGCTCCTTTCAATCAGTCAGTAGCTTCAAACATTTCTGGACGTTTTTCAATGGCAAAATTCAATGAATATTGTAAATGCACAAACAGTAATATCTCCACATTGCCAGGTGCAATTCTGAAATTTTTTGCTTTTTCCTGCTAATCCTAGCATGATAAAGAAGATTCAAAGAGAGTGAGATGCCAGCTCCTTTCATTCAGTCAGTAGCTTCAATCATTTCTGGACGTTTTTCAATGGCAAAAATCAATGAATATTGTAAATGCACAAACAGTAATTTCTCCGCATTGCAAGGTGCAATTCTGAAATTTTTTGCTTTTTCCTGCTCCTCTTAGCATGATAAAGAAGATTCAAAGAGAGTGAGATGCCAGCTCCTTTCATTCAGTCAGTAGCTTCAATCATTTCTGGACGTTTTTCAATGGCAAAAATCAATGAATATTGTAAATGCACAAACAGTAATTTCTCCGCATTGCAAGGTGCAATTCTGAAATTTTTTGCTTTTTCCTGCTCCTCTTAGCATGATAAAGAAGATTCAAAGAGAGTGAAATGCCAGCTTCTTTCATTCAGTCAGTAGCTTCAAACATTTCTGGGATATGAATAACATGATGTTTTTCAATGGCAAAAATTAATGAATATTGTAAATGCACAAACAGTAATTTCTCCGCATTGCAAGGTGCAATTCTGAAATTTTTTGCTTTTTCCTGCTCCTCTTAGCATGATAAAGAAGATTCAAAGAGAGTGAGATGCCAGCTCCTTTCATTCAGTCAGTAGCTTCAATCATTTCTGGACGTTTTTCAGTGGCAAAAATCAATGAATATTGTAAATGCACAAACAGTAATTTCTCCGCATTGCAAGGTGCAATTCTGAAATTTTTTGCTTTTTCCTGCTCCTCTTAGCATGATAAAGAAGATTCAAAGAGAGTGAGATGCCAGCTACTTTCATTCAGTCAGTAGCTTCAATCATTTCTGGACGTTTTTCAATGGCAAAAATCAATGAATATTGTAAATGCACAAACAGTAATTTCTCCGCATTGCAAGGTGCAATTCTGAAATTTTTTGCTTTTTCCTGCTCCTCTTAGCATGATAAAGAAGATTCAAAGAGAGTGAGATGCCAGCTCCTTTCATTCAGTCAGTAGCTTCAATCATTTCTGGTATATGAATAACATGATGTTTTTCAATGGCAAAAATCAATGAATATTGTAAATGCACAAACAGTAATTTCTCCGCATTGCAAGTTGCAATTCTGAAATTTTTAGCTTTTTCCTGCTCCTCTTAGCATGATAAAGAAGATTCAAAGAGAGTGAGATTCCAGCTCCTTTCATTCAGTCAGTAGCTTCAATCATTTCTGGACGTTTTTCAATGGCAAAAATCAATGAATATTGTAAATGCACAAACAGTAATTTCTCCGCATTGCAAGGTGCAATTCTGAAATTTTTTGCTTTTTCCTGCTCCTCTTAGCATGATAAAGAAGATTCAAAGAGAGTGAGATGCCAGCTCCTTTCATTCAGTCAGTAGCTTCAATCATTTCTGGACGTTTTTCAATGACAAAAATCAATGAATATTGTAAATGCACAAACAGTAATTTCTCCGCATTGCAAGATGCAATTCTGAAATTTTTTGCTTTTTCCTGCTCCTCTTAGCATGATAAAGAAGATTCAAAGAGAGTGAGATGCCAGCTCCTTTCATTCAGTCAGTAGCTTCAATCATTTCTGGACGTTTTTCAATGGCAAAAATCAATGAATATTGTAAATGCACAAACAGTAATTTCTCCGCATTGCAAGGTGCAATTCTGAAATTTTTTGCTTTTTCCTGCTCCTCTTAGCATGATAAAGAAGATTCAAAGAGAGTGAGATGCCAGCTCCTTTCATTCAGTCAGTAGCTTCAATCATTTCTGGTATATGAATAACATGATGTTTTTCAATGGCAAAAATCAATGAATATTGTAAATGCACAAACAGTAATTTCTCCGCATTGCAAGGTGCAATTCTGAAATTTTTTGCTTTTTCCTGCTCCTCTTAGCATGATAAAGAAGATTCAAAGAGAGTGAGATGCCAGCTCCTTTCATTCAGTCAGTAGCTTCAATCATTTCTGGACGTTTTTCAATGGCAAAAATCAATGAATATTGTAAATGCACAAACAGTAATTTCTCCGCATTGCAAGGTGCAATTCTGAAATTGTTTGCTTTTTCCTGCTCCTCTTAGCATGATAAAGAAGATTCAAAGAGAGTGAGATGCCAGCTCCTTTCATTCAGTCAGTAGCTTCAGTCATTTCTGGACGTTTTTCAATGGCAAAAATCAATGAATATTGTAAATGCACAAACAGTAATTTCTCCGCATTGCAAGGTGCAATTCTGAAATTTTTTGCTTTTTCCTGCTCCTCTTAGCATGATAAAGAAGATTCAAAGAGAGTGAGATGCCAGCTCCTTTCATTCAGTCAGTAGCTTCAAACATTTCTGGTATAAACATTTCTGGACGTTTTTCAATGGCAAAAATCAATGAATATTGTAAATGCACAAACAGTAATATCTCCACATTGCAAGGTGCAATTCTGAAATTTTTTGCTTTTTCCTGCTAATCCTAGCATGATAAAGAAGATTCAAATAGAGTGAGATGCCAGCTCCTTTCATTCAGTCAGTAGCTTCAAACATTTCTGGACGTTTTTCAATGGCAAAATTCAATGAATATTGTAAATGCACAAACAGTAATATCTCCACATTGCCAGGTGCAATTCTGAAATTTTTTGCTTTTTCCTGCTAATCCTAGCATGATAAAGAAGATTCAAAGAGAGTGAGATGCCAGCTCCTTTCATTCAGTCAGTAGCTTCAATCATTACTGGACGTTTTTCAATGGCAAAAATCAATGAATATTGTAAATGCACAAACAGTAATTTCTCCGCATTGCAAGGTGCAATTCTGAAATTTTTTGCTTTTTCCTGCTCCTCTTAGCATGATAAAGAAGATTCAAAGAGAGTGAGATGCCAGCTCCTTTCATTCAGTCAGTAGCTTCAATCATTTCTGGACGTTTTTCAATGGCAAAAATCAATGAATATTGTAAATGCACAAACAGTAATTTCTCCGCATTGCAAGGTGCAATTCTGAAATTTTTTGCTTTTTCCTGCTCCTCTTAGCATGATAAAGAAGATTCAAAGAGAGTGAGATGCCAGCTCCTTTCATTCAGTCAGTAGCTTCAATCATTTCTGGACGTTTTTCAATGGCAAAAATCAATGAATATTGTAAATGCACAAACAGTAATTTCTCCGCATTGCAAGATGCAATTCTGAAATTTTTTGCTTTTTCCTGCTCCTCTTAGCATGATAAAGAAGATTCAAAGAGAGTGAGATGCCAGCTCCTTTCATTCAGTCAGTAGCTTCAGTCATTTCTGGACGTTTTTCAATGGCAAAAATCAATGAATATTGTAAATGCACAAACAGTAATTTCTCCGCATTGCAAGGTGCAATTCTGAAATTTTTTGCTTTTTCCTGCTCCTCTTAGCATGATAAAGAAGATTCAAAGAGAGTGAGATGCCAGCTCCTTTCATTCAGTCAGTAGCTTCAATCATTTCTGGTATATGAATAACATGATGTTTTTCAATGGCAAAAATCAATGAATATTGTAAATGCACAAACAGTAATTTCTCCGCATTGCAAGGTGCAATTCTGAAATTTTTTGCTTTTTCCTGCTCCTCTTAGCATGATAAAGAAGATTCAAAGAGAGTGAGATGCCAGCTCCTTTCATTCAGTCAGTAGCTTCAATCATTTCTGGATGTTTTTCAATGGCAAAAATCAATGAATATTGTAAATGCACAAACAGTAATTTCTCCGCATTGCAAGGTGCAATTCTGAAATTTCTTGCATTTTCCTGCTCCTCTTAGCATGATAAAGAAGATTCAAAGAGAGTGAGATGCCAGCTCCTTTCATTCAGTCAGTAGCTTCAATCATTTCTGGACGTTTTTCAATGGCAAAAATCAATGAATATTGTAAATGCACAAACAGTAATTTCTCCGCATTGCAAGGTGCAATTCTGAAATTTTTTGCTTTTTCCTGCTCCTCTTAGCATGATAAAGAAGATTCAAAGAGAGTGAGATGCCAGCTCCTTTCATTCAGTCAGTAGCTTCAAACATTTCTGGTATATGAATAACATGATGTTTTTCAATGGCAAAAATCAATGAATATTGTAAATGCACAAACAGTAATTTCTCCGCATTGCAAGGTGCAATTCTGAAATTTTTTGCTTTTTCCTGCTCCTCTTAGCATGATAAAGAAGATTCAAAGAGAGTGAGATGCCAGCTCCTTTCATTCAGTCAGTAGCTTCAATCATTTCTGGACGTTTTTCAATGGCAAAAATCAATGAATATTGGAAATGCACAAACAGTAATTTCTCCGCATTGCAAGGTGCAATTCTGAATTTTTTTGCTTTTTCCTGCTCCTCTTAGCATGATAAAGAAGATTCAAAGAGAGTGAGATGCCAGCTTCTTTCATTCAGTCAGTAGCTTCAAACATTTCTGGGATATGAATAACATGATGTTTTTCAATGGCAAAAATTAATGAATATTGTAAATGCACAAACAGTAATTTCTCCGCATTGCAAGGTGCAATTCTGAAATTTTTTGCTTTTTCCTGCTCCTCTTAGCATGATAAAGAAGATTCAAAGAGAGTGAGATGCCAGCTCCTTTCATTCAGTCAGTAGCTTCAATCATTTCTGGACGTTTTTCAATGGCAAAAATCAATGAATATTGTAAATGCACAAACAGTAATTTCTCTGCATTGCAACGTGCAATTCTGAAATTTTTTGCTTTTTCCTGCTCCTCTTAGCATGATAAAGAAGATTCAAAGAGAGTGAGATGCCAGCTCCTTTCATTCAGTCAGTAGCTTCAATCATTTCTGGACGTTTTTCAATGGCAAAAATCAATGAATATTGTAAATGCACAAACAGTAATTTCTCCGCATTGCAAGGTGCAATTCTGAAATTTTTTGCTTTTTCCTGCTCCTCTTAGCATGATAAAGAAGATTCAAAGAGAGTGAGATGCCAGCTCCTTTCATTCAGTCAGTAGCTTCAATCATTTCTGGTATATGAATAACATGATGTTTTTCAATGGCAAAAATCAATGAATATTGTAAATGCACAAACAGTAATTTCTCCGCATTGCAAGTTGCAATTCTGAAATTTTTTGCTTTTTCCTGCTCCTCTTAGCATGATAAAGAAGATTCAAAGAGAGTGAGATTCCAGCTCCTTTCATTCAGTCAGTAGCTTCAATCATTTCTGGACGTTTTTCAATGGCAAAAATCAATGAATATTGTAAATGCACAAACAGTAATTTCTCCGCATTGCAAGGTGCAATTCTGAAATTTTTTGCTTTTTCCTGCTCCTCTTAGCATGATAAAGAAGATTCAAAGAGAGTGAGATGCCAGCTACTTTCATTCAGTCAGTAGCTTCAATCATTTCTGGACGTTTTTCAATGGCAAAAATCAATGAATATTGTAAATGCACAAACAGTAATTTCTCCGCATTGCAAGATGCAATTCTGAAATTTTTTGCTTTTTCCTGCTCCTCTTAGCATGATAAAGAAGATTCAAAGAGAGTGAGATGCCAGCTCCTTTCATTCAGTCAGTAGCTTAAATCATTTCTGGACGTTTTTCAATGGCAAAAATCAATGAATATTGTAAATGCACAAACAGTAATTTCTCCGCATTGCAAGGTGCAATTCTGAAATTTTTTGCTTTTTCCTGCTCCTCTTAGCATGATAAAGAAGATTCAAAGAGAGTGAGATGCCAGCTCCTTTCATTCAGTCAGTAGCTTCAATCATTTCTGGATGTTTTTCAATGGCAAAAATCAATGAATATTGTAAATGCACAAACAGTAATTTCTCCGCATTGCAAGGTGCAATTCTGAAATTTTTTGCTTTTTCCTGCTCCTCTTAGCATGATAAAGAAGATTCAAAGAGAGTGAGATGCCAGCTCCTTTCATTCAGTCAGTAGCTTCAATCATTTCTGGTATATGAATAACATGATGTTTTTCAATGGCAAAAATCAATGAATATTGTAAATGCACAAACAGTAATTTCTCCGCATTGCAAGGTGCAATTCTGAAATTTTTTGCTTTTTCCTGCTCCTCTTAGCATGATAAAGAAGATTCAAAGAGAGTGAGATGCCAGCTCCTTTCATTCAGTCAGTAGCTTCAATCATTTCTGGACGTTTTTGAATGGCAAAAATCAATGAATATTGTAAATGCACAAACAGTAATTTCTCCGCATTGCAAGATGCAATTCTGAAATTTTTTGCTTTTTCCTGCTCCTCTTAGCATGATAAAGAAGATTCAAAGAGAGTGAGATGCCAGCTCCTTTCATTCAGTCAGTAGCTTCAGTCATTTCTGGACGTTTTTCAATGGCAAAAATCAATGAATATTGTAAATGCACAAACAGTAATTTCTCCGCATTGCAAAGTGCAATTCTGAAATTTTTTGCTTTTTCCTGCTCCTCTTAGCATGATAAAGAAGATTCAAAGAGAGTGAGATGCCAGCTCCTTTCATTCAGTCAGTAGCTTCAAACATTTCTGGTATAAACATTTCTGGACGTTTTTCAATGGCAAAAATCAATGAATATTGTAAATGCACAAACAGTAATATCTCCACATTGCAAGGTGCAATGCTGAAATTTTTTGCTTTTTCCTGCTAATCCTAGCATGATAAAGAAGATTCAAATAGAGTGAGATGCCAGCTCCTTTCATTCAGTCAGTAGCTTCAAACATTTCTGGACGTTTTTCAATGGCAAAAATCAATGAATATTGTAAATGCACAAACAGTAATATCTCCACATTGCAAGGTGCAATTCTGAAATTTTTTGCTTTTTCCTGCTAATCCTAGCATGATAAAGAAGATTCAAAGAGAGTGAGATGTCAGCTCCTTTCATTCAGTCAGTAGCTTCAAACATTTCTGGTATATGAATAACATGATGTTTTTCAATGGCAAAAATCAATGAATATTGTAAATGCACAAACAGTAATATCTCCACATTGCAAGGTGCAATTCTGAAATTTTTTGCTTTTTCCTGCTAATCCTAGCATGATAAAGAAGATTCAAAGAGAGTGAGATGCCAGCTCCTTTCATTCAGTCAGTAGCTTCAAACATTTCTGGACGTTTTTCAATGGCAAAAATCAATGAATATTGTAAATGCACAAACAGTAATATCTCCACATTGCAAGGTGCAATTCTGAAATTTTTTGCTTTTTCCTGCTCCTCTTAGCATGATAAAGAAGATTCAAAGAGAGTGAGATGCCAGCTCCTTTCATTCAGTCAGTAGCTTCAATCATTTCTGGTATATGAATAACATGATGTTTTTCAATGGCAAAAATCAATGAATATTGTAAATGCACAAACAGTAATTTCTCCGCATTGCAAGTTGCAATTCTGAAATTTTTAGCTTTTTCCTGCTCCTCTTAGCATGATAAAGAAGATTCAAAGAGAGTGAGATTCCAGCTCCTTTCATTCAGTCAGTAGCTTCAATCATTTCTGGACGTTTTTCAATGGCAAAAATCAATGAATATTGTAAATGCACAAACAGTAATTTCTCCGCATTGCAAGGTGCAATTCTGAAATTTTTTGCTTTTTCCTGCTCCTCTTAGCATGATAAAGAAGATTCAAAGAGAGTGAGATGCCAGCTCCTTTCATTCAGTCAGTAGCTTCAATCATTTCTGGACGTTTTTCAATGACAAAAATCAATGAATATTGTAAATGCACAAACAGTAATTTCTCCGCATTGCAAGATGCAATTCTGAAATTTTTTGCTTTTTCCTGCTCCTCTTAGCATGATAAAGAAGATTCAAAGAGAGTGAGATGCCAGCTCCTTTCATTCAGTCAGTAGCTTCAATCATTTCTGGACGTTTTTCAATGGCAAAAATCAATGAATATTGTAAATGCACAAACAGTAATTTCTCCGCATTGCAAGGTGCAATTCTGAAATTTTTTGCTTTTTCCTGCTCCTCTTAGCATGATAAAGAAGATTCAAAGAGAGTGAGATGCCAGCTCCTTTCATTCAGTCAGTAGCTTCAATCATTTCTGGTATATGAATAACATGATGTTTTTCAATGGCAAAAATCAATGAATATTGTAAATGCACAAACAGTAATTTCTCCGCATTGCAAGGTGCAATTCTGAAATTTTTTGCTTTTTCCTGCTCCTCTTAGCATGATAAAGAAGATTCAAAGAGAGTGAGATGCCAGCTCCTTTCATTCAGTCAGTAGCTTCAATCATTTCTGGACGTTTTTCAATGGCAAAAATCAATGAATATTGTAAATGCACAAACAGTAATTTCTCCGCATTGCAAGGTGCAATTCTGAAATTGTTTGCTTTTTCCTGCTCCTCTTAGCATGATAAAGAAGATTCAAAGAGAGTGAGATGCCAGCTCCTTTCATTCAGTCAGTAGCTTCAGTCATTTCTGGACGTTTTTCAATGGCAAAAATCAATGAATATTGTAAATGCACAAACAGTAATTTCTCCGCATTGCAAGGTGCAATTCTGAAATTTTTTGCTTTTTCCTGCTCCTCTTAGCATGATAAAGAAGATTCAAAGAGAGTGAGATGCCAGCTCCTTTCATTCAGTCAGTAGCTTCAAACATTTCTGGTATAAACATTTCTGGACGTTTTTCAATGGCAAAAATCAATGAATATTGTAAATGCACAAACAG
This sequence comes from Phyllobates terribilis, assembly GCF_046119375.1. Classification (NCBI taxonomy): domain Eukaryota; kingdom Metazoa; phylum Chordata; class Amphibia; order Anura; family Dendrobatidae; genus Phyllobates; species Phyllobates terribilis. Next base: position 864,648 of record NW_027363349.1, read on the forward strand.
TAATTTCTCCGCATTGCAAGGTGCAATTCTGAAATTTTTTGCTTTTTCCTGCTCCTCTTAGCATGATAAAGAAGATTCAAAGAGAGTGAGATGCCAGCTCCTTTCATTCAGTCAGTAGCTTCAGTCATTTCTGGACGTTTTTCAATGGCAAAATTCAATGAATATTGTAAATGCACAAACAGTAATATCTCCACATTGCCAGGTGCAATTCTGAAATTTTTTGCTTTTTCCTGCTAATCCTAGCATGATAAAGAAGATTCAAAGAGAGTGAGATGCCAGCTCCTTTCATTCAGTCAGTAGCTTCAATCATTACTGGACGTTTTTCAATGGCAAAAATCAATGAATATTGTAAATGCACAAACAGTAATTTCTCCGCATTGCAAGGTGCAATTCTGAAATTTTTTGCTTTTTCCTGCTCCTCTTAGCATGATAAAGAAGATTCAAAGAGAGTGAGATGCCAGCTCCTTTCATTCAGTCAGTAGCTTCAATCATTTCTGGACGTTTTTCAATGGCAAAAATCAATGAATATTGTAAATGCACAAACAGTAATTTCTCCGCATTGCAAGGTGCAATTCTGAAATTTTTTGCTTTTTCCTGCTCCTCTTAGCATGATAAAGAAGATTCAAAGAGAGTGAGATGCCAGCTCCTTTCATTCAGTCAGTAGCTTCAATCATTTCTGGACGTTTTTCAATGGCAAAAATCAATGAATATTGTAAATGCACAAACAGTAATTTCTCCGCATTGCAAGATGCAATTCTGAAATTTTTTGCTTTTTCCTGCTCCTCTTAGCATGATAAAGAAGATTCAAAGAGAGTGAGATGACAGCTCCTTTCATTCAGTCAGTAGCTTCAGTCATTTCTGGACGTTTTTCAATGGCAAAAATCAATGAATATTGTAAATGCACAAACAGTAATTTCTCCGCATTGCAAGGTGCAATTCTGAAATTTTTTGCTTTTTCCTGCTCCTCTTAGCATGATAAAGAAGATTCAAAGAGAGTGAGATGCCAGCTCCTTTCATTCAGTCAGTAGCTTCAATCATTTCTGGTATATGAATAACATGATGTTTTTCAATGGCAAAAATCAATGAATATTGTAAATGCACAAACAGTAATTTCTCCGCATTGCAAGGTGCAATTCTGAAATTTTTTGCTTTTTCCTGCTCCTCTTAGCATGATAAAGAAGATTCAAAGAGAGTGAGATGCCAGCTCCTTTCATTCAGTCAGTAGCTTCAATCATTTCTGGATGATTTTCAATGGCAAAAATCAATGAATATTGTAAATGCACAAACAGTAATTTCTCCGCATTGCAAGGTGCAATTCTGAAATTTCTTGCATTTTCCTGCTCCTCTTAGCATGATAAAGAAGATTCAAAGAGAGTGAGATGCCAGCTCCTTTCATTCAGTCAGTAGCTTCAATCATTTCTGGACGTTTTTCAATGGCAAAAATCAATGAATATTGTAAATGCACAAACAGTAATTTCTCCGCATTGCAAGGTGCAATTCTGAAATTTTTTGCTTTTTCCTGCTCCTCTTAGCATGATAAAGAAGATTCAAAGAGAGTGAGATGCCAGCTCCTTTCATTCAGTCAGTAGCTTCAAACATTTCTGGTATATGAATAACATGATGTTTTTCAATGGCAAAAATCAATGAATATTGTAAATGCACAAACAGTAATTTCTCCGCATTGCAAGGTGCAATTCTGAAATTTTTTGCTTTTTCCTGCTCCTCTTAGCATGATAAAGAAGATTCAAAGAGAGTGAGATGCCAGCTCCTTTCATTCAGTCAGTAGCTTCAATCATTTCTGGACGTTTTTCAATGGCAAAAATCAATGAATATTGGAAATGCACAAACAGTAATTTCTCCGCATTGCAAGGTGCAATTCTGAATTTTTTTGCTTTTTCCTGCTCCTCTTAGCATGATAAAGAAGATTCAAAGAGAGTGAGATGCCAGCTTCTTTCATTCAGTCAGTAGCTTCAAACATTTCTGGGATATGAATAACATGATGTTTTTCAATGGCAAAAATTAATGAATATTGTAAATGCACAAACAGTAATTTCTCCGCATTGCAAGGTGCAATTCTGAAATTTTTTGCTTTTTCCTGCTCCTCTTAGCATGATAAAGAAGATTCAAAGAGAGTGAGATGCCAGCTCCTTTCATTCAGTCAGTAGCTTCAATCATTTCTGGACGTTTTTCAATGGCAAAAATCAATGAATATTGTAAATGCACAAACAGTAATTTCTCTGCATTGCAACGTGCAATTCTGAAATTTTTTGCTTTTTCCTGCTCCTCTTAGCATGATAAAGAAGATTCAAAGAGAGTGAGATGCCAGCTCCTTTCATTCAGTCAGTAGCTTCAATCATTTCTGGACGTTTTTCAATGGCAAAAATCAATGAATATTGTAAATGCACAAACAGTAATTTCTCCGCATTGCAAGGTGCAATTCTGAAATTTTTTGCTTTTTCCTGCTCCTCTTAGCATGATAAAGAAGATTCAAAGAGAGTGAGATGCCAGCTCCTTTCATTCAGTCAGTAGCTTCAATCATTTCTGGTATATGAATAACATGATGTTTTTCAATGGCAAAAATCAATGAATATTGTAAATGCACAAACAGTAATTTCTCCGCATTGCAAGTTGCAATTCTGAAATTTTTTGCTTTTTCCTGCTCCTCTTAGCATGATAAAGAAGATTCAAAGAGAGTGAGATTCCAGCTCCTTTCATTCAGTCAGTAGCTTCAATCATTTCTGGACGTTTTTCAATGGCAAAAATCAATGAATATTGTAAATGCACAAACAGTAATTTCTCCGCATTGCAAGGTGCAATTCTGAAATTTTTTGCTTTTTCCTGCTCCTCTTAGCATGATAAAGAAGATTCAAAGAGAGTGAGATTCCAGCTCCTTTCATTCAGTCAGTAGCTTCAATCATTTCTGGACGTTTTTCAATGGCAAAAATCAATGAATATTGTAAATGCACAAACAGTAATTTCTCCGCATTGCAAGGTGCAATTCTGAAATTTTTTGCTTTTTCCTGCTCCTCTTAGCATGATAAAGAAGATTCAAAGAGAGTGAGATGCCAGCTCCTTTCATTCAGTCAGTAGCTTCAATCATTTCTGGTATATGAATAACATGATGTTTTTCAATGGCAAAAATCAATGAATATTGTAAATGCACAAACAGTAATTTCTCCGCATTGCAAGTTGCAATTCTGAAATTTTTTGCTTTTTCCTGCTCCTCTTAGCATGATAAAGAAGATTCAAAGAGAGTGAGATTCCAGCTCCTTTCATTCAGTCAGTAGCTTCAATCATTTCTGGACGTTTTTCAATGGCAAAAATCAATGAATATTGTAAATGCACAAACAGTAATTTCTCCGCATTGCAAGGTGCAATTCTGAAATTTTTTGCTTTTTCCTGCTCCTCTTAGCATGATAAAGAAGATTCAAAGAGAGTGAGATGCCAGCTCCTTTCATTCAGTCAGTAGCTTCAATCATTTCTGGACGTTTTTCAATGGCAAAAATCAATGAATATTGTAAATGCACAAACAGTAATTTCTCCGCATTGCAAGGTGCAATTCTGAAATTTTTTGCTTTTTCCTGCTCCTCTTAGCATGATAAAGAAGATTCAAAGAGAGTGAGATGCCAGCTCCTTTCATTCAGTCAGTAGCTTCAATCATTTCTGGACGTTTTTCAATGGCAAAAATCAATGAATATTGTAAATGCACAAACAGTAATTTCTCCGCATTGCAAGATGCAATTCTGAAATTTTTTGCTTTTTCCTGCTCCTCTTAGCATGATAAAGAAGATTCAAAGAGAGTGAGATGCCAGCTCCTTTCATTCAGTCAGTAGCTTAAATCATTTCTGGACGTTTTTCAATGGCAAAAATCAATGAATATTGTAAATGCACAAACAGTAATTTCTCCGCATTGCAAGGTGCAATTCTGAAATTTTTTGCTTTTTCCTGCTCCTCTTAGCATGATAAAGAAGATTCAAAGAGAGTGAGATGCCAGCTCCTTTCATTCAGTCAGTAGCTTCAATCATTTCTGGATGTTTTTCAATGGCAAAAATCAATGAATATTGTAAATGCACAAACAGTAATTTCTCCGCATTGCAAGGTGCAATTCTGAAATTTTTTGCTTTTTCCTGCTCCTCTTAGCATGATAAAGAAGATTCAAAGAGAGTGAGATGCCAGCTCCTTTCATTCAGTCAGTAGCTTCAATCATTTCTGGTATATGAATAACATGATGTTTTTCAATGGCAAAAATCAATGAATATTGTAAATGCACAAACAGTAATTTCTCCGCATTGCAAGGTGCAATTCTGAAATTTTTTGCTTTTTCCTGCTCCTCTTAGCATGATAAAGAAGATTCAAAGAGAGTGAGATGCCAGCTCCTTTCATTCAGTCAGTAGCTTCAATCATTTCTGGACGTTTTTGAATGGCAAAAATCAATGAATATTGTAAATGCACAAACAGTAATTTCTCCGCATTGCAAGATGCAATTCTGAAATTTTTTGCTTTTTCCTGCTCCTCTTAGCATGATAAAGAAGATTCAAAGAGAGTGAGATGCCAGCTCCTTTCATTCAGTCAGTAGCTTCAGTCATTTCTGGACGTTTTTCAATGGCAAAAATCAATGAATATTGTAAATGCACAAACAGTAATTTCTCCGCATTGCAAAGTGCAATTCTGAAATTTTTTGCTTTTTCCTGCTCCTCTTAGCATGATAAAGAAGATTCAAAGAGAGTGAGATGCCAGCTCCTTTCATTCAGTCAGTAGCTTCAAACATTTCTGGTATAAACATTTCTGGACGTTTTTCAATGGCAAAAATCAATGAATATTGTAAATGCACAAACAGTAATATCTCCACATTGCAAGGTGCAATGCTGAAATTTTTTGCTTTTTCCTGCTAATCCTAGCATGATAAAGAAGATTCAAATAGAGTGAGATGCCAGCTCCTTTCATTCAGTCAGTAGCTTCAAACATTTCTGGACGTTTTTCAATGGCAAAAATCAATGAATATTGTAAATGCACAAACAGTAATATCTCCACATTGCAAGGTGCAATTCTGAAATTTTTTGCTTTTTCCTGCTAATCCTAGCATGATAAAGAAGATTCAAAGAGAGTGAGATGTCAGCTCCTTTCATTCAGTCAGTAGCTTCAAACATTTCTGGTATATGAATAACATGATGTTTTTCAATGGCAAAAATCAATGAATATTGTAAATGCACAAACAGTAATATCTCCACATTGCAAGGTGCAATTCTGAAATTTTTTGCTTTTTCCTGCTAATCCTAGCATGATAAAGAAGATTCAAAGAGAGTGAGATGCCAGCTCCTTTCATTCAGTCAGTAGCTTCAAACATTTCTGGACGTTTTTCAATGGCAAAAATCAATGAATATTGTAAATGCACAAACAGTAATATCTCCACATTGCAAGGTGCAATTCTGAAATTTTTTGCTTTTTCCTGCTAATCCTAGCATGATAAAGAAGATTCAAAGAGAGTGAGATGCCAGCTCCTTTCATTCAGTCAGTAGCTTCAAACATTTCTGGACGTTTTTCAATGGCAAAAATCAATGAATATTGTAAATGCACAAACAGTAATTTCTCCGCATTGCAAGGTGCAATTCTGAAATTTTTTGCTTTTTCCTGCTCCTCTTAGCATGATAAAGAAGATTCAAAGAGAGTGAGATGCCAGCTCCTTTCATTCAGTCAGTAGCTTCAATCATTTCTGGACGTTTTTCAATGGCAAAAATCAATGAATATTGTAAATGCACAAACAGTAATTTCTCCGCATTGCAAGGTGCAATTCTGAATTTTTTTGCTTTTTCCTGCTCCTCTTAGCATGATAAAGAAGATTCAAAGAGAGTGAGATGCCAGCTCCTTTCATTCAGTCAGTAGCTTCAATCATTTCTGGTATATGAATAACATGATGTTTTTCAATGGCAAAAATCAATGAATATTGTAAATGCACAAACAGTAATTTCTCCGCATTGCAAGTTGCAATTCTGACATTTTTTGCTTTTTCCTGCTCCTCTTAGCATGATAAAGAAGATTCAAAGAGAGTGAGATGCCAGCTCCTTTCATTCAGTCAGTAGCTTCAATCATTTCTGGACGTTTTTCAATGGCAAAAATCAATGAATATTGTAAATGCACAAACAGTAATTTCTCCGCATTGCAAGGTGCAATTCTGAAATTTTTTGCTTTTTCCTGCTCCTCTTAGCATGATAAAGAAGATTCAAAGAGAGTGAGATGCCAGCTCCTTTCATTCAGTCAGTAGCTTCAGTCATTTCTGGACGTTTTTCAATGGCAAAAATCAATGAATATTGTAAATGCACAAACAGTAATTTCTCCGCATTGCAAGGTGCAATTCTGAAATTTTTTGCTTTTTCCTGCTCCTCTTAGCATGATAAAGAAGATTCAAAGAGAGTGAGATGCCAGCTCCTTTCATTCAGTCAGTAGCTTCAAACATTTCTGGTATAAACATTTCTGGACGTTTTTCAATGGCAAAAATCAATGAATATTGTAAATGCACAAACAGTAATATCTCCACATTGCAAGGTGCAATTCTGAAATTTTTTGCTTTTTCCTGCTAATCCTAGCATGATAAAGAAGATTCAAATAGAGTGAGATGCCAGCTCCTTTCATTCAGTCAGTAGCTTCAAACATTTCTGGACGTTTTTCAATGGCAAAATTCAATGAATATTGTAAATGCACAAACGGTAATATCTCCACATTGCAAGGTGCAATTCTGAAATTTTTTGCTTTTTCCTGCTAATCCTAGCATGATAAAGAAGATTCAAAGAGAGTGAGATGCCAGCTCCTTTCATTCAGTCAGTAGCTTCAATCATTTCTGGATGTTTTTCAATGGCAAAAATCAATGAATATTGTAAATGCACAAACAGTAATTTCTCCGCATTGCAAGGTGCAATTCTGAAATTTTTTGCTTTTTCCTGCTCCTCTTAGCATGATAAAGAAGATTCAAAGAGAGTGAGATGCCAGCTCCTTTCATTCAGTCAGTAGCTTCAATCATTTCTGGACGTTTTTCAATGGCAAAAATCAATGAATATTGTAAATGCACAAACAGTAATTTCTCCGCATTGCAAGGTGCAATTCTGAAATTTTTTGCTTTTTCCTGCTCGTCTTAGCATGATAAAGAAGATTCAAAGAGAGTGAGATGCCAGCTCCTTTCATTCAGTCAGTAGCTTCAATCATTTCTGGTATATGAATAACATGATGTTTTTCAATGGCAAAAATCAATGAATATTGTAAATGCACAAACAGTAATTTCTCCGCATTGCAAGGTGCAATTCTGAAATTTTTTGCTTTTTCCTGCTCCGCTTAGCATGATAAAGAAGATTCAAAGAGAGTGAGATGCCAGCTCCTTTCATTCAGTCAGTAGCTTCAATCATTTCTGGACGTTTTTCAATGGCAAAAATCAATGAATATTGTAAATGCACAAACAGTAATTTCTCCGCATTGCAAGGTGCAATTCTGAAATTTTTTGCTTTTTCCTGCTCCTCTTAGCATGATAAAGAAGATTCAAAGAGAGTGAGATGCCAGCTCCTTTCATTCAGTCAGTAGCTTCAATCATTTCTGGACGTTTTTCAATGGCAAAAATCAATGAATATTGTAAATGCACAAACAGTAATTTCTCCGCATTGCAAGGTGCAATTCTGAAATGTTTTGATTTTTCCTGCTCCTCTTAGCATGATAAAGAAGATTCAAAGAGAGTGAGATGCCAGCTCCTTTCATTCAGTCAGTAGCTTCAATCATTTCTGGTATATGAATAACATGATGTTTTTCAATGGCAAAAATCAATGAATATTGTAAATGCACAAACAGTAATTTCTCCGCATTGCAAGGTGCAATTCTGAAATTTTTTGCTTTTTCCTGCTCCTCTTAGCATGATAAAGAAGATTCAAAGAGAGTGAGATGCCAGCTCCTTTCATTCAGTCAGTAGCTTCAATCATTTCTGGATGTTTTTCAATGGCAAAAATCAATGAATATTGTAAATGCACAAACAGTAATTTCTCCGCATTGCAAGGTGCAATTCTGAAATTTTTTGCTTTTTCCTGCTCCTCTTAGCATGATAAAGAAGATTCAAAGAGAGTGAGATGCCAGCTCCTTTCTTTCAGTCAGTGGCTTCAAACATTTCTGGTATAAACATTTCTGGACGTTTTTCAATGGCAAAAATCAATGAATATTGTAAATGCACAAACAGTAATATCTCCACATTGCAAGGTGCAATGCTGAAATTTTTTGCTTTTTCCTGCTACTCCTAGCATGATAAAGAAGATTCAAATAGAGTGAGATGCCAGCTCCTTTCATTCAGTCAGTAGCTTCAAACATTTCTGGACGTTTTTCAATGGCAAAAATCAATGAATATTGTAAATGCACAAACAGTAATATCTCCACATTGCAAGGTGCAATTCTGAAATTTTTTGCTTTTTCCTGCTAATCCTAGCATGATAAAGAAGATTCAAAGAGAGTGAGATGTCAGCTCCTTTCATTCAGTCAGTAGCTTCAAACATTTCTGGTATATGAATAACATGATGTTTTTCAATGGCAAAAATCATTGAATATTGTAAATGCACAAACAGTAATATCTCCACATTGCAAGGTGCAATTCTGAAATTTTTTGCTTTTTCCTGCTAATCCTAGCATGATAAAGAAGATTCAAAGAGAGTGAGATGCCAGCTCCTTTCATTCAGTCAGTAGCTTCAAACATTTCTGGACGTTTTTCAATGGCAAAAATCAATGAATATTGTAAATGCACAAACAGTAATATCTCCACATTGCAAGGTGCAATTCTGAAATTTTTTGCTTTTTCCTGCAACTCCTAGCATGATAAAGAAGATTCAAAGAGAGTGAGATGCCAGCTCCTTTCATTCAGTCAGTAGCTTCAATCATTTCTGGACGTTTTTCAATGGCAAAAATCAATGAATATTGTAAATGCACAAACAGTAATTTCTCCGCATTGCAAGGTGCAATTCTGAAATTTTTTGCTTTTTCCTGCTCCTCTTAGCATGATAAAGAAGATTCAAAGAGAGTGAGATGCCAGCTCCTTTCATTCAGTCAGTAGCTTCAGTCATTTCTGGACGTTTTTCAATGGCAAAAATCAATGAATATTGTAAATGCACAAACAGTAATTTCTCCGCATTGCAAGGTGCAATTCTGAAATTTTTTGCTTTTTCCTGCTCCTCTTAGCATGGTAAAGAAGATTCAAAGAGAGTGAGATGCCAGCTCCTTTCATTCAGTCAGTAGCTTCAAACATTTCTGGTATAAACATTTCTGGACGTTTTTCAATGGCAAAAATCAATGAATATTGTAAATGCACAAACAGTAATATCTCCACATTGCAAGGTGCAATTCTGAAATTTTTTGCTTTTTCCTGCTAATCCTAGCATGATAAAGAAGATTCAAATAGAGTGAGATGCCAGCTCCTTTCATTCAGTCAGTAGCTTCAAACATTTCTGGACGTTTTTCAATGGCAAAATTCAATGAATATTGTAAATGCACAAACAGTAATATCTCCACATTGCAAGGTGCAATTCTGAAATTTTTTGCTTTTTCCTGCTAATCCTAGCATGATAAAGAAGATTCAAAGAGAGTGAGATGCCAGCTCCTTTCATTCAGTCAGTAGCGTCAATCATTTCTGGACGTTTTTCAATGGCAAAAATCAATGAATATTGTAAATGCACAAACAGTAATTTCTCCGCATTGCAAGGTGCAATTCTGAAATTTTTTGCTTTTTCCTGCTCCTCTTAGCATGATAAAGAAGATTCAAAGAGAGTGAGATGCCAGCTCCTTTCATTCAGTCAGTAGCTTCAATCATTTCTGGATGTTTTTCAATGGCAAAAATCAATGAATATTGTAAATGCACAAACAGTAATTTCTCCGCATTGCAAGGTGCAATTCTGAAATTTTTTGCTTTTTCCTGCTCCTCTTAGCATGATAAAGAAGATTCAAAGAGAGTGAGATGCCAGCTCCTTTCATTCAGTCAGTAGCTTCAATCATTTCTGGTATATGAATAACATGATGTTTTTCAATGGCAAAAATCAATGAATATTGTAAATGCACAAACAGTAATTTCTCCGCATTGCAAGGTGCAATTCTGAAATTTTTTGCTTTTTCCTGCTCCTCTTAGCATGATAAAGAAGATTCAAAGAGAGTGAGATGCCAGCTCCTTTCATTCAGTCAGTAGCTTCAGTCATTTCTGGACGTTTTTCAATGGCAAAAATCAATGAATATTGTAAATGCACAAACAGTAATTTCTCCGCATTGCAAGGTGCAATTCTGAAATTTTTTGCTTTTTCCTGCTCCTCTTAGCATGGTAAAGAAGATTCAAAGAGAGTGAGATGCCAGCTCCTTTCATTCAGTCAGTAGCTTCAAACATTTCTGGTATAAACATTTCTGGACGTTTTTCAATGGCAAAAATCAATGAATATTGTAAATGCACAAACAGTAATATCTCCACATTGCAAGGTGCAATTCTGAAATTTTTTGCTTTTTCCTGCTAATCCTAGCATGATAAAGAAGATTCAAATAGAGTGAGATGCCAGCTCCTTTCATTCAGTCAGTAGCTTCAAACATTTCTGGACGTTTTTCAATGGCAAAATTCAATGAATATTGTAAATGCACAAACAGTAATATCTCCACATTGCAAGGTGCAATTCTGAAATTTTTTGCTTTTTCCTGCTAATCCTAGCATGATAAAGAAGATTCAAAGAGAGTGAGATGCCAGCTCCTTTCATTCAGTCAGTAGCGTCAATCATTTCTGGACGTTTTTCAATGGCAAAAATCAATGAATATTGTAAATGCACAAACAGTAATTTCTCCGCATTGCAAGGTGCAATTCTGAAATTTTTTGCTTTTTCCTGCTCCTCTTAGCATGATAAAGAAGATTCAAAGAGAGTGAGATGCCAGCTCCTTTCATTCAGTCAGTAGCTTCAATCATTTCTGGATGTTTTTCAATGGCAAAAATCAATGAATATTGTAAATGCACAAACAGTAATTTCTCCGCATTGCAAGGTGCAATTCTGAAATTTTTTGCTTTTTCCTGCTCCTCTTAGCATGATAAAGAAGATTCAAAGAGAGTGAGATGCCAGCTCCTTTCATTCAGTCAGTAGCTTCAATCATTTCTGGTATATGAATAACATGATGTTTTTCAATGGCAAAAATCAATGAATATTGTAAATGCACAAACAGTAATTTCTCCGCATTGCAAGGTGCAATTCTGAAATTTTTTGCTTTTTCCTGCTCCTCTTAGCATGATAAAGAAGATTCAAAGAGAGTGAGATGCCAGCTCCTTTCATTCAGTCAGTAGCTTCAATCATTTCTGGACGTTTTTCAATGGCAAAAATCAATGAATATTGTAAATGCACAAACAGTAATTTCTCCGCATTGCAAGATGCAATTCTGAAATTTTTTGCTTTTTCCTGCTCCTCTTAGCATGATAAAGAAGATTCAAAGAGAGTGAGATGCCAGCTCCTTTCATTCAGTCAGTAGCTTCAGTCATTTCTGGACGTTTTTCAATGGCAAAAATCAATGAATATTGTAAATGCACAAACAGTAATTTCTCCGCATTGCAAAGTGCAATTCTGAAATTTTTTGCTTTTTCCTGCTCCTCTTAGCATGATAAAGAAGATTCAAAGAGAGTGAGATGCCAGCTCCTTTCATTCAGTCAGTAGCTTCAAACATTTCTGGTATAAACATTTCTGGACGTTTTTCAATGACAAAAATCAATGAATATTGTAAATGCACAAACAGTAATATCTCCACATTGCAAGGTGCAATGCTGAAATTTTTTGCTTTTTCCTGCTAATCCTAGCATGATAAAGAAGATTCAAATAGAGTGAGATGCCAGCTCCTTTCATTCAGTCAGTAGCTTCAAACATTTCTGGACGTTTTTCAATGGCAAAAATCAATGAATATTGTAAATGCACAAACAGTAATATCTCCACATTGCAAGGTGCAATTCTGAAATTTTTTGCTTTTTCCTGCTAATCCTAGCATGATAAAGAAGATTCAAAGAGAGTGAGATGTCAGCTCCTTTCATTCAGTCAGTAGCTTCAAACATTTCTGGTATATGAATAACATGATGTTTTTCAATGGCAAAAATCAATGAATATTGTAAATGCACAAACAGTAATATCTCCACATTGCAAGGTGCAATTCTGAAATTTTTTGCTTTTTCCTGCTAATCCTAGCATGATAAAGAAGATTCAAAGAGAGTGAGATGCCAGCTCCTTTCATTCAGTCAGTAGCTTCAAACATTTCTGGACGTTTTTCAATGGCAAAAATCAATGAATATTGTAAATGCACAAACAGTAATATCTCCACATTGCAAGGTGCAATTCTGAAATTTTTTGCTTTTTCCTGCTACTCCTAGCATGATAAAGAAGATTCAAAGAGAGTGAGATGCCAGCTCCTTTCATTCAGTCAGTAGCTTCAAACATTTCTGGACGTTTTTCAATGGCAAAAATCAATGAATATTGTAAATGCACAAACAGTAATATCTCCACATTGCAAGGTGCAATTCTGAAATTTTTTGCTTTTTCCTGCTAATCCTAGCATGATAAAGAAGATTCAAAGAGAGTGAGATGCCAGCTCCTTTCATTCAGTCAGTAGCTTCAAACATTTCTGGACGTTTTTCAATGGCAAAAATCAATGAATATTGTAAATGCACAAACAGTAATTTCTCCGCATTGCAAGGTGCAATTCTGAAATTTTTTGCTTTTTCCTGCTCCTCTTAGCATGATAAAGAAGATTCAAAGAGAGTGAGATGCCAGCTCCTTTCATTCAGTCAGTAGCTTCAATCATTTCTGGACGTTTTTCAATGGCAAAAATCAATGAATATTGTAAATGCACAAACAGTAATTTCTCCGCATTGCAAGGTGCAATTCTGAATTTTTTTGCTTTTTCCTGCTCCTCTTAGCATGATAAAGAAGATTCAAAGAGAGTGAGATGCCAGCTCCTTTCATTCAGTCAGTAGCTTCAATCATTTCTGGTATATGAATAACATGATGTTTTTCAATGGCAAAAATCAATGAATATTGTAAATGCACAAACAGTAATTTCTCCGCATTGCAAGTTGCAATTCTGAAATTTTTTGCTTTTTCCTGCTCCTCTTAGCATGATAAAGAAGATTCAAAGAGAGTGAGATGCCAGCTCCTTTCATTCAGTCAGTAGCTTCAATCATTTCTGGACGTTTTTCAATGGCAAAAATCAATGAATATTGTAAATGCACAAACAGTAATTTCTCTGCATTGCAAGGTGCAATTCTGAAATTTTTTGCTTTTTCCTGCTCCTCTTAGCATGATAAAGAAGATTCAAAGAGAGTGAGATGCCAGCTCCTTTCATTCAGTCAGTAGCTTCAATCATTTCTGGACGTTTTTCAATGGCAAAAATCAATGAATATTGTAAATGCACAAACAGTAATTTCTCCGCATTGCAAGGTGCAATTCTGAATTTTTTTGCTTTTTCCTGCTCCTCTTAGCATGATAAAGAAGATTCAAAGAGAGTGAGATGCCAGCTCCTTTCATTCAGTCAGTAGCTTCAATGATTTCTGGTATATGAATAACATGATGTTTTTCAATGGCAAAAATCAATGAATATTGTAAATGCACAAACAGTAATTTCTCCGCATTGCAAGTTGCAATTCTGAAATTTTTTGCTTTTTCCTGCTCCTCTTAGCATGATAAAGAAGATTCAAAGAGAGTGAGATGCCAGCTCCTTTCATTCAGTCAGTAGCTTCAATCATTTCTGGACGTTTTTCAATGGCAAAAATCAATGAATATTGTAAATGCACAAACAGTAATTTCTCCGCATTGCAAGGTGCAATTCTGAAATTTTTTGCTTTTTCCTGCTCCTCTTAGCATGATAAAGAAGATTCAAAGAGAGTGAGATGCCAGCTCCTTTCATTCAGTCAGTAGCTTCAATCATTTCTGGTATATGAATAACATGATGTTTTTCAATGGCAAAAATCAATGAATATTGTAAATGCACAAACAGTAATTTCTCCGCATTGCAAGGTGCAATTCTGAAATTTTTTGCTTTTTCCTGCTCCTCTTAGCATGATAAAGAAGATTCAAAGAGAGTGAGATGCCAGCTCCTTTCATTCAGTCAGTAGCTTCAATCATTTCTGGATGTTTTTCAATGGCAAAAATCAATGAATATTGTAAATGCACAAACAGTAATTTCTCCGCATTGCAAGGTGCAATTCTGAAATTTTTTGCTTTTTCCTGCTCCTCTTAGCATGATAAAGAAGATTCAAAGAGAGTGAGATGCCAGCTCCTTTCATTCAGTCAGTAGCTTCAGTCATTTCTGGACGTTTTTCAATGGCAAAAATCAATGAATATTGTAAATGCACAAACAGTAATTTCTCCGCATTGCAAGGTGCAATTCTGAAATTTTTTGCTTTTTCCTGCTCCTCTTAGCATGATAAAGAAGATTCAAAGAGAGTGAGATGCCAGCTCCTTTCATTCAGTCAGTAGCTTCAAACATTTCTGGTATAAACATTTCTGGACGTTTTTCAATGGCAAAAATCAATGAATATTGTAAATGCACAAACAGTAATATCTCCACATTGCAAGGTGCAATTCTGAAATTTTTTGCTTTTTCCTGCTAATCCTAGCATGATAAAGAAGATTCAAATAGAGTGAGATGCCAGCTCCTTTCATTCAGTCAGTAGCTTCAAACATTTCTGGACGTTTTTCAATGGCAAAATTCAATGAATATTGTAAATGCACAAACAGTAATATCTCCACATTGCAAGGTGCAATTCTGAAATTTTTTGCTTTTTCCTGCTAATCCTAGCATGATAAAGAAGATTTAAAGAGAGTGAGATGCCAGCTCCTTTCATTCAGTCAGTAGCTTCAAACATTTCTGGACGTTTTTCAATGGCAAAAATCAATGAATATTGTAAATGCACAAACAGTAATTTCTCCGCATTGCAAGGTGCAATTCTGAAATTTTTTGCTTTTTCCTGCTCCTCTTAGCATGATAAAGAAGATTCAAAGAGAGTGAGATGCCAGCTCCTTTCATTCAGTCAGTAGCTTCAATCATTTCTGGACGTTTTTCAATGGCAAAAATCAATGAATATTGTAAATGCACAAACAGTAATTTCTCCGCATTGCAAGGTGCAATTCTGAATTTTTTTGCTTTTTCCTGCTCCTCTTAGCATGATAAAGAAGATTCAAAGAGAGTGAGATGCCAGCTCCTTTCATTCAGTCAGTAGCTTCAATCATTTCTGGTATATGAATAACATGATGTTTTTCAATGGCAAAAATCAATGAATATTGTAAATGCACAAACAGTAATTTCTCCGCATTGCAAGGTGCAATTCTGAAATTTTTTGCTTTTTCCTGCTCCTCTTAGCATGATAAAGAAGATTCAAAGAGAGTGAGATGCCAGCTCCTTTCATTCAGTCAGTAGCTTCAATCATTTCTGGACGTTTTTCAATGGCAAAAATCAATGAATATTGTAAATGCACAAACAGTAATTTCTCCGCATTGCAAGGTGCAATTCTGAATTTTTTTGCTTTTTCCTGCTCCTCTTAGCATGATAAAGAAGATTCAAAGAGAGTGAGATGCCAGCTCCTTTCATTCAGTCAGTAGCTTCAATAATTTCTGGTATATGAAAAACATGATGTTTTTCAATGGCAAAAATCAATGAATATTGTAAATGCACAAACAGTAATTTCTCCGCATTGCAAGTTGCAATTCTGAAATTTTTTGCTTTTTCCTGCTCCTCTTAGCATGATAAAGAAGATTCAAAGAGAGTGAGATGCCAGCTCCTTTCATTCAGTCAGTAGCTTCAATCATTTCTGGACGTTTTTCAATGGCAAAAATCAATGAATATTGTAAATGCACAAACAGTAATTTCTCCGCATTGCAAGGTGCAATTCTGAAATTTTTTGCTTTTTCCTGCTCCTCTTAGCATGATAAAGAAGATTCAAAGAGAGTGAGATGCCAGCTCCTTTCATTCAGTCAGTAGCTTCAATCATTTCTGGTATATGAATAACATGATGTTTTTCAATGGCAAAAATCAATGAATATTGTAAATGCACAAACAGTAATTTCTCCGCATTGCAAGGTGCAATTCTGAAATTTTTTGCTTTTTCCTGCTCCTCTTAGCATGATAAAGAAGATTCAAAGAGAGTGAGATGCCAGCTCCTTTCATTCAGTCAGTAGCTTCAATCATTTCTGGATGTTTTTCAATGGCAAAAATCAATGAATATTGTAAATGCACAAACAGTAATTTCTCCGCATTGCAAGGTGCAATTCTGAAATTTTTTGCTTTTTCCTGCTCCTCTTAGCATGATAAAGAAGATTCAAAGAGAGTGAGATGCCAGCTCCTTTCATTCAGTCAGTAGCTTCAGTCATTTCTGGACGTTTTTCAATGGCAAAAATCAATGAATATTGTAAATGCACAAACAGTAATTTCTCCGCATTGCAAGGTGCAATTCTGAAATTTTTTGCTTTTTCCTGCTCCTCTTAGCATGATAAAGAAGATTCAAAGAGAGTGAGATGCCAGCTCCTTTCATTCAGTCAGTAGCTTCAAACATTTCTGGTATAAACATTTCTGGACGTTTTTCAATGGCAAAAATCAATGAATATTGTAAATGCACAAACAGTAATATCTCCACATTTCAAGGTGCAATTCTGAAATTTTTTGCTTTTTCCTGCTAATCCTAGCATGATAAAGAAGATTCAAATAGAGTGAGATGCCAGCTCCTTTCATTCAGTCAGTAGCTTCAAACATTTCTGGACGTTTTTCAATGGCAAAATTCAATGAATATTGTAAATGCACAAACAGTAATATCTCCACATTGCAAGGTGCAATTTTGAAATTTTTTGCTTTTTCCTGCTAATCCTAGCATGATAAAGAAGATTCAAAGAGAGTGAGATGCCAGCTCCTTTCATTCAGTCAGTAGCTTCAATCATTTCTGGACGTTTTTCAATGGCAAAAATCAATGAATATTGTAAATGCACAAACAGTAATTTCTCCGCATTGCAAGGTGCAATTCTGAATTTTTTTGCTTTTTCCTGCTCCTCTTAGCATGATAAAGAAGATTCAAAGAGAGTGAGATGCCAGCTCCTTTCATTCAGTCAGTAGCTTCAATCATTTCTGGTATATGAATAACATGATGTTTTTCAATGGCAAAAATCAATGAATATTGTAAATGCACAAACAGTAATTTCTCCGCATTGCAAGGTGCAATTCTGAAATTTTTTGCTTTTTCCTGCTCCTCTTAGCATGATAAAGAAGATTCAAAGAGAGTGAGATGCCAGCTCCTTTCATTCAGTCAGTAGCTTCAATCATTTCTGGACGTTTTTCAATGGCAAAAATCAATGAATATTGTAAATGCACAAACAGTAATTTCTCCGCATTGCAAGGTGCAATTCTGAATTTTTTTGCTTTTTCCTGCTCCTCTTAGCATGATAAAGAAGATTCAAAGAGAGTGAGATGCCAGCTCCTTTCATTCAGTCAGTAGCTTCAATCATTTCTGGTATATGAATAACATGATGTTTTTCAATGGCAAAAATCAATGAATATTGTAAATGCACAAACAGTAATTTCTCCGCATTACAAGTTGCAATTCTGAAATTTTTTGCTTTTTCCTGCTCCTCTTAGCATGATAAAGAAGATTCAAAGAGAGTGAGATGCCAGCTCCTTTCATTCAGTCAATAGCTTCAATCATTTCTGGACGTTTTTCAATGGCAAAAATCAATGAATATTGTAAATGCACAAACAGTAATTTCTCCGCATTGCAAGGTGCAATTCTGAAATTTTTTGCTTTTTCCTGCTCCTCTTAGCATGATAAAGAAGATTCAAAGAGAGTGAGATGCCAGCTCCTTTCATTCAGTCAGTAGCTTCAATCATTTCTGGTATATGAATAACATGATGTTTTTCAATGGCAAAAATCAATGAATATTGTAAATGCACAAACAGTAATTTCTCCGCATTGCAAGGTGCAATTCTGAAATTTTTTGCTTTTTCCTGCTCCTCTTAGCATGATAAAGAAGATTCAAAGAGAGTGAGATGCCAGCTCCTTTCATTCAGTCAGTAGCTTCAATCATTTCTGGATGTTTTTCAATGGCAAAAATCAATGAATATTGTAAATGCACAAACAGTAATTTCTCCGCATTGCAAGGTGCAATTCTGAAATTTTTTGCTTTTTCCTGCTCCTCTTAGCATGATAAAGAAGATTCAAAGAGAGTGAGATGCCAGCTCCTTTCATTCAGTCAGTAGCTTCAGTCATTTCTGGACGTTTTTCAATGGCAAAAATCAATGAATATTGTAAATGCACAAACAGTAATTTCTCCGCATTGCAAGGTGCAATTCTGAAATTTTTTGCTTTTTCCTGCTCCTCTTAGCATGATAAAGAAGATTCAAAGAGAGTGAGATGCCAGCTCCTTTCATTCAGTCAGTAGCTTCAAACATTTCTGGTATAAACATTTCTGGACGTTTTTCAATGGCAAAAATCAATGAATATTGTAAATGCACAAACAGTAATATCTCCACATTGCAAGGTGCAATTCTGAAATTTTTTGCTTTTTCCTGCTAATCCTAGCATGATAAAGAAGATTCAAATAGAGTGAGATGCCAGCTCCTTTCATTCAGTCAGTAGCTTCAAACATTTCTGGACGTTTTTCAATGGCAAAATTCAATGAATATTGTAAATGCACAAACAGTAATATCTCCACATTGCAAGGTGCAATTCTGAAATTTTTTGCTTTTTCCTTCTAATCCTAGCATGATAAAGAAGATTCAAAGAGAGTGAGATGCCAGCTCCTTTCATTCAGTCAGTAGCTTCAATCATTTCTGGACGTTTTTCAATGGCAAAAATCAATGAATATTGTAAATGCACAAACAGTAATTTCTCCGCATTGCAAGGTGCAATTCTGAAATTTTTTGCTTTTTCCTGCTCCTCTTAGCATGATAAAGAAGATTCAAAGAGAGTGAGATGCCAGCTCCTTTCATTCAGTCAGTAGCTTCAATCATTTCTGGACGTTTTTCAATGGCAAAAATCAATGAATATTGTAAATGCACAAACAGTAATTTCTCCGCATTGCAAGGTGCAATTCTGAAATTTTTTGCTTTTTCCTGCTCCTCTTAGCATGATAAAGAAGATTCAAAGAGAGTGAGATGCCAGCTCCTTTCATTCAGTCAGTAGCTTCAATCATTTCTGGACGTTTTTCAATGGCAAAAATCAATGAATATTGTAAATGCACAAACAGTAATTTCTCCGCATTGCAAGGTGCAATTCTGAAATTTTTTGCTTTTTCCTGCTCCTCTTAGCATGATAAAGAAGATTCAAAGAGAGTGAGATGCCAGCTCCTTTCATTCAGTCAGTAGCTTCAATCATTTCTGGATGTTTTTCAATGGCAAAAATCAATGAATATTGTAAATGCACAAACAGTAATTTCTCCGCATTGCAAGGTGCAATTCTGAAATTTTTTGCTTTTTCCTGCTCCTCTTAGCATGATAAAGAAGATTCAAAGAGAGTGAGATGCCAGCTCCTTTCATTCAGTCAGTAGCTTCAGTCATTTCTGGACGTTTTTCAATGGCAAAAATCAATGAATATTGTAAATGCACAAACAGTAATTTCTCCGCATTGCAAGGTGCAATTCTGAAATTTTTTGCTTTTTCCTGCTCCTCTTAGCATGATAAAGAAGATTCAAAGAGAGTGAGATGCCAGCTCCTTTCATTCAGTCAGTAGCTTCAATCATTTCTGGTATATGAATAACATGATGTTTTTCAATGGCAAAAATCAATGAATATTGTAAATGCACAAACAGTAATTTCTCCGCATTGCAAGGTGCAATTCTGAAATTTTTTGCTTTTTCCTGCTCCTCTTAGCATGATAAAGAAGATTCAAAGAGAGTGAGATGCCAGCTCCTTTCATTCAGTCAGTAGCTTCAATCATTTCTGGACGTTTTTCAATGGCAAAAATCAATGAATATTGTAAATGCACAAACAGTAATTTCTCCGCATTGCAAGGTGCAATTCTGAAATTTTTTGCTTTTTCCTGCTCCTCTTAGCATGATAAAGAAGATTCAAAGAGAGTGAGATGCCAGCTCCTTTCATTCAGTCAGTAGCTTCAATCATTTCTGGATGTTTTTCAATGGCAAAAATCAATGAATATTGTAATTGCACAAACAGTAATTTCTCCGCATTGCAAGGTGCAATTCTGAAATTTTTTGCTTTTTCCTGCTCCTCTTAGCATGATAAAGAAGATTCAAAGAGAGTGAGATGCCAGCTCCTTTCATTCAGTCAGTAGCTTCAGTCATTTCTGGACGTTTTTCAATGGCAAAAATCAATGAATATTGTAAATGCACAAACAGTAATTTCTCCGCATTGCAAGGTGCAATTCTGAAATTTTTTGCTTTTACCTGCTCCTCTTAGCATGATAAAGAAGATTCAAAGAGAGTGAGATGCCAGCTCCTTTCATTCAGTCAGTAGCTTCAAACATTTCTGGTATAAACATTTCTGGACGTTTTTCAATGGCAAAAATCAATGAATATTGTAAATGCACAAACAGTAATATCTCCACATTGCAAGGTGCAATTCTGAAATTTTTTGCTTTTTCCTGCTAATCCTAGCATGATAAAGAAGATTCAAATAGAGTGAGATGCCAGCTCCTTTCATTCAGTCAGTAGCTTCAAACATTTCTGGACGTTTTTCAATGGCAAAATTCAATGAATATTGTAAATGCACAAACAGTAATATCTCCACATTGCAAGGTGCAATTCTGAAATTTTTTGCTTTTTCCTGCTAATCCTAGCATGATAAAGAAGATTCAAAGAGAGTGAGATGCCAGCTCCTTTCATTCAGTCAGTAGCTTCAATCATTTCTGGACGTTTTTCAATGGCAAAAATCGATGAATATTGTAAATGCACAAACAGTAATTTCTCCGCATTGCAAGGTGCAATTCTGAATTTTTTTGCTTTTTCCTGCTCCTCTTAGCATGATAAAGAAGATTCAAAGAGAGTGAGATGCCAGCTCCTTTCATTCAGTCAGTAGCTTCAATCATTTCTGGACGTTTTTCAATGGCAAAAATCAATGAATATTGTAAATGCACAAACAGTAATTTCTCCGCATTGCAAGGTGCAATTCTGAAATTTTTTGCTTTTTCCTGCTCCTCTTAGCATGATAAAGAAGATTCAAAGAGAGTGAGATGCCAGCTCCTTTCATTCAGTCAGTAGCTTCAATCATTTCTGGTATATGAATAACATGATGTTTTTCAATGGCAAAAATCAATGAATATTGTAAATGCACAAACAGTAATTTCTCCGCATTGCAAGGTGCAATTCTGAAATTTTTTGCTTTTTCCTGCTCCTCTTAGCATGATAAAGAAGATTCAAAGAGAGTGAGATGCCAGCTCCTTTCATTCAGTCAGTAGCTTCAGTCATTTCTGGACGTTTTTCAATGGCAAAAATCAATGAATATTGTAAATGAACAAACAGTAATTTCTCCGCATTGCAAGGTGCAATTCTGAAATTTTTTGCTTTTTCCTGCTCCTCTTAGCATGATAAAGAAGATTCAAAGAGAGTGAGATGCCAGCTCCTTTCATTCAGTCAGTAGCTTCAGTCATTTCTGGACGTTTTTCAATGGCAAAAATCAATTAATATTGTAAATGCACAAACAGTAATTTCTCCGCATTGCAAGGTGCAATTCTGAAATTTTTTGCTTTTTCCTGCTCCTCTTAGCATGATAAAGAAGATTCAAAGAGAGTGAGATGCCAGCTCCTTTCATTCAGTCAGTAGCTTCAATCATTTCTGGACGTTTTTCAATGGCAAAAATCAATGAATATTGTAAATGCACAAACAGTAATTTCTCCGCATTGCAAGGTGCAATTCTGAAATTTTTTGCTTTTTCCTGCTCCTCTTAGCATGATAAAGAAGATTCAAAGAGAGTGAGATGCCAGCTCCTTTCATTCAGTCAGTAGCTTCAATCATTTCTGGACATTTTTCAATGGCAAAAATCAATGAATATTGTAAATGCACAAACAGTAATTTCTCCGCATTGCAAGGTGCAATTCTGAAATTTTTTGCTTTTTCCTGCTCCTCTTAGCATGATAAAGAAGATTCAAAGAGAGTGAGATGCCAGCTCCTTTCATTCAGTCAGTAGCTTCAATCATTTCTGGACGTTTTTCAATGGCAAAAATCAATGAATATTGTAAATGCACAAACAGTAATTTCTCCGCATTGCAAGGTGCAATTCTGAAATTTTTTGCTTTTTCCTGCTCCTCTTAGCATGATAAAGAAGATTCAAAGAGAGTGAGATGCCAGCTCCTTTCATTCAGTCAGTAGCTTCAATCATTTCTGGTATATGAATAACATGATGTTTTTCAATGGCAAAAATCAATGAATATTGTAAATGCACAAACAGTAATTTCTCCGCATTGCAAGGTGCAATTCTGAAATTTTTTGCTTTTTCCTGCTTCTCTTAGCATGATAAAGAAGATTCAAAGAGAGTGAGATGCCAGCTCCTTTCATTCAGTCAGTAGCTTCAATCATTTCTGGATGTTTTTCAATGGCAAAAATCAATGAATATTGTAAATGCACAAACAGTAATTTCTCCGCATTGCAAGGTGGAATTCTGAAATTTTTTGCTTTTTCCTGCTCCTCTTAGCATGATAAAGAAGATTCAAAGAGAGTGAGATGCCAGCTCCTTTCATTCAGTCAGTAGCTTCAGTCATTTCTGGACGTTTTTCAATGGCAAAAATCAATGAATATTGTAAATGCACAAACAGTAATTTCTCCGCATTGCAAGGTGCAATTCTGAAATTTTTTGCTTTTTCCTGCTCCTCTTAGCATGATAAAGAAGATTCAAAGAGAGTGAGATGCCAGCTCCTTTCATTCAGTCAGTAGCTTCAAACATTTCTGGTATAAACATTTCTGGACGTTTTTCAAAGGCAAAAATCAATGAATATTGTAAATGCACAAACAGTAATATCTCCACATTGCAAGGTGCAATTCTGAAATTTTTTGCTTTTTCCTGCTAATCCTAGCATGATAAAGAAGATTCAAATAGAGTGAGATGCCAGCTCCTTTCATTCAGTCAGTAGCTTCAAACATTTCTGGACGTTTTTCAATGGCAAAATTCAATGAATATTGTGAATGCACAAACAGTAATATCTCCACATTGCAAGGTGCAATTCTGAAATTTTTTGCTTTTTCCTGCTAATCCTAGCATGATAAAGAAGATTCAAAGAGAGTGAGATGCCAGCTCCTTTCATTCAGTCAGTAGCTTCAATCATTTCTGGACGTTTTTCAATGGCAAAAATCAATGAATATTGTAAATGCACAAACAGTAATTTCTCCGCATTGCAAGGTGCAATTCTGAAATTTTTTGCTTTTTCCTGCTCTTAGCATGATAAAGAAGATTCAAAGAGAGTGAGATGCCAGCTCCTTTCATTCAGTCAGTAGCTTCAATCATTTCTGGACGTTTTTCAATGGCAAAAATCAATGAATATTGTAAATGCACAAACAGTAATTTCTCCGCATTGCAAGGTGCAATTCTGAAATTTTTTGCTTTTTCCTGCTCCTCTTAGCATGATAAAGAAGATTCAAAGAGAGTGAGATGCCAGCTCCTTTCATTCAGTCAGTAGCTTCAATCATTTCTGGTATATGAATAACATGATGTTTTTCAATGGCAAAAATCAATGAATATTGTAAATGCACAAACAGTAATTTCTCCGCATTGCAAGGTGCAATTCTGAAATTTTTTGCTTTTTCCTGCTCCTCTTAGCATGATAAAGAAGATTCAAAGAGAGTGAGATGCCAGCTCTTTTCATTCAGTCAGTAGCTTCAATCATTTCTGGACGTTTTTCAATGGCAAAAATCAATGAATATTGTAAATGCACAAACAGTAATTTCTCCGCATTGCAAGGTGCAATTCTGAAATTTTTTGCTTTTTCCTGCTCCTCTTAGCATGATAAAGAAGATTCAAAGAGAGTGAGATGCCAGCTCCTTTCATTCAGTCAGTAGCTTCAGTCATTTCTGGACGTTTTTCAATGGCAAAAATCAATGAATATTGTAAATGCACAAACAGTAATTTCTCCACATTGCAAGGTGCAATTCTGAAATTTTTTGCTTTTTCCTGCTAATCCTAGCATGATAAAGAAGATTCAAATAGAGTGAGATGCCAGCTCCTTTCATTCAGTCAGTAGCTTCAAACATTTCTGGACGTTTTTCAATGGCAAAAATCAATGAATATTGTAAATGCACAAACAGTAATATCTCCACATTGCAAGGTGCAATTCTGAAATTTTTGGCTTTTTCCTGCTAATCCTAGCATGATAAAGAGGATTCAAAGAGAGTGAGATGCCAGCTCCTTTCATTCAGTCAGTAGCTTCAAACATTTCTGGTATATGAATAACATGATGTTTTTCAATGGCAAAAATCAATGAATATTGTAAATGCACAAACAGTAATATCTCCATATTGCAAGGTGCAATTCTGAAATTTTTTGCTTTTTCCTGCTACTCCTAGCATGATAAAGAAGATTCAAAGAGAGTGAGATGCCAGCTCCTTTCATTCAGTCAGTAGCTTCAAACATTTCTGGACGTTTTTCAATGGCAAAAATCAATGAATATTGTAAATGCACAAACAGTAATATCTCCACATTGCAAGGTGCAATTCTGAAATTTTTTGCTTTTTCCTGCTAATCCTAGCATGATAAAGAAGATTCAAAGAGAGTGAGATGCCAGCTCCTTTCATTCAGTCAGTAGCTTCAAACATTTCTGGACGTTTTTCAATGGCAAAAATCAATGAATATTGTAAATGCACAAACAGTAATTTCTCCGCATTGCAAGGTGCAATTCTGAAATTTTTTGCTTTTTCCTGCTCCTCTTAGCATGATAAAGATTCAAAGAGAGTGAGATGCCAGCTCCTTTCATTCAGTCAGTAGCTTCAATCATTTCTGGACGTTTTTCAATGGCAAAAATCAATGAATATTGTAAATGCACAAACAGTAATTTCTCCGCATTGCAAGGTGCAATTCTGAAATTTTTTGCTTTTTCCTGCTCCTCTTAGCATGAAAAAGAAGATTCAAAGAGAATGAGATGCCCGCTCCTTTCATTCAGTCAGTAGCTTCAATCATTTCTGGTAAATGAATAACATGATGTTTTTCAATGGCAAAAATCAATGAATATTGTAAATGCACAAACAGTAATTTCTCCGCATTGCAAGGTGCAATTCTGAATTTTTTTGCTTTTTCCTGCTCCTCTTAGCATGATAAAGAAGATTCAAAGAGAGTGAGATGCCAGCTCCTTTCATTCAGTCAGTAGCTTCAATCATTTCTGGACGTTTTTCAATGGCAAAAATCAATGAATATTGTAAATGCACAAACAGTAATTTCTCCGCATTGCAAGGTGCAATTCTGAAATTTTTTGCTTTTTCCTGCTCCTCTTAGCATGATAAAGAAGATTCAAAGAGAGTGAGATGCCAGCTCCTTTCATTCAGTCAGTAGCTTCAAACATTTCTGGTATATGAATAACATGATGTTTTTCAATGGCAAAAATCAATGAATATTGTAAATGCACAAACAGTAATTTCTCCGCATTGCAAGGTGCAATTCTGAAATTTTTTGCTTTTTCCTGCTCCTCTTAGCATGATAAAGAAGATTCAAAGAGAGTGAGATGCCAGCTCCTTTCATTCAGTCAGTAGCTTCAATCTTTTCTGGACGTTTTTCAATGGCAAAAATCAATGAATATTGTAAATGCACAAACAGTAATTTCTCCGCATTGTAAGGTGGAATTCTGAAATTTTTTGCTTTTTCCTGCTCCTCTTAGCATGATAAAGAAGATTCAAAGATAGTGAGATGCCAGCTTCTTTCATTCAGTCAGTAGCTTCAAACATTTCTGGTATATGAATAACATGATGTTTTTCAATGGCAAAAATCAATGAATATTGTAAATGCACAAAGAGTAATTTCTCCGCATTGCAAGGTGCAATTCTGAAATTTTTTGCTTTTTCCTGCTCCTCTTAGCATGATAAAGAAGACTCAAAGAGAGTTACATGCCAGCTCCTTTCATTCAGTCAGTAGCTTCAATCATTTCTGGACGTTTTTCAATGGCAAAAATCAATGAATATTGTAAATGCACAAACAGTAATTTCTCCGCATTGCAAGGTGCAATTCTGAAATTTTTTGCTTTTTCCTGCTCCTCTTAGCATGATAAAGAAGATTCAAAGAGAGTGAGATGCCAGCTCCTTTCATTCAGTCAGTAGCTTCAATCATTTCTGGACGTTTTTCAATGGCAAAAATCAATGAATATTGTAAATGCACAAACAGTAATTTCTCCGCATTGCAAGGTGCAATTCTGAAATTTTTTGCTTTTTCCTGCTCCTCTTAGCATGATAAAGAAGATTCAAAGAGAGTGAGATGCCAGCTCCTTTCATTCAGTCAGTAGCTTCAATCATTTCTGGTATATGAATAACATGATGTTTTTCAATGGCAAAAATCAATGAATATTGTAAATGCACAAACAGTAATTTCTCCGCATTGCAAGGTGCAATTCTGAAATTTTTTGCTTTTTCCTGCTCCTCTTAGCATGGTAAAGAAGATTCAAAGAGAGTGAGATGCCAGCTCCTTTCATTCAGTCAGTAGCTTCAATCATTTCTGGACGTTTTTCAATGGCAAAAATCAATGAATATTGTAAATGCACAAACAGTAATTTCTCCGCATTGCAAGGTGCAATTCTGAAATTTTTTGCTTTTTCCTGCTCCTCTTAGCATGATAAAGAAGATTCAAAGAGAGTGAGATGCCAGCTCCTTTCATTCAGTCAGTAGCTTCAATCATTTCTGGACGTTTTTCAATGGCAAAAATCAATGAATATTGTAAATGCACAAACAGTAATTTCTCCGCATTGCAAGGTGCAATTCTGAAATGTTTTGCTTTTTCTTGCTCCTCTTAGCATGATAAAGAAGATTCAAAGAGAGTGAGATGCCAGCTCCTTTCATTCAGTCAGTAGCTTCAATCATTTCTGGGTATGAATAACATGATGTTTTTCAATGGCAAAAATCAATGAATATTGTAAATGCACAAACAGTAATTTCTCCACATTGCAAGGTGCAATTCTGAAATTTTTTGCTTTTTCCTGCTCCTCTTAGCATGATAAAGAAGATTCAAAGAGAGTGAGATGCTAGCTCCTTTCATTCAGTCAGTAGCTTCAATCATTTCTGGACGTTTTTCAATGGCAAAAATCAATGAATATTGTAAATGCACAAACAGTAATTTCTCCGCATTGCAAGGTGCAATTCTGAAATTTTTTGCTTTTTCCTGCTCCTCTTAGCATGATAAAGAAGATTCAAAGAGAGTGAGATGCCAGCTCCTTTCATTCAGTCAGTAGCTTCAATCATTTCTGGACGTTTTTCAATGGCAAAAATCAATGAATATTGTAAATGCACAAACAGTAATTTCTCCGCATTGCAAGGTGCAATTCTGAATTTTTTTGCTTTTTCCTGCTCCTCTTAGCATGATAAAGAAGATTCAAAGAGAGTGAGATGCCAGCTCCTTTCATTCAGTCAGTAACTTCAAACATTTCTGGTATAAACATTTCTGGACGTTTTTCAATGGCAAAAATCAATGAATATTGTAAATGCACAAACAGTAATATCTCCACATTGCAAGGTGAAATTCTGAAATTTTTTGCTTTTTCCTGCTAATCCTAGCATGATAAAGAATATTCAAATAGAGTGAGATGCCAGCTCCTTTCATTCAGTCAGTAGCTTCAAACATTTCTGGACGTTTTTCAATGGCAAAAATCAATGAATATTGTAAATGCACAAACAGTAATATCTCCACATTGCAAGGTGCAATTCTGAAATTTTTTGCTTTTTCCTGCTAATCCTAGCATGATAAAGAAGATTCAAAGAGAGTGAGCTGCCAGGTCCTTTCATTCAGTCAGTAGCCTCAAACATTTCTGGTATATGAATAACATGATGTTTTTCAATGGCAAAAATCAATGAATATTGTAAATGCACAAACAGTAATATCTCCACATTGCAAGGTGCAATTCTGAAATTTTTTGCTTTTTCCTGCTAATCCTAGCATGATAAAGAAGATTCAAAGAGAGTGAGATGCCAGCTCCTTTCATTCAGTCAGTAGCTTCAAACATTTCTGGACGTTTTTCAATGGCAAAAATCAATGAATATTGTAAATGCACAAACAGTAATATCTCCACATTGCAAGGTGCAATTCTGAAATTTTTTGCTTTTTCCTGCTACTCCTAGCATGATAAAGAAGATTCAAAGAGAGTGAGATGCCAGCTCCTTTCATTCAGTCAGTAGCTTCAAACATTTCTGTACGTTTTTCAATGGCAAAAATCAATGAATATTGTAAATGCACAAACAGTAATATCTCCACATTGCAAGGTGCAATTCTGAAATTTTTTGCTTTTTCCTGCTAATCCTAGCATGATAAAGAAGATTCAAAGAGAGTGAGATGCCAGCTCCTTTCATTCAGTCAGTAGCTTCAAACATTTCTGGACGTTTTTCAATGGCAAAAATCAATGAATATTGTAAATGCACAAACAGTAATATCTCCACATTGCAAGGTGCAATTCTGAAATTTTTTGCTTTTTCCTGCTAATCCTAGCATGATAAAGAAGATTCAAAGAGAGTGAGATGCCAGCTCCTTTCATTCAGTCAGTAGCTTCAATCATTTCTGGTATATGAATAACATGATGTTTTTCAATGGTAAAAATCAATGAATATTGTAAATGCACAAACAGTAATTTCTCCGCATTGCAAGGTGCAATTCTGAAATTTTTTGCTTTTTCCTGCTCCTCTTAGCATGAAAAAGAAGATTCAAAGAGAATGAGATGCCCGCTCCTTTCATTCAGTCAGTAGCTTCAATCATTTCTGGTATATGAATAACATGATGTTTTTCAATGGCAAAAATCAATGAATATTGTAAATGCACAAACAGTAATTTCTCCGCATTGCAAGGTGCAATTCTGAATTTTTTTGCTTTTTCCTGCTCCTCTTAGCATGATAAAGAAGTTTCAAAGAGAGTGAGATGCCAGCTCCTTTCATTCAGTCAGTAGCTTCAATCATTTCTGGACGTTTTTCAATGGCAAAAATCAATGAATATTGTAAATGCACAAACAGTAATTTCTCCGCATTGCAAGGTGCAATTCTGAAATTTTTTGCTTTTTCCTGCTCCTCTTAGCATGATAAAGAAGATTCAAAGAGAGTGAGATGCCAGCTCCTTTCATTCAGTCAGTAGCTTCAAACATTTCTGGTATATGAATAACATGATGTTTTTCAATGGCAAAAATCAATGAATATTGTAAATGCACAAACAGTAATTTCTCCGCATTGCAAGGTGCAATTCTGAAATTTTTTGCTTTTTCCTGCTCCTCTTAGCATGATAAAGAAGATTCAAAGAGAGTGAGATGCCAGCTCCTTTCATTCAGTCAGTAGCTTCAATCTTTTCTGGACGTTTTTCAATGGCAAAAATCAATGAATATTGTAAATGCACAAACAGTAATTTCTCCGCATTGTAAGGTGGAATTCTGAAATTTTTTGCTTTTTCCTGCTCCTCTTAGCATGATAAAGAAGATTCAAAGATAGTGAGATGCCAGCTTCTTTCATTCAGTCAGTAGCTTCAAACATTTCTGGTATATGAATAACATGATGTTTTTCAATGGCAAAAATCAATGAATATTGTAAATGCACAAAGAGTAATTTCTCCGCATTGCAAGGTGCAATTCTGAAATTTTTTGCTTTTTCCTGCTCCTCTTAGCATGATAAAGAAGACTCAAAGAGAGTTACATGCCAGCTCCTTTCATTCAGTCAGTAGCTTCAATCATTTCTGGACGTTTTTCAATGGCAAAAATAAATGAATATTGTAAATGCACAAACAGTAATTTCTTCGCATTGCAAGGTGCAATTCTGAAATTTTTTGCTTTTTCCTGCTCCTCTTAGCATGATAAAGAAGATTCAAAGAGAGTGAGATGCCAGCTCCTTTCATTCAGTCAGTAGCTTCAATCATTTCTGGACGTTTTTCAATGGCAAAAATCAATGAATATTGTAAATGCACAAACAGTATTTTCTCCGCATTGCAAGGTGCAATTCTGAAATTTTTTGCTTTTTCCTGCTCCTCTTAGCATGATAAAGAAGATTCAAAGAGAGTGAGATGTCAGCTCCTTTCATTCAGTCAGTAGCTTCAATCATTTCTGGTATATGAATAACATGATGTTTTTCAATGGCAAAAATCAATGAATATTGTAAATGCACAAACAGTAATTTCTCCGCATTGCAAGGTGCAATTCTGAAATTTTTTGCTTTTTCCTGCTCCTCTTAGCATGGTAAAGAAGATTCAAAGAGAGTGAGATGCCAGCTCCTTTCATTCAGTCAGTAGCTTCAATCATTTCTGGACGTTTTTCAATGGCAAAAATCAATGAATATTGTAAATGCACAAACAGTAATTTCTCCGCATTGCAAGGTGCAATTCTGAAATTTTTTGCTTTTTCCTGCTCCTCTTAGCATGATAAAGAAGATTCAAAGAGAGTGAGATGCCAGCTCCTTTCATTCAGTCAGTAGCTTCAATCATTTCTGGACGTTTTTCAATGGCAAAAATCAATGAATATTGTAAATGCACAAACAGTAATTTCTCCGCATTGCAAGGTGCAATTCTGAAATGTTTTGCTTTTTCCTGCTCCTCTTAGCATGATAAAGAAGATTCAAAGAGAGTGAGATGCCAGCTCCTTTCATTCAGTCAGTAGCTTCAATCATTTCTGGGTATGAATAACATGATGTTTTTCAATGGCAAAAATCAATGAATATTGTAAATGCACAAACAGTAATTTCTCCACATTGCAAGGTGCAATTCTGAAATTTTTTGCTTTTTCCTGCTCCTCTTAGCATGATAAAGAAGATTCAAAGAGAGTGAGATGCCAGCTCCTTTCATTCAGTCTGTAGCTTCAATCATTTCTGGACATTTTTCAATGGCAAAAATCAATGAATATTGTAAATGCACAAACAGTAATTTCTCCGCATTGCAAGGTGCAATTCTGAAATTTTTTGCTTTTTCCTGCTCCTCTTAGCATGATAAAGAAGATTCAGAGAGAGTGAGATGCCAGCTCCTTTCATTCAGTCAGTAGCTTCAATCATTTCTGGACGTTTTTCAATGGCAAAAATCAATGAATATTGTAAATGCACAAACAGTAATTTCTCCGCATTGCAAGGTGCAATTCTGAATTTTTTTGCTTTTTCCTGCTCCTCTTAGCATGATAAAGAAGATTCAAAGAGAGTGAGATGCCAGCTCCTTTCATTCAGTCAGTAACTTCAAACATTTCTGGTATAAACATTTCTGGACGTTTTTCAATGGCAAAAATCAATGAATATTGTAAATGCACAAACAGTAATATCTCCACATTGCAAGGTGCAATTCTGAAATTTTTTGCTTTTTCCTGCTAATCCTAGCATGATAAAGAATATTCAAATAGAGTGAGATGCCAGCTCCTTTCATTCAGTCAGTAGCTTCAAACATTTCTGGACGTTTTTCAATGGCAAAAATCAATGAATATTGTAAATGCACAAACAGTAATATCTCCACATTGCAAGGTGCAATTCTGAAATTTTTTGCTTTTTCCTGCTAATCCTAGCATGATAAAGAAGATTCAAAGAGAGTGAGATGCCAGGTCCTTTCATTCAGTCAGTAGCCTCAAACATTTCTGGTATATGAATAACATGATGTTTTTCAATGGCAAAAATCAATGAATATTGTAAATGCACAAACAGTAATATCTCCACATTGCAAGGTGCAATTCTGAAATTTTTTTCTTTTTCCTGCTAATCCTAGCATGATAAAGAAGATTCAAAGAGAGTGAGATGCCAGCTCCTTTCATTCAGTCAGTAGCTTCAAACATTTCTGGACGTTTTTCAATGGCAAAAATCAATGAATATTGTAAATGCACAAACAGTAATATCTCCACATTGCAAGGTGCAATTCTGAAATTTTTTGCTTTTTCCTGCTACTCCTAGCATGATAAAGAAGATTCAAAGAGAGTGAGATGCCAGCTCCTTTCATTCAGTCAGTAGCTTCAAACATTTCTGTACGTTTTTCAATGGCAAAAATCAATGAATATTGTAAATGCACAAACAGTAATATCTCCACATTGCAAGGTGCAATTCTGAAATTTTTTGCTTTTTCCTGCTAATCCTAGCATGATAAAGAAGATTCAAAGAGAGTGAGATGCCAGCTCCTTTCATTCAGTCAGTAGCTTCAAACATTTCTGGACGTTTTTCAATGGCAAAAATCAATGAATATTGTAAATGCACAAACAGTAATATCTCCACATTGCAAGGTGCAATTCTGAAATTTTTTGCTTTTTCCTGCTAATCCTAGCATGATAAAGAAGATTCAAAGAGAGTGAGATGCCAGCTCCTTTCATTCAGTCAGTAGCTTCAATCATTTCTGGTATATGAATAACATGATGTTTTTCAATGGCAAAAATCAATGAATATTGTAAATGCACAAACAGTAATTTCTCCGCATTGCAAGGTGCAATTCTGAATTTTTTTGCTTTTTCCTGCTCCTCTTAGCATGATAAAGAAGATTCAAAGAGAGTGAGATGCCAGCTCCTTTCATTCAGTCAGTAGCTTCAAACATTTCTGGTATAAACATTTCTGGACGTTTTTCAAAGGCAAAAATCAATGAATATTGTAAATGCACAAACAGTAATATCTCCACATTGCAAGGTGCAATTCTGAAATTTTTTGCTTTTTCCTGCTAATCCTAGCATGATAAAGAAGATTCAAAGAGAGTGAGATGCCAGCTCCTTTCATTCAGTCAGTAGCTTCAATCATTTCTGGACGTTTTTCAATGGCAAAAATCAATGAATATTGTAAATGCACAAACAGTAATTTCTCCGCATTGCAAGGTGCAATTCTGAAATTTTTTGCTTTTTCCTGCTCCTCTTAGCATGAAAAAGAAGATTCAAAGAGAATGAGATGCCCGCTCCTTTCATTCAGTCAGTAGCTTCAATCATTTCTGGTATATGAATAACATGATGTTTTTCAATGGCAAAAATCAATGAATATTGTAAATGCACAAACAGTAATTTCTCCGCATTGCAAGGTGCAATTCTGAATTTTTTTGCTTTTTCCTGCTCCTCTTAGCATGATAAAGAAGATTCAAAGAGAGTGAGATGCCAGCTCCTTTCATTCAGTCAGTAGCTTCAATCATTTCTGGACGTTTTTCAATGGCAAAAATCAATGAATATTGTAAATGCACAAACAGTAATTTCTCTGCATTGCAAGGTGCAATTCTGAAATTTTTTGCTTTTTCCTGCTCCTCTTAGCATGATAAAGAAGATTCAAAGAGAGTGAGATGCCAGCTCCTTTCATTCAGTCAGTAGCTTCAAACATTTCTGGTATATGAATAACATGATGTTTTTCAATGGCAAAAATCAATGAATATTGTAAATGCACAAACAGTAATTTCTCTGCATTGCAAGGTGCAATTCTGAAATTTTTTGCTTTTTCCTGCTCCTCTTAGCATGATAAAGAAGATTCAAAGAGAGTGAGATGCCAGCTCCTTTCATTCAGTCAGTAGCTTCAATCTTTTCTGGACGTTTTTCAATGGCAAAAATCAATGAATATTGTATATGCACAAACAGTAATTTCTCCGCATTGTAAGGTGGAATTCTGAAATTTTTTGCTTTTTCCTGCTCCTCTTAGCATGATAAAGAAGATTCAAAGATAGTGAGATGCCAGCTTCTTTCATTCAGTCAGTAGCTTCAAACATTTCTGGTAAATGAATAACATGATGTTTTTCAATGGCAAAAATCAATGAATATTGTAAATGCACAAAGAGTAATTTCTCCGCATTGCAAGGTGCAATTCTGAAATTTTTTGCTTTTTCCTGCTCCTCTTAGCATGATAAAGAAGACTCAAAGAGAGTTACATGCCAGCTCCTTTCATTCAGTCAGTAGCTTCAATCATTTCTGGACGTTTTTCAATGGCAAAAATCAATGAATATTGTAAATGCACAAACAGTAATTTCTCCGCATTGCAAGGTGCAATTCTGAAATTTTTTGCTTTTTCCTGCTCCTCTTAGCATGATAAAGAAGATTCAAAGAGAGTGAGATGCCAGCTCCTTTCATTCAGTCAGTAGCTTCAATCATTTCTGGACGTTTTTCAATGGCAAAAATCAATGAATATTGTAAATGCACAAACAGTAATTTCTCCGCATTGCAAGGTGCAATTCTGAAATTTTTTGCTTTTTCCTGCTCCTCTTAGCATGATAAAGAAGATTCAAAGAGAGTGAGATGCCAGCTCCTTTCATTCAGTCAGTAGCTTCAATCATTTCTGGTATATGAATAACATGATGTTTTTCAATGGCAAAAATCAATGAATATTGTAACTGCACAAACAGTAATTTCTCCGCATTGCAAGGTGCAATTCTGAAATTTTTTGCTTTTTCCTGCTCCTCTTAGCATGGTAAAGAAGATTCAAAGAGAGTGAGATGCCAGCTCCTTTCATTCAGTCAGTAGCTTCAATCATTTCTGGATGTTTTTCAATGGCAAAAATCAATGAATATTGTAAATGCACAAACAGTAATTTCTCCGCATTGCAAGGTGCAATTCTGAAATTTTTTGCTTTTTCCTGCTCCTCTTAGCATGATAAAGAAGATTCAAAGAGATTGAGATGCCAGCTCCTTTCATTCAGTCAGTAGCTTCAATCATTTCTGGACGTTTTTCAATGGCAAAAATCAATGAATATTGTAAATGCACAAACAGTAATTTCTCGGCATTGCAAGGTGCAATTCTGAAATTTTTTGCTTTTTCCTGCTCCTCTTAGCATGATAAAGAAGATTCAAAGAGAGTGAGATGCCAGCTCCTTTCATTCAGTCAGTAGCTTCAAACATTTCTGGTATATGAATAACATGATGTTTTTCAATGGCAAAAATCAATGAATATTGTAAATGCACAAACAGTAATTTCTCTGCATTGCAAGGTGCAATTCTGAAATTTTTTGCTTTTTCCTGCTCCTCTTAGCATGATAAAGAAGATTCAAAGAGAGTGAGATGCCAGCTCCTTTCATTCAGTCAGTAGCTTCAATCTTTTCTGGACGTTTTTCAATGGCAAAAATCAATGAATATTGTATATGCACAAACAGTAATTTCTCCGCATTGTAAGGTGGAATTCTGAAATTTTTTGCTTTTTCCTGCTCCTCTTAGCATGATAAAGAAGATTCAAAGATAGTGAGATGCCAGCTTCTTTCATTCAGTCAGTAGCTTCAAACATTTCTGGTAAATGAATAACATGATGTTTTTCAATGGCAAAAATCAATGAATATTGTAAATGCACAAAGAGTAATTTCTCCGCATTGCAAGGTGCAATTCTGAAATTTTTTGCTTTTTCCTGCTCCTCTTAGCATGATAAAGAAGACTCAAAGAGAGTTACATGCCAGCTCCTTTCATTCAGTCAGTAGCTTCAATCATTTCTGGACGTTTTTCAATGGCAAAAATCAATGAATATTGTAAATGCACAAACAGTAATTTCTCCGCATTGCAAGGTGCAATTCTGAAATTTTTTGCTTTTTCCTGCTCCTCTTAGCATGATAAAGAAGATTCAAAGAGAGTGAGATGCCAGCTCCTTTCATTCAGTCAGTAGCTTCAATCATTTCTGGACGTTTTTCAATGGCAAAAATCAATGAATATTGTAAATGCACAAACAGTAATTTCTCCGCATTGCAAGGTGCAATTCTGAAATTTTTTGCTTTTTCCTGCTCCTCTTAGCATGATAAAGAAGATTCAAAGAGAGTGAGATGCCAGCTCCTTTCATTCAGTCAGTAGCTTCAATCATTTCTGGTATATGAATAACATGATGTTTTTCAATGGCAAAAATCAATGAATATTGTAACTGCACAAACAGTAATTTCTCCGCATTGCAAGGTGCAATTCTGAAATTTTTTGCTTTTTCCTGCTCCTCTTAGCATGGTAAAGAAGATTCAAAGAGAGTGAGATGCCAGCTCCTTTCATTCAGTCAGTAGCTTCAATCATTTCTGGATGTTTTTCAATGGCAAAAATCAATGAATATTGTAAATGCACAAACAGTAATATCTCCACATTGCAAGGTGCAATTCTGAAATTTTTTGCTTTTTCCTGCTAATCCTAGCATGATAAAGAAGATTCAAAGAGAGTGAGATGCCAGCTCCTTTCATTCAGTCAGTAGCTTCAAACATTTCTGGACGTTTTTCAATGGCAAAAATCAATGAATATTGTAAATGCACAAACAGTAATATCTCCACATTGCAAGGTGCAATTCTGAAATTTTTTGCTTTTTCCTGCTAATCCTAGCATGATAAAGAAGATTCAAAGAGAGTGAGATGCCAGCTCCTTTCATTCAGTCAGTAGCTTCAATCATTTCTGGTATATGAATAACATGATGTTTTTCAATGGCAAAAATCAATGAATATTGTAAATGCACAAACAGTAATTTCTCCGCATTGCAAGGTGCAATTCTGAATTTTTTTGCTTTTTCCTGCTCCTCTTAGCATGATAAAGAAGATTCAAAGAGAGTGAGATGCCAGCTCCTTTCATTCAGTCAGTAGCTTCAAACATTTCTGGTATAAACATTTCTGGACGTTTTTCAAAGGCAAAAATCAATGAATATTGTAAATGCACAAACAGTAATATCTCCACATTGCAAGGTGCAATTCTGAAATTTTTTGCTTTTTCCTGCTAATCCTAGCATGATAAAGAAGATTCAAAGAGAGTGAGATGCCAGCTCCTTTCATTCAGTCAGTAGCTTCAATCATTTCTGGACGTTTTTCAATGGCAAAAATCAATGAATATTGTAAATGCACAAACAGTAATTTCTCCGCATTGCAAGGTGCAATTCTGAAATTTTTTGCTTTTTCCTGCTCCTCTTAGCATGAAAAAGAAGATTCAAAGAGAATGAGATGCCCGCTCCTTTCATTCAGTCAGTAGCTTCAATCATTTCTGGTATATGAATAACATGATGTTTTTCAATGGCAAAAATCAATGAATATTGTAAATGCACAAACAGTAATTTCTCCGCATTGCAAGGTGCAATTCTGAATTTTTTTGCTTTTTCCTGCTCCTCTTAGCATGATAAAGAAGATTCAAAGAGAGTGAGATGCCAGCTCCTTTCATTCAGTCAGTAGCTTCAATCATTTCTGGACGTTTTTCAATGGCAAAAATCAATGAATATTGTAAATGCACAAACAGTAATTTCTCTGCATTGCAAGGTGCAATTCTGAAATTTTTTGCTTTTTCCTGCTCCTCTTAGCATGATAAAGAAGATTCAAAGAGAGTGAGATGCCAGCTCCTTTCATTCAGTCAGTAGCTTCAAACATTTCTGGTATATGAATAACATGATGTTTTTCAATGGCAAAAATCAATGAATATTGTAAATGCACAAACAGTAATTTCTCTGCATTGCAAGGTGCAATTCTGAAATTTTTTGCTTTTTCCTGCTCCTCTTAGCATGATAAAGAAGATTCAAAGAGAGTGAGATGCCAGCTCCTTTCATTCAGTCAGTAGCTTCAATCTTTTCTGGACGTTTTTCAATGGCAAAAATCAATGAATATTGTATATGCACAAACAGTAATTTCTCCGCATTGTAAGGTGGAATTCTGAAATTTTTTGCTTTTTCCTGCTCCTCTTAGCATGATAAAGAAGATTCAAAGATAGTGAGATGCCAGCTTCTTTCATTCAGTCAGTAGCTTCAAACATTTCTGGTAAATGAATAACATGATGTTTTTCAATGGCAAAAATCAATGAATATTGTAAATGCACAAAGAGTAATTTCTCCGCATTGCAAGGTGCAATTCTGAAATTTTTTGCTTTTTCCTGCTCCTCTTAGCATGATAAAGAAGACTCAAAGAGAGTTACATGCCAGCTCCTTTCATTCAGTCAGTAGCTTCAATCATTTCTGGACGTTTTTCAATGGCAAAAATCAATGAATATTGTAAATGCACAAACAGTAATTTCTCCGCATTGCAAGGTGCAATTCTGAAATTTTTTGCTTTTTCCTGCTCCTCTTAGCATGATAAAGAAGATTCAAAGAGAGTGAGATGCCAGCTCCTTTCATTCAGTCAGTAGCTTCAATCATTTCTGGACGTTTTTCAATGGCAAAAATCAATGAATATTGTAAATGCACAAACAGTAATTTCTCCGCATTGCAAGGTGCAATTCTGAAATTTTTTGCTTTTTCCTGCTCCTCTTAGCATGATAAAGAAGATTCAAAGAGAGTGAGATGCCAGCTCCTTTCATTCAGTCAGTAGCTTCAATCATTTCTGGAATATGAATAACATGATGTTTTTCAATGGCAAAAATCAATGAATATTGTAACTGCACAAACAGTAATTTCTCCGCATTGCAAGGTGCAATTCTGAAATTTTTTGCTTTTTCCTGCTCCTCTTAGCATGGTAAAGAAGATTCAAAGAGAGTGAGATGCCAGCTCCTTTCATTCAGTCAGTAGCTTCAATCATTTCTGGATGTTTTTCAATGGCAAAAATCAATGAATATTGTAAATGCACAAACAGTAATTTCTCCGCATTGCAAGGTGCAATTCTGAAATTTTTTGCTTTTTCCTGCTCCTCTTAGCATGATAAAGAAGATTCAAAGAGATTGAGATGCCAGCTCCTTTCATTCAGTCAGTAGCTTCAATCATTTCTGGACGTTTTTCAATGGCAAAAATCAATGAATATTGTAAATGCACAAACAGTAATTTCTCCGCATTGCAAGGTGCAATTCTGAAATTTTTTGCTTTTTCCTGCTCCTCTTAGCATGATAAAGAAGATTCAAAGAGAGTGAGATGCCAGCTCCTTTCATTCAGTCAGTAGCTTCAAACATTTCTGGTATATGAATAACATGATGTTTTTCAATGGCAAAAATCAATGAATATTGTAAATGCACAAACAGTAATTTCTCTGCATTGCAAGGTGCAATTCTGAAATTTTTTGCTTTTTCCTGCTCCTCTTAGCATGATAAAGAAGATTCAAAGAGAGTGAGATGCCAGCTCCTTTCATTCAGTCAGTAGCTTCAATCTTTTCTGGACGTTTTTCAATGGCAAAAATCAATGAATATTGTATATGCACAAACAGTAATTTCTCCGCATTGTAAGGTGGAATTCTGAAATTTTTTGCTTTTTCCTGCTCCTCTTAGCATGATAAAGAAGATTCAAAGATAGTGAGATGCCAGCTTCTTTCATTCAGTCAGTAGCTTCAAACATTTCTGGTAAATGAATAACATGATGTTTTTCAATGGCAAAAATCAATGAATATTGTAAATGCACAAAGAGTAATTTCTCCGCATTGCAAGGTGCAATTCTGAAATTTTTTGCTTTTTCCTGCTCCTCTTAGCATGATAAAGAAGACTCAAAGAGAGTTACATGCCAGCTCCTTTCATTCAGTCAGTAGCTTCAATCATTTCTGGACGTTTTTCAATGGCAAAAATCAATGAATATTGTAAATGCACAAACAGTAATTTCTCCGCATTGCAAGGTGCAATTCGGAAATTTTTTGCTTTTTCCTGCTCCTCTTAGCATGATAAAGAAGATTCAAAGAGAGTGAGATGCCAGCTCCTTTCATTCAGTCAGTAGCTTCAATCATTTCTGGACGTTTTTCAATGGCAAAAATCAATGAATATTGTAAATGCACAAACAGTAATTTCTCCGCATTGCAAGGTGCAATTCTGAAATTTTTTGCTTTTTCCTGCTCCTCTTAGCATGATAAAGAAGATTCAAAGAGAGTGAGATGCCAGCTCCTTTCATTCAGTCAGTAGCTTCAATCATTTCTGGTATATGAATAACATGATGTTTTTCAATGGCAAAAATCAATGAATATTGTAACTGCACAAACAGTAATTTCTCCGCATTGCAAGGTGCAATTCTGAAATTTTTTGCTTTTTCCTGCTCCTCTTAGCATGGTAAAGAAGATTCAAAGAGAGTGAGATGCCAGCTCCTTTCATTCAGTCAGTAGCTTCAATCATTTCTGGATGTTTTTCAATGGCAAAAATCAATGAATATTGTAAATGCACAAACAGTAATTTCTCCGCATTGCAAGGTGCAATTCTGAAATTTTTTGCTTTTTCCTGCTCCTCTTAGCATGATAAAGAAGATTCAAAGAGATTGAGATGCCAGCTCCTTTCATTCAGTCAGTAGCTTCAATCATTTCTGGACGTTTTTCAATGGCAAAAATCAATGAATATTGTAAATGCACAAACAGTAATTTCTCCGCATTGCAAGGTGCAATTCTGAAATTTTTTGCTTTTTCCTGCTCCTCTTAGCATGATAAAGAAGATTCAAAGAGAGTGAGATGCCAGCTCCTTTCATTCAGTCAGTAGCTTCAAACATTTCTGGTATATGAATAACATGATGTTTTTCAATGGCAAAAATCAATGAATATTGTAAATGCACAAACAGTAATTTCTCCGCATTGCAAGGTGCAATTCTGAATTTTTTTGCTTTTTCCTGCTCCTCTTAGCATGATAAAGAAGATTCAAAGAGAGTGAGATGCCAGC
This sequence comes from Phyllobates terribilis, assembly GCF_046119375.1. Lineage (NCBI taxonomy): Eukaryota > Metazoa > Chordata > Amphibia > Anura > Dendrobatidae > Phyllobates > Phyllobates terribilis. Next base: position 905,145 of record NW_027363349.1, read on the forward strand.
TCCTTTCATTCAGTCAGTAGCTTCAAACATTTCTGGTATAAACATTTCTGGACGTTTTTCAAAGGCAAAAATCAATGAATATTGTAAATGCACAAACAGTAATATCTCCACATTGCAAGGTGCAATTCTGAAATTTTTTGCTTTTTCCTGCTAATCCTAGCATGATAAAGAAGATTCAAAGAGAGTGAGATGCCAGCTCCTTTCATTCAGTCAGTAGCTTCAATCATTTCTGGACGTTTTTCAATGGCAAAAATCAATGAATATTGTAAATGCACAAACAGTAATTTCTCCGCATTGCAAGGTGCAATTCTGAAATTTTTTGCTTTTTCCTGCTCCTCTTAGCATGAAAAAGAAGATTCAAAGAGAATGAGATGCCCGCTCCTTTCATTCAGTCAGTAGCTTCAATCATTTCTGGTATATGAATAACATGATGTTTTTCAATGGCAAAAATCAATGAATATTGTAAATGCACAAACAGTAATTTCTCCGCATTGCAAGGTGCAATTCTGAATTTTTTTGCTTTTTCCTGCTCCTCTTAGCATGATAAAGAAGATTCAAGGAGAGTGAGATGCCAGCTCCTTTCATTCAGTCAGTAGCTTCAATCATTTCTGGACGTTTTTCAATGGCAAAAATCAATGAATATTGTAAATGCACAAACAGTAATTTCTCTGCATTGCAAGGTGTAATTCTGAAATTTTTTGCTTTTTCCTGCTCCTCTTAGCATGATAAAGAAGATTCAAAGAGAGTGAGATGCCAGCTCCTTTCATTCAGTCAGTAGCTTCAAACATTTCTGGTATATGAATAACATGATGTTTTTCAATGGCAAAAATCAATGAATATTGTAAATGCACAAACAGTAATTTCTCTGCATTGCAAGGTGCAATTCTGAAATTTTTTGCTTTTTCCTGCTCCTCTTAGCATGATAAAGAAGATTCAAAGAGAGTGAGATGCCAGCTCCTTTCATTCAGTCAGTAGCTTCAATCTTTTCTGGACGTTTTTCAATGGCAAAAATCAATGAATATTGTATATGCACAAACAGTAATTTCTCCGCATTGTAAGGTGGAATTCTGAAATTTTTTGCTTTTTCCTGCTCCTCTTAGCATGATAAAGAAGATTCAAAGATAGTGAGATGCCAGCTTCTTTCATTCAGTCAGTAGCTTCAAACATTTCTGGTAAATGTATAACATGATGTTTTTCAATGGCAAAAATCAATGAATATTGTAAATGCACAAAGAGTAATTTCTCCGCATTGCAAGGTGCAATTCTGAAATTTTTTGCTTTTTCCTGCTCCTCTTAGCATGATAAAGAAGACTCAAAGAGAGTTACATGCCAGCTCCTTTCATTCAGTCAGTAGCTTCAATCATTTCTGGACGTTTTTCAATGGCAAAAATCAATGAATATTGTAAATGCACAAACAGTAATTTCTCCGCATTGCAAGGTGCAATTCTGAAATTTTTTGCTTTTTCCTGCTCCTCTTAGCATGATAAAGAAAATTCAAAGAGAGTGAGATGCCAGCTCCTTTCATTCAGTCAGTAGCTTCAATCATTTCTGGACGTTTTTCAATGGCAAAAATCAATGAATATTGTAAATGCACAAACAGTAATTTCTCCGCATTGCAAGGTGCAATTCTGAAATTTTTTGCTTTTTCCTGCTCCTCTTAGCATGATAAAGAAGATTCAAAGAGAGTGAGATGCCAGCTCCTTTCATTCAGTCAGTAGCTTCAATCATTTCTGGTATATGAATAACATGATGTTTTTCAATGGCAAAAATCAATGAATATTGTAACTGCACAAACAGTAATTTCTCCGCATTGCAAGGTGCAATTCTGAAATTTTTTGCTTTTTCCTGCTCCTCTTAGCATGGTAAAGAAGATTCAAAGAGAGTGAGATGCCAGCTCCTTTCATTCAGTCAGTAGCTTCAATCATTTCTGGATGTTTTTCAATGGCAAAAATCAATGAATATTGTAAATGCACAAACAGTAATTTCTCCGCATTGCAAGGTGCAATTCTGAAATTTTTTGCTTTTTCCTGCTCCTCTTAGCATGATAAAGAAGATTCAAAGAGATTGAGATGCCAGCTCCTTTCATTCAGTCAGTAGCTTCAATCATTTCTGGACGTTTTTCAATGGCAAAAATCAATGAATATTGTAAATGCACAAACAGTAATTTCTCCGCATTGCAAGGTGCAATTCTGAAATTTTTTGCTTTTTCCTGCTCCTCTTAGCATGATAAAGAAGATTCAAAGAGAGTGAGATGCCAGCTCCTTTCATTCAGTCAGTAGCTTCAAACATTTCTGGTATATGAATAACATGATGTTTTTCAATGGCAAAAATCAATGAATCTTGTAAATGCACAAACAGTAATTTCTCTGCATTGCAAGGTGCAATTCTGAAATTTTTTGCTTTTTCCTGCTCCTCTTAGCATGATAAAGAAGATTCAAAGAGAGTGAGATGCCAGCTCCTTTCATTCAGTCAGTAGCTTCAATCTTTTCTGGACGTTTTTCAATGGCAAAAATCAATGAATATTGTATATGCACAAACAGTAATTTCTCCGCATTGTAAGGTGGAATTCTGAAATTTTTTGCTTTTTCCTGCTCCTCTTAGCATGATAAAGAAGATTCAAAGATAGTGAGATGCCAGCTTCTTTCATTCAGTCAGTAGCTTCAAACATTTCTGGTAAATGAATAACATGATGTTTTTCAATGGCAAAAATCAATGAATATTGTAAATGCACAAAGAGTAATTTCTCCGCATTGCAAGGTGCAATTCTGAAATTTTTTGCTTTTTCCTGCTCCTCTTAGCATGATAAAGAAGACTCAAAGAGAGTTACATGCCAGCTCCTTTCATTCAGTCAGTAGCTTCAATCATTTCTGGACGTTTTTCAATGGCAAAAATCAATGAATATTGTAAATGCACAAACAGTAATTTCTCCGCATTGCAAGGTGCAATTCTGAAATTTTTTGCTTTTTCCTGCTCCTCTTAGCATGATAAAGAAGATTCAAAGAGAGTGAGATGCCAGCTCCTTTCATTCAGTCAGTAGCTTCAATCATTTCTGGACGTTTTTCAATGGCAAAAATCAATGAATATTGTAAATGCACAAACAGTAATTTCTCCGCATTGCAAGGTGCAATTCTGAAATTTTTTGCTTTTTCCTGCTCCTCTTAGCATGATAAAGAAGATTCAAAGAGAGTGAGATGCCAGCTCCTTTCATTCAGTCAGTAGCTTCAATCATTTCTGGTATATGAATAACATGATGTTTTTCAATGGCAAAAATCAATGAATATTGTAACTGCACAAACAGTAATTTCTCCGCATTGCAAGGTGCAATTCTGAAATTTTTTGCTTTTTCCTGCTCCTCTTAGCATGGTAAAGAAGATTCAAAGAGAGTGAGATGCCAGCTCCTTTCATTCAGTCAGTAGCTTCAATCATTTCTGGATGTTTTTCAATGGCAAAAATCAATGAATATTGTAAATGCACAAACAGTAATTTCTCCGCATTGCAAGGTGCAATTCTGAAATTTTTTGCTTTTTCCTGCTCCTCTTAGCATGATAAAGAAGATTCAAAGAGATTGAGATGCCAGCTCCTTTCATTCAGTCAGTAGCTTCAATCATTTCTGGACGTTTTTCAATGGCAAAAATCAATGAATATTGTAAATGCACAAACAGTAATTTCTCCGCATTGCAAGGTGCAATTCTGAAATTTTTTGCTTTTTCCTGCTCCTCTTAGCATGATAAAGAAGATTCAAAGAGAGTGAGATGCCAGCTCCTTTCATTCAGTCAGTAGCTTCAAACATTTCTGGTATATGAATAACATGATGTTTTTCAATGGCAAAAATCAATGAATATTGTAAATGCACAAACAGTAATTTCTCTGCATTGCAAGGTGCAATTCTGAAATTTTTTGCTTTTTCCTGCTCCTCTTAGCATGATAAAGAAGATTCAAAGAGAGTGAGATGCCAGCTCCTTTCATTCAGTCAGTAGCTTCAATCTTTTCTGGACGTTTTTCAATGGCAAAAATCAATGAATATTGTATATGCACAAACAGTAATTTCTCCGCATTGTAAGGTGGAATTCTGAAATTTTTTGCTTTTTCCTGCTCCTCTTAGCATGATAAAGAAGATTCAAAGATAGTGAGATGCCAGCTTCTTTCATTCAGTCAGTAGCTTCAAACATTTCTGGTAAATGAATAACATGATGTTTTTCAATGGCAAAAATCAATGAATATTGTAAATGCACAAAGAGTAATTTCTCCGCATTGCAAGGTGCAATTCTGAAATTTTTTGCTTTTTCCTGCTCCTCTTAGCATGATAAAGAAGACTCAAAGAGAGTTACATGCCAGCTCCTTTCATTCAGTCAGTAGCTTCAATCATTTCTGGACGTTTTTCAATGGCAAAAATCAATGAATATTGTAAATGCACAAACAGTAATTTCTCCGCATTGCAAGGTGCAATTCTGAAATTTTTTGCTTTTTCCTGCTCCTCTTAGCATGATAAAGAAGATTCAAAGAGAGTGAGATGCCAGCTCCTTTCATTCAGTCAGTAGCTTCAATCATTTCTGGACGTTTTTCAATGGCAAAAATCAATGAATATTGTAAATGCACAAACAGTAATTTCTCCGCATTGCAAGGTGCAATTCTGAAATTTTTTGCTTTTTCCTGCTCCTCTTAGCATGATAAAGAAGATTCAAAGAGAGTGAGATGCCAGCTCCTTTCATTCAGTCAGTAGCTTCAATCATTTCTGGTATATGAATAACATGATGTTTTTCAATGGCAAAAATCAATGAATATTGTAACTGCACAAACAGTAATTTCTCCGCATTGCAAGGTGCAATTCTGAAATTTTTTGCTTTTTCCTGCTCCTCTTAGCATGGTAAAGAAGATTCAAAGAGAGTGAGATGCCAGCTCCTTTCATTCAGTCAGTAGCTTCAATCATTTCTGGATGTTTTTCAATGGCAAAAATCAATGAATATTGTAAATGCACAAACAGTAATTTCTCCGCATTGCAAGGTGCAATTCTGAAATTTTTTGCTTTTTCCTGCTCCTCTTAGCATGATAAAGAAGATTCAAAGAGATTGAGATGCTAGCTCCTTTCATTCAGTCAGTAGCTTCAATCATTTCTGGACGTTTTTCAATGGCAAAAATCAATGAATATTGTAAATGCACAAACAGTAATTTCTCCGCATTGCAAGGTGCAATTCTGAAATTTTTTGCTTTTTCCTGCTCCTCTTAGCATGATAAAGAAGATTCAAAGAGAGTGAGATGCCAGCTCCTTTCATTCAGTCAGTAGCTTCAATCATTTCTGGTATATGAATAACATGATGTTTTTCAATGGCAAAAATCAATGAATATTGTAAATGCACAAACAGTAATTTCTCCGCATTGCAAGGTGCAATTCTGAAATTTTTTGCTTTTTCCTGCTCCTCTTAGCATGGTAAAGAAGATTCAAAGAGAGTGAGATGCCAGCTCCTTTCATTCAGTCAGTAGCTTCAATCATTTCTGGACGTTTTTCAATGGCAAAAATCAATGAATATTGTAAATGCACAAACAGTAATTTCTCCGCATTGCAAGGTGCAATTCTGAAATTTTTTGCTTTTTCCTGCTCCTCTTAGCATGATAAAGAAGATTCAAAGAGAGTGAGATGCCAGCTCCTTTCATTCAGTCAGTAGCTTCAATCATTTCTGGACGTTTTTCAATGGCAAAAATCAATGAATATTGTAAATGCACAAACAGTAATTTCTCCGCATTGCAAGGTGCAATTCTGAAATGTTTTGCTTTTTCCTGCTCCTCTTAGCATGATAAAGAAGATTCAAAGAGAGTGAGATGCCAGCTCCTTTCATTCAGTCAGTAGCTTCAATCATTTCTGGGTATGAATAACATGATGTTTTTCAATGGCAAAAATCAATGAATATTGTAAATGCACAAACAGTAATTTCTCCACATTGCAAGGTGCAATTCTGAAATTTTTTGCTTTTTCCTGCTCCTCTTAGCATGATAAAGAAGATTCAAAGAGAGTGAGATGCCAGCTCCTTTCATTCAGTCAGTAGCTTCAATCATTTCTGGACATTTTTCAATGGCAAAAATCAATGAATATTGTAAATGCACAAACAGTAATTTCTCCGCATTGCAAGGTGCAATTCTGAATTTTTTTGCTTTTTCCTGCTCCTCTTAGCATGATAAAGAAGATTCATAGAGAGTGAGATGCCAGCTCCTTTCATTCAGTCAGTAGCTTCAAACATTTCTGGTATAAACATTTCTGGACGTTTTTCAATGGCAAAAATCAATGAATATTGTAAATGCACAAACAGTAATATCTCCACATTGCAAGGTGCAATTCTGAAATTTTTTGCTTTTTCCTGCTAATCCTAGCATGATAAAGAATATTCAAATAGAGTGAGATGCCAGCTCCTTTCATTCAGTCAGTAGCTTCAAACATTTCTGGACGTTTTTCAATGGCAAAAATCAATGAATATTGTATATGCACAAACAGTAATTTCTCCGCATTGTAAGGTGGAATTCTGAAATTTTTTGCTTTTTCCTGCTAATCCTAGCATGATAAAGAATATTCAAATAGAGTGAGATGCCAGCTTCTTTCATTCAGTCAGTAGCTTCAAACATTTCTGGTAAATGAATAACATGATGTTTTTCAATGGCAAAAATCAATGAATATTGTAAATGCACAAAGAGTAATTTCTCCGCATTGCAAGGTGCAATTCTGAAATTTTTTGCTTTTTCCTGCTCCTCTTAGCATGATAAAGAAGACTCAAAGAGAGTTACATGCCAGCTCCTTTCATTCAGTCAGTAGCTTCAATCATTTCTGGACGTTTTTCAATGGCAAAAATCAATGAATACTGTAAATGCACAAACAGTAATTTCTCCGCATTGCAAGGTGCAATTCTGAAATTTTTTGCTTTTTCCTGCTCCTCTTAGCATGATAAAGAAGATTCAAAGAGAGTGAGATGCCAGCTCCTTTCATTCAGTCAGTAGCTTCAATCATTTCTGGACGTTTTTCAATGGCAAATATCAATGAATATTGTAAATGCACAAACAGTAATTTCTCCGCATTGCAAGGTGCAATTCTGAAATGTTTTGCTTTTTCCTGCTCCTCTTAGCATGATAAAGAAGATTCAAAGAGAGTGAGATGCCAGCTCCTTTCATTCAGTCAGTAGCTTCAATCATTTCTGGGTATGAATAACATGATGTTTTTCAATGGCAAAAATCAATGAATATTGTAAATGCACAAACAGTAATTTCTCCACATTGCAAGGTGCAATTCTGAAATTTTTTGTTTTTTCCTGCTCCTCTTAGCATGATAAAGAAGATTCAAAGAGAGTGAGATGCCAGCTCCTTTCATTCAGTCAGTAGCTTCAATCATTTCTGGACGTTTTTCAATGGCAAAAATCAATGAATATTGTAAATGCACAAACAGTAATTTCTCCGCATTGCAAGGTGTAATTCTGAAATTTTTTGCTTTTTCCTGCTCCTCTTAGCATGATAAAGAAGATTCAAAGAGAGTGAGATGCCAGCTCCTTTCATTCAGTCAGTAGCTTCAATCATTTCTGGACATTTTTCAATGGCAAAAATCAATGAATATTGTAAATGCACAAACAGTAATTTCTCCGCATTGCAAGGTGCAATTCTGAATTTTTTTGCTTTTTCCTGCTCCTCTTAGCATGATAAAGAAGATTCAAAGAGAGTGAGATGCCAGCTCCTTTCATTCAGTCAGTAGCTTCAAACATTTCTGGTATAAACATTTCTGGACGTTTTTCAATGGCAAAAATCAATGAATATTGTAAATGCACAAACAGTAATATCTCCACATTGCAAGGTGCAATTCTGAAATTTTTTGCTTTTTCCTGCTAATCCTAGCATGATAAAGAATATTCAAATAGTGTGAGATGCCAGCTCCTTTCATTCAGTCAGTAGCTTCAAACATTTCTGGACGTTTTTCAATGGCAAAAATCAATGAATATTGTAAATGCACAAACAGTAATATCTCCACATTGCAAGGTGCAATTCTGAAATTTTTTGCTTTTTCCTGCTAATCCTAGCATGATAAAGAAGATTCAAAGAGAGTGAGATGCCAGCTCCTTTCATTCAGTCAGTAGCTTCAAACATTTCTGGACGTTTTTCAATGGCAAAAATCAATGAATATTGTAAATGCACAAACAGTAATATCTCCACATTGCAAGGTGCAATTCTGAAATTTTTTGCTTTTTCCTGCTACTCCTAGCATGATAAAGAAGATTCAAAGAGAGTGAGATGCCAGCTATTTTCATTCAGTCAGTAGCTTCAAACATTTCTGGACGTTTTTCAATGGCAAAAATCAATGAATATTGTAAATGCACAAACAGTAATATCTCCACATTGCAAGGTGCAATTCTGAAATTTTTTGCTTTTTCCTGCTAATCCTAGCATGATAAAGAAGATTCAAAGAGAGTGAGATGCCAGCTCCTTTCATTCAGTCAGTAGCTTCAAACATTTCTGGTATATGAATAACATGATGTTTTTCAATGGCAAAAATCAATGAATATTGTAAATGCACAAACAGTAATTTCTCTGCATTGCAAGGTGCAATTCTGAAATTTTTTGCTTTTTCCTGCTCCTCTTAGCATGATAAAGAAGATTCAAAGAGAGTGAGATGCCAGCTCCTTTCATTCAGTCAGTAGCTTCAATCTTTTCTGGACGTTTTTCAATGGCAAAAATCAATGAATATTGTATATGCACAAACAGTAATTTCTCCGCATTGTAAGGTGGAATTCTGAAATTTTTTGCTTTTTCCTGCTCCTCTTAGCATGATAAAGAAGATTCAAAGATAGTGAGATGCCAGCTTCTTTCATTCAGTCAGTAGCTTCAAACATTTCTGGTAAATGAATAACATGATGTTTTTCAATGGCAAAAATCAATGAATATTGTAAATGCACAAAGAGTAATTTCTCCGCATTGCAAGGTGCAATTCTGAAATTTTTTGCTTTTTCCTGCTCCTCTTAGCATGATAAAGAAGACTCAAAGAGAGTTACATGCCAGCTCCTTTCATTCAGTCAGTAGCTTCAATCATTTCTGGACATTTTTCAATGGCAAAAATCAATGAATATTGTAAATGCACAAACAGTAATTTCTCCGCATTGCAAGGTGCAATTCTGAAATTTTTTGCTTTTTCCTGCTCCTCTTAGCATGATAAAGAAGATTCAAAGAGAGTGAGATGCCAGCTCCTTTCATTCAGTCAGTAGCTTCAATCATTTCTGGACGTTTTTCAATGGCAAAAATCAATGAATATTGTAAATGCACAAACAGTAATTTCTCCGCATTGCAAGGTGCAATTCTGAAATTTTTTGCTTTTTCCTGCTCCTCTTAGCATGATAAAGAAGATTCAAAGAGAGTGAGATGCCAGCTCCTTTCATTCAGTCAGTAGCTTCAATCATTTCTGGTATATGAATAACATGATGTTTTTCAATGGCAAAAATCAATGAATATTGTAACTGCACAAACAGTAATTTCTCCGCATTGCAAGGTGCAATTCTGAAATTTTTTGCTTTTTCCTGCTCCTCTTAGCATGGTAAAGAAGATTCAAAGAGAGTGAGATGCCAGCTCCTTTCATTCAGTCAGTAGCTTCAATCATTTCTGGATGTTTTTCAATGGCAAAAATCAATGAATATTGTAAATGCACAAACAGTAATTTCTCCGCATTGCAAGGTGCAATTCTGAAATTTTTTGCTTTTTCCTGCTCCTCTTAGCATGATAAAGAAGATTCAAAGAGATTGAGATGCTAGCTCCTTTCATTCAGTCAGTAGCTTCAATCATTTCTGGACGTTTTTCAATGGCAAAAATCAATGAATATTGTAAATGCACAAACAGTAATTTCTCCGCATTGCAAGGTGCAATTCTGAAATTTTTTGCTTTTTCCTGCTCCTCTTAGCATGATAAAGAAGATTCAAAGAGAGTGAGATGCCAGCTCCTTTCATTCAGTCAGTAGCTTCAATCATTTCTGGTATATGAATAACATGATGTTTTTCAATGGCAAAAATCAATGAATATTGTAAATGCACAAACAGTAATTTCTCCGCATTGCAAGGTGCAATTCTGAAATTTTTTGCTTTTTCCTGCTCCTCTTAGCATGGTAAAGAAGATTCAAAGAGAGTGAGATGCCAGCTCCTTTCATTCAGTCAGTAGCTTCAATCATTTCTGGACGTTTTTCAATGGCAAAAATCAATGAATATTGTAAATGCACAAACAGTAATTTCTCCGCATTGCAAGGTGCAATTCTGAAATTTTTTGCTTTTTCCTGCTCCTCTTAGCATGATAAAGAAGATTCAAAGAGAGTGAGATGCCAGCTCCTTTCATTCAGTCAGTAGCTTCAATCATTTCTGGACGTTTTTCAATGGCAAAAATCAATGAATATTGTAAATGCACAAACAGTAATTTCTCCGCATTGCAAGGTGCAATTCTGAAATGTTTTGCTTTTTCCTGCTCCTCTTAGCATGATAAAGAAGATTCAAAGAGAGTGAGATGCCAGCTCCTTTCATTCAGTCAGTAGCTTCAATCATTTCTGGGTATGAATAACATGATGTTTTTCAATGGCAAAAATCAATGAATATTGTAAATGCACAAACAGTAATTTCTCCACATTGCAAGGTGCAATTCTGAAATTTTTTGCTTTTTCCTGCTCCTCTTAGCATGATAAAGAAGATTCAAAGAGAGTGAGATGCCAGCTCCTTTCATTCAGTCAGTAGCTTCAATCATTTCTGGACGTTTTTCAATGGCAAAAATCAATGAATATTGTAAATGCACAAACAGTAATTTCTCCGCATTGCAAGGTGCAATTCTGAAATTTTTTGCTTTTTCCTGCTCCTCTTAGCATGATAAAGAAGATTCAAAGAGAGTGAGATGCCAGCTCCTTTCATTCAGTCAGTAGCTTCAATCATTTCTGGACATTTTTCAATGGCAAAAATCAATGAATATTGTAAATGCACAAACAGTAATTTCTCCGCATTGCAAGGTGCAATTCTGAATTTTTTTGCTTTTTCCTGCTCCTCTTAGCATGATAAAGAAGATTCATAGAGAGTGAGATGCCAGCTCCTTTCATTCAGTCAGTAGCTTCAAACATTTCTGGTATAAACATTTCTGGACGTTTTTCAATGGCAAAAATCAATGAATATTGTAAATGCACAAACAGTAATATCTCCACATTGCAAGGTGCAATTCTGAAAATTTTTGCTTTTTCCTGCTAATCCTAGCATGATAAAGAATATTCAAATAGAGTGAGATGCCAGCTCCTTTCATTCAGTCAGTAGCTTCAAACATTTCTGGACGTTTTTCAATGGCAAAAATCAATGAATATTGTATATGCACAAACAGTAATTTCTCCGCATTGTAAGGTGGAATTCTGAAATTTTTTGCTTTTTCCTGCTAATCCTAGCATGATAAAGAATATTCAAATAGAGTGAGATGCCAGCTTCTTTCATTCAGTCAGTAGCTTCAAACATTTCTGGTAAATGAATAACATGATGTTTTTCAATGGCAAAAATCAATGAATATTGTAAATGCACAAAGAGTAATTTCTCCGCATTGCAAGGTGCAATTCTGAAATTTTTTGCTTTTTCCTGCTCCTCTTAGCATGATAAAGAAGACTCAAAGAGAGTTACATGCCAGCTCCTTTCATTCAGTCAGTAGCTTCAATCATTTCTGGACGTTTTTCAATGGCAAAAATCAATGAATACTGTAAATGCACAAACAGTAATTTCTCCGCATTGCAAGGTGCAATTCTGAAATTTTTTGCTTTTTCCTGCTCCTCTTAGCATGATAAAGAAGATTCAAAGAGAGTGAGATGCCAGCTCCTTTCATTCAGTCAGTAGCTTCAATCATTTCTGGACGTTTTTCAATGGCAAATATCAATGAATATTGTAAATGCACAAACAGTAATTTCTCCGCATTGCAAGGTGCAATTCTGAAATGTTTTGCTTTTTCCTGCTCCTCTTAGCATGATAAAGAAGATTCAAAGAGAGTGAGATGCCAGCTCCTTTCATTCAGTCAGTAGCTTCAATCATTTCTGGGTATGAATAACATGATGTTTTTCAATGGCAAAAATCAATGAATATTGTAAATGCACAAACAGTAATTTCTCCACATTGCAAGGTGCAATTCTGAAATTTTTTGTTTTTTCCTGCTCCTCTTAGCATGATAAAGAAGATTCAAAGAGAGTGAGATGCCAGCTCCTTTCATTCAGTCAGTAGCTTCAATCATTTCTGGACGTTTTTCAATGGCAAAAATCAATGAATATTGTAAATGCACAAACAGTAATTTCTCCGCATTGCAAGGTGTAATTCTGAAATTTTTTGCTTTTTCCTGCTCCTCTTAGCATGATAAAGAAGATTCAAAGAGAGTGAGATGCCAGCTCCTTTCATTCAGTCAGTAGCTTCAATCATTTCTGGACATTTTTCAATGGCAAAAATCAATGAATATTGTAAATGCACAAACAGTAATTTCTCCGCATTGCAAGGTGCAATTCTGAATTTTTTTGCTTTTTCCTGCTCCTCTTAGCATGATAAAGAAGATTCAAAGAGAGTGAGATGCCAGCTCCTTTCATTCAGTCAGTAGCTTCAAACATTTCTGGTATAAACATTTCTGGACGTTTTTCAATGGCAAAAATCAATGAATATTGTAAATGCACAAACAGTAATATCTCCACATTGCAAGGTGCAATTCTGAAATTTTTTGCTTTTTCCTGCTAATCCTAGCATGATAAAGAATATTCAAATAGAGTGAGATGCCAGCTCCTTTCATTCAGTCAGTAGCTTCAAACATTTCTGGACGTTTTTCAATGGCAAAAATCAATGAATATTGTAAATGCACAAACAGTAATATCTCCACATTGCAAGGTGCAATTCTGAAATTTTTTGCTTTTTCCTGCTAATCCTAGCATGATAAAGAAGATTCAAAGAGAGTGAGATGCCAGCTCCTTTCATTCAGTCAGTAGCTTCAAACATTTCTGGACGTTTTTCAATGGCAAAAATCAATGAATATTGTAAATGCACAAACAGTAATATCTCCACATTGCAAGGTGCAATTCTGAAATTTTTTGCTTTTTCCTGCTACTCCTAGCATGATAAAGAAGATTCAAAGAGAGTGAGATGCCAGCTCCTTTCATTCAGTCAGTAGCTTCAAACATTTCTGGACGTTTTTCAATGGCAAAAATCAATGAATATTGTAAATGCACAAACAGTAATATCTCCACATTGCAAGGTGCAATTCTGAAATTTTTTGCTTTTTCCCGCTAATCCTAGCATGATAAAGAAGATTCAAAGAGAGTGAGATGCCAGCTCCTTTCATTCAGTCAGTAGCTTCAATCATTTCTGGTATATGAATAACATGATGTTTTTCAATGGCAAAAATCAATGAATATTGTAAAGGCACAAACAGTAATTTCTCCGCATTGCAAGGTGCAATTCTGAATTTTTTTGCTTTTTCCTGCTCCTCTTAGCATGATAAAGAAGATTCAAAGAGAGTGAGATGCCAGCTCCTTTCATTCAGTCAGTAGCTTCAAACATTTCTGGTATAAACATTTCTGGACGTTTTTCAAAGGCAAAAATCAATGAATATTGTAAATGCACAAACAGTAATATCTCCACATTGCAAGGTGCAATTCTGAAATTTTTTGCTTTTTCCTGCTAATCCTAGCATGATAAAGAAGATTCAAATAGATTGAGATGCCAGCTCCTTTCATTCAGTCAGTAGCTTCAAACATTTCTGGACGTTTTTCAATGGCAAAAATCAATGAATATTGTAAATGCACAAACAGTAATATCTAAACATTGCAAGGTGCAATTCTGAAATTTTTTGCTTTTTCCTGCTAATCCTAGCATGATAAAGAAGATTCAAAGATAGTGAGATGCCAGATCCTTTCATTCAGTCAGTAGCTTCAAACATTTCTGGTATATGAATAACATGATGTTTTTCAATGGCAAAAATCAATGAATATTGTAAATGCACAAACAGTAATATCTCCACATTGCAAGGTGCAATTCTGAAATTTTTTGCTTTTTCCTGCTAATCCTAGCATGATAAAGAACATTCAAAGTGAGTGAGATGCCAGCTCCCTTCATTCAGTCAGTAGCTTCAAACATTTCTGGACGTTTTTCAATGGCAAAAATCAATGAATACTGTAAATGCACAAACAGTAAGATCTCCACATTGCAAGGTGCAATTCTGAAACCTTGCAATGCGGAGAAATTACTGTTTGTGCATTTACAATATTCATTGATTTTTGCCATTGAAAAACGTCCAGAAATGATTGAAGCTACTGACTGAATGAAAGGAGCTGGCATCTCACTCTCTTTGAATCTTCTTTATCATGCTAAGAGGAGCAGGAAAAAGCAAAAAATTTCAGAATTGCACCTTGCAATGCGGAGAAATTACTGTTTGTGCATTTACAATATTCATTGATTTTTGCCATTGAAAAACATCATGTTATTCATATACCAGAAATGTTTGAAGCTACTGACTGAATGAAAGGAGCTGGCATCTCACTCTCTTTGAATCTTCTTTATCATGCTAAGAGGAGCAGGAAAAAGCAAAAAATTTCAGAATTGCACCTTGCAATGCGGAGAAATTACTGTTTGTGCATTTACAATATTCATTGATTTTTGCCATTGAAAAACGTCCAGAAATGATTGAAGCTACTGACTGAATGAAAGGAGCTGGCATCTCACTCTCTTTGAATCTTCTTTATCATGCTAAGAGGAGCAGGAAAAAGCAAAAAATTTCAGAATTGCACCTTGCAATGCGGAGAAATTACTGTTTGTGCATTTACAATATTCATTGATTTTTGCCATTGAAAAACGTCCAGAAATGATTGAAGCTACTGACTGAATGAAAGGAGCTGGCATCTCACTCTCTTTGAATCTTCTTTATCATGCTAAGAGGAGCAGGAAAAAGCAAAAAAATTCAGAATTGCACCTTGCAATGCGGAGAAATTACTGTTTGTGCATTTACAATATTCATTGATTTTTGCCATTGAAAAACATCATGTTATTCATATACCAGAAATGATTGAAGCTACTGACTGAATGAAAGGAGCTGGCATCTCACTCTCTTTGAATCTTCTTTTTCATGCTAAGAGGAGCAGGAAAAAGCAAAAAATTTCAGAATTGCATCTTGCAATGCGGAGAAATTACTGTTTGTGCATTTACAATATTCATTGATTTTTGCCATTGAAAAACATCCAGAAATGATTGAAGCCACTGACTGAATGAAAGGAGCTGGCATCTCACTCTCTTTGAATCTTCTTTATCATGCTAAGAGGAGCAGGAAAAAGCAAAAAATTTCAGAATTGCACCTTGCAATGCGGAGAAATTACTGCTTGTGCATTTACAATATTCCTTTATTTTTGCCATTGAAAAACGTCCAGAAATGATTGAAGCTACTGACTGAATGAAAGGAGCTGGCATCTCACTCTCTTTGAATCTTCTTTATCATGCTAAGAGGAGCAGGAAAAAGCAAAAAATTTCAGAATTGCATCTTGCAATGCGGAGAAATTACTGTTTGTGCATTTACAATATTCATTGATTTTTGCCATTGAAACACGTCCAGAAATGTTTGAAGCTACTGACTGAATGAAAGGAGCTGGCATCTCACTCTCTTTGAATCTTCTTTATCATGATAGGATTAGCAGGAAAAAGCAAAAAATTTCAGAATTGCACCTTGCAATGTGGAGATATTACTGTTTGTGCATTTACAATATTCATTGGTTTTTGCCATTGAAAAACGTCCAGAAATGTTTGAAGCTACTGACTGAATGAAAGGAGCTGGCATCTCACTCTCTTTGAATCTTCTTTATCATGCTAGGGTTAGCAGGAAAAAGCAAAAAATTTCAGAATTGCACCTTGCAATGTGGAGATATTACTGTTTGTGCATTTACAATATTCATTGATTTTTGCCATTGAAAAACGTCCAGAAATGTTTATACCAGAAATGTTTGAAGCTACTGACTGAATGAAAGGAGCTGGCATCTCACTCTCTTTGAATCTTATTTATCATGCTAAGAGGAACAGGAAAAAGCAAAAAATTTCAGAATTGCACCTTGCAATGCGGAGAAATTACTGTTTGTGCATTTACAATATTCATTGATTTTTGCCATTGAAAAACATCATGTTATTCATATACCAGAAATGATTGAAGCTACTGACTGAATGAAAGGAGCTGGCATCTCACTCTCTTTGAATCTTCTTTATCATGCTAGGATTAGCAGGAAAAAGCAAAAAATTTCAGAATTGCACCTTGCAATGTGGAGATATTACTGTTTGTGCATTTACAATATTCATTGATTTTTGCCATTGAAAAACGTCCAGAAATGTTTGAAGCTACTGACTGAATGAAAGGAGCTGGCATCTCACTCTCTTTGAATCTTCTTTATCATGCTAGGATTAGCAGGAAAAAGCAAAAAATTTCAGAATTGCACCTTGCAATGTGGAGATATTACTGTTTGTGCATTTACAATATTCATTGATTTTTGCCATTGAAAAACGTCCAGAAATGTTTGAAGCTACTGACTGAATGAAAGGAGCTGGCATCTCACTCTCTTTGAATCTTCTTTATCATGCTAAGAGGAGCAGGAAAAAGCAAAAAATTTCAGAATTGCACCTTGCAATGCGGAGAAATTACTGTTTGTGCATTTACAATATTCATTGATTTTTGCCATTGAAAAACGTCCAGAAATGATTGAAGCTACTGACTGAATGAAAGGAGCTGGCATCTCACTCTCTTTGAATCTTCTTTATCATGCTAAGAGGAGCAGGAAAAAGCAAAAAATTTCAGAATTGCACCTTGCAATGCGGAGAAATTACTGTTTGTGCATTTACAATATTCATTGATTTTTGCCATTGAAAAACGTCCAGAAATGATTGAAGCTACTGACTGAATGAAAGGAGCTGGCATCTCACTCTCTTTGAATCTTCTTTATCATGCTAAGAGGAGCAGGAAAAAGCAAAAAAATTCAGAATTGCACCTTGCAATGCGGAGAAATTACTGTTTGTGCATTTACAATATTCATTGATTTTTGCCATTGAAAAACATCATGTTATTCATATACCAGAAATGATTGAAGCTACTGACTGAATGAAAGGAGCTGGCATCTCACTCTCTTTGAATCTTCTTTTTCATGCTAAGAGGAGCAGGAAAAAGCAAAAAATTTCAGAATTGCATCTTGCAATGCGGAGAAATTACTGTTTGTGCATTTACAATATTCATTGATTTTTGCCATTGAAAAACATCCAGAAATGATTGAAGCCACTGACTGAATGAAAGGAGCTGGCATCTCACTCTCTTTGAATCTTCTTTATCATGCTAAGAGGAGCAGGAAAAAGCAAAAAATTTCAGAATTGCACCTTGCAATGCGGAGAAATTACTGCTTGTGCATTTACAATATTCATTGATTTTTGCCATTGAAAAACGTCCAGAAATGATTGAAGCTACTGACTGAATGAAAGGAGCTGGCATCTCACTCTCTTTGAATCTTCTTTATCATGCTAAGAGGAGCAGGAAAAAGCAAAAAATTTCAGAATTGCATCTTGCAATGCGGAGAAATTACTGTTTGTGCATTTACAATATTCATTGATTTTTGCCATTGAAACACGTCCAGAAATGTTTGAAGCTACTGACTGAATGAAAGGAGCTGGCATCTCACTCTCTTTGAATCTTCTTTATCATGATAGGATTAGCAGGAAAAAGCAAAAAATTTCAGAATTGCACCTTGCAATGTGGAGATATTACTGTTTGTGCATTTACAATATTCATTGGTTTTTGCCATTGAAAAACGTCCAGAAATGTTTGAAGCTACTGACTGAATGAAAGGAGCTGGCATCTCACTCTCTTTGAATCTTCTTTATCATGCTAGGGTTAGCAGGAAAAAGCAAAAAATTTCAGAATTGCACCTTGCAATGTGGAGATATTACTGTTTGTGCATTTACAATATTCATTGATTTTTGCCATTGAAAAACGTCCAGAAATGTTTATACCAGAAATGTTTGAAGCTACTGACTGAATGAAAGGAGCTGGCATCTCACTCTCTTTGAATCTTATTTATCATGCTAAGAGGAACAGGAAAAAGCAAAAAATTTCAGAATTGCACCTTGCAATGCGGAGAAATTACTGTTTGTGCATTTACAATATTCATTGATTTTTGCCATTGAAAAACATCATGTTATTCATATACCAGAAATGATTGAAGCTACTGACTGAATGAAAGGAGCTGGCATCTCACTCTCTTTGAATCTTCTTTATCATGCTAGGATTAGCAGGAAAAAGCAAAAAATTTCAGAATTGCACCTTGCAATGTGGAGATATTACTGTTTGTGCATTTACAATATTCATTGATTTTTGCCATTGAAAAACGTCCAGAAATGTTTGAAGCTACTGACTGAATGAAAGGAGCTGGCATCTCACTCTCTTTGAATCTTCTTTATCATGCTAGGATTAGCAGGAAAAAGCAAAAAATTTCAGAATTGCACCTTGCAATGTGGAGATATTACTGTTTGTGCATTTACAATATTCATTGATTTTTGCCATTGAAAAACGTCCAGAAATGTTTGAAGCTACTGACTGAATGAAAGGAGCTGGCATCTCACTCTCTTTGAATCTTCTTTATCATGCTAGGAGTAGCAGGAAAAAGCAAAAAATTTCAGAATTGCACCTTGCAATGTGGAGATATTACAGTTTGTGCATTTACAATATTCATTGATTTTTTCCATTGAAAAACGTCCAGAAATGTTTGAAGCTACTGACTGAATGAAAGGAGCTGGCATCTCACTCTCTTTGAATCTTCTTTATCATGCTAGGATTAGCAGGAAAAAGCAAAAAATTTCAGAATTGCACCTTGCAATGTGGAGATATTACTGTTTGTGCATTTACAATATTCATTGATTTTTGCCATTGAAAAACATCATGTTATTCATATACCAGAAATGTTTGAAGCTACTGACTGAATGAAAGGAGCTGGCATCTCACTCTCTTTGAATCTTCTTTATCATGCTAGGATTAGCAGGAAAAAGCAAAAAATTTCAGAATTGCACCTTGCAATGTGGAGATATTACTGTTTGTGCATTTACAATATTCATTGATTTTTGCCATTGAAAAACGTCCAGAAATGTTTGAAGCTACTGACTGAATGAAAGGAGCTGGCATCTCACTCTATTTGAATCTTCTTTATCATGCTAGGATTAGCAGGAAAAAGCAAAAAATTTCAGAATTGCACCTTGCAATGTGGAGATATTACTGTTTGTGCATTTACAATATTCATTGATTTTTGCCATTGAAAAACGTCCAGAAATGTTTATACCAGAAATGTTTGAAGCTACTGACTGAATGAAAGGAGCTGGCATCTCACTCTCTTTGAATCTTATTTATCATGCTAAGAGGAGCAGGAAAAAGCAAAAAATTTCAGAATTGCACCTTGCAATGCGGAGAAATTACTGTTTGTGCATTTACAATATTCATTGATTTTTGCCATTGAAAAACATCATGTTATTCATATACCAGAAATGATTGAAGCTACTGACTGAATGAAAGGAGCTGGCATCTCACTCTCTTTGAATCTTCTTTATCATGCTAGGATTAGCAGGAAAAAGCAAAAAATTTCAGAATTGCACCTTGCAATGTGGAGATATTACTGTTTGTGCATTTACAATATTCATTGATTTTTGCCATTGAAAAACGTCCAGAAATGTTTGAAGCTACTGACTGAATGAAAGGAGCTGGCATCTCACTCTCTTTGAATCTTCTTTATCATGCTAGGATTAGCAGGAAAAAGCAAAAAATTTCAGAATTGCACCTTGCAATGTGGAGATATTACTGTTTGTGCATTTACAATATTCATTGATTTTTGCCATTGAAAAACGTCCAGAAATGTTTGAAGCTACTGACTGAATGAAAGGAGCTGGCATCTCACTCTCTTTGAATCTTCTTTATCATGCTAGGAGTAGCAGGAAAAAGCAAAAAATTTCAGAATTGCACCTTGCAATGTGGAGATATTACAGTTTGTGCATTTACAATATTCATTGATTTTTTCCATTGAAAAACGTCCAGAAATGTTTGAAGCTACTGACTGAATGAAAGGAGCTGGCATCTCACTCTCTTTGAATCTTCTTTATCATGCTAGGATTAGCAGGAAAAAGCAAAAAATTTCAGAATTGCACCTTGCAATGTGGAGATATTACTGTTTGTGCATTTACAATATTCATTGATTTTTGCCATTGAAAAACATCATGTTATTCATATACCAGAAATGTTTGAAGCTACTGACTGAATGAAAGGAGCTGGCATCTCACTCTCTTTGAATCTTCTTTATCATGCTAGGATTAGCAGGAAAAAGCAAAAAATTTCAGAATTGCACCTTGCAATGTGGAGATATTACTGTTTGTGCATTTACAATATTCATTGATTTTTGCCATTGAAAAACGTCCAGAAATGTTTATACCAGAAATGTTTGAAGCTACTGACTGAATGAAAGGAGCTGGCATCTCACTCTCTTTGAATATTCTTTATCATGCTAAGAGGAGCAGGAAAAAGCAAAAAAATTCAGAATTGCACCTTGCAATGCGGAGAAATTACTGTTTGTGCATTTACAATATTCATTGATTTTTGCCATTGAAACACGTCCAGAAATGTTTGAAGCTACTGACTGAATGAAAGGAGCTGGCATCTCACTCTCTTTGAATCTTCTTTATCATGATAGGATTAGCAGGAAAAAGCAAAAAATTTCAGAATTGCACCTTGCAATGTGGAGATATTACTGTTTGTGCATTTACAATATTCATTGATTTTTGCCATTGAAAAACGTCCAGAAATGTTTATACCAGAAATGTTTGAAGCTACTGACTGAATGAAAGGAGCTGGCATCTCACTCTCTTTGAATCTTATTTATCATGCTAAGAGGAGCAGGAAAAAGCAAAAAATTTCAGAATTGCACCTTGCAATGCGGAGAAATTACTGTTTGTGCATTTACAATATTCATTGATTTTTGCCATTGAAAAACATCATGTTATTCATATACCAGAAATGATTGAAGCTACTGACTGAATGAAAGGAGCTGGCATCTCACTCTCTTTGAATCTTCTTTATCATGCTAGGATTAGCAGGAAAAAGCAAAAAATTTCAGAATTGCACCTTGCAATGTGGAGATATTACTGTTTGTGCATTTACAATATTCATTGATTTTTGCCATTGAAAAACGTCCAGAAATGTTTGAAGCTACTGACTGAATGAAAGGAGCTGGCATCTCACTCTCTTTGAATCTTCTTTATCATGCTAGGATTAGCAGGAAAAAGCAAAAAATTTCAGAATTGCACCTTGCAATGTGGAGATATTACTGTTTGTGCATTTACAATATTCATTGATTTTTGCCATTGAAAAACGTCCAGAAATGTTTGAAGCTACTGACTGAATGAAAGGAGCTGGCATCTCACTCTCTTTGAATCTTCTTTATCATGCTAGGAGTAGCAGGAAAAAGCAAAAAATTTCAGAATTGCACCTTGCAATGTGGAGATATTACTGTTTGTGCATTTACAATATTCATTGATTTTTTCCATTGAAAAACGTCCAGAAATGTTTGAAGCTTCTGACTGAATGAAAGGAGCTGGCATCTCACTCTCTTTGAATCTTCTTTATCATGCTAGGATTAGCAGGAAAAAGCAAAAAATTTCAGAATTGCACCTTGCAATGTGGAGATATTACTGTTTGAGCATTTACAATATTCATTGATTTTTGCCATTGAAAAACATCATGTTATTCATATACCAGAAATGTTTGAAGCTACTGACTGAATGAAAGGAGCTGGCATCTCACTCTCTTTGAATCTTCTTTATCATGCTAGGAGTAGCAGGAAAAAGCAAAAAATTTCAGAATTGCACCTTGCAATGTGGAGATATTACAGTTTGTGCATTTACAATATTCATTGATTTTTTCCATTGAAAAACGTCCAGAAATGTTTGAAGCTACTGACTGAATGAAAGGAGCTGGCATCTCACTCTCTTTGAATCTTCTTTATCATGCTAGGATTAGCAGGAAAAAGCAAAAAATTTCAGAATTGCACCTTGCAATGTGGAGATATTACTGTTTGTGCATTTACAATATTCATTGATTTTTGCCATTGAAAAACATCATGTTATTCATATACCAGAAATGTTTGAAGCTACTGACTGAATGAAAGGAGCTGGCATCTCACTCTCTTTGAATCTTCTTTACCATGCTAGGATTAGCAGGAAAAAGCAAAAAATTTCAGAATTGCACCTTGCAATGTGGAGATATTACTGTTTGTGCATTTACAATATTCATTGATTTTTGCCATTGAAAAACGTCCAGAAATGTTTATACCAGAAATGTTTGAAGCTACTGACTGAATGAAAGGAGCTGGCATCTCACTCTCTTTGAATCTTCTTTATCATGCTAAGAGGAGCAGGAAAAAGCAAAAAAATTCAGAATTGCACCTTGCAATGCGGAGAAATTACTGTTTGTGCATTTACAATATTCATTGATTTTTGCCATTGAAACACGTCCAGAAATGTTTGAAGCTACTGACTGAATGAAAGGAGCTGGCATCTCACTCTCTTTGAATCTTCTTTATCATGATAGGATTAGCAGGAAAAAGCAAAAAATTTCAGAATTGCACCTTGCAATGTGGAGATATTACTGTTTGTGCATTTACAATATTCATTGATTTTTGCCATTGAAAAACGTCCAGAAATGTTTATACCAGAAATGTTTGAAGCTACTGACTGAATGAAAGGAGCTGGCATCTCACTCTCTTTGAATCTTATTTATCATGCTAAGAGGAGCAGGAAAAAGCAAAAAATTTCAGAATTGCACCTTGCAATGCGGAGAAATTACTGTTTGTGCATTTACAATATTCATTGATTTTTGCCATTGAAAAACATCATGTTATTCATATACCAGAAATGATTGAAGCTACTGACTGAATGAAAGGAGCTGGCATCTCACTCTCTTTGAATCTTCTTTATCATGCTAGGATTAGCAGGAAAAAGCAAAAAATTTCAGAATTGCACCTTGCAATGTGGAGATATTACTGTTTGTGCATTTACAATATTCATTGATTTTTGCCATTGAAAAACGTCCAGTAATGTTTGAAGCTACTGACTGAATGAAAGGAGCTGGCATCTCACTCTCTTTGAATCTTCTTTATCATGCTAGGATTAGCAGGAAAAAGCAAAAAATTTCAGAATTGCACCTTGCAATGTGGAGATATTACTGTTTGTGCATTTACAATATTCATTGATTTTTGCCATTGAAAAACGTCCAGAAATGTTTGAAGCTACTGACTGAATGAAAGGAGCTGGCATCTCACTCTCTTTGAATCTTCTTTATCATGCTAGGAGTAGCAGGAAAAAGCAAAAAATTTCAGAATTGCACCTTGCAATGTGGAGATATTACTGTTTGTGCATTTACAATATTCATTGATTTTTTCCATTGAAAAACGTCCAGAAATGTTTGAAGCTTCTGACTGAATGAAAGGAGCTGGCATCTCACTCTCTTTGAATCTTCTTTATCATGCTAGGATTAGCAGGAAAAAGCAAAAAATTTCAGAATTGCACCTTGCAATGTGGAGATATTACTGTTTGAGCATTTACAATATTCATTGATTTTTGCCATTGAAAAACATCATGTTATTCATATACCAGAAATGTTTGAAGCTACTGACTGAATGAAAGGAGCTGGCATCTCACTCTCTTTGAATCTTCTTTATCATGCTAGGATTAGCAGGAAAAAGCAAAAAATTTCAGAATTGCACCTTGCAATGTGGAGATATTACTGTTTGTGCATTTACAATATTCATTGATTTTTGCCATTGAAAAACGTCCAGAAATGTTTGAAGCTACTGACTGAATGAAAGGAGCTGGCATCTCACTCTATTTGAATCTTCTTTATCATGCTAGGATTAGCAGGAAAAAGCAAAAAATTTCAGAATTGCACCTTGCAATGTGGAGATATTACTGTTTGTGCATTTACAATATTCATTGATTTTTGCCATTGAAAAACGTCCAGAAATGTTTATACCAGAAATGTTTGAAGCTACTGACTGAATGAAAGGAGCTGGCATCTCACTCTTTTTGAATCTTCTTTATCATGCTAAGAGGAGCAGGAAAAAGCAAAAAAATTCAGAATTGCACCTTGCAATGCGGAGAAATTACTGTTTGTGCATTTACAATATTCATTGATTTTTGCCATTGAAAAACGTCCAGAAATGATTGAAACTACTGACTGAATGAAAGGAGCTGGCATCTCACTCTCTTTGAATCTTCTTTATCATGCTAAGAGGAGCAGGAAAAAGCAAAAAATTTCAGAATTGCACCTTGCAATGCGGAGAAATTACTGTTTGTGCATTTACAATATTCATTGATTTTTGCCATTGAAAAACGTCCAGAAATGATTGAAGCTACTGACTGAATGAAAGGAGCTGGCATCTCACTCTCTTTGAATCTTCTTTATCATGCTAAGAGGAGCAGGAAAAAGCAAAAAATTTCAGAATTGCACCTTGCAATGCGGAGAAATTACTGTTTGTGCATTTACAATATTCATTGATTTTTGCCATTGAAAAACATCATGTTATTCATACCCAGAAATGATTGAAGCTACTGACTGAATGAAAGGAGCTGGCATCTCACTCTCTTTGAATCTTCTTTATCATGCTAAGAGGAGCAGGAAAAAGCAAAAAATTTCAGAATTGCACCTTGCAATGCGGAGAAATTACTGTTTGTGCATTTACAATATTCATTGATTTTTGCCATTGAAAAACGTCCAGAAATGATTGAAGCTACTGACTGAATGAAAGGAGCTGGCATCTCACTCTCTTTGAATCTTCTTTATCATGCTAAGAGGAGCAGGAAAAAGCAAAAAATTTCAGAATTGCACCTTGCAATGCGGAGAAATTACTGTTTGTGCATTTACAATATTCATTGATTTTTGCCATTGAAAAACGTCCAGAAATGATTGAAGCTACTGACTGAATGAAAGGAGTTGGCATCTCACTCTCTTTGAATCTTCTTTACCATGCTAAGAGGAGCAGGAAAAAGCAAAAAATTTCAGAATTGCACCTTGCAATGCGGAGAAATTACTGTTTGTGCATTTACAATATTCATTGATTTTTGACATTGAAAAACATCATGTTATTCATATACCAGAAATAATTGAAGCTACTGACTGAATGAAAGGAGCTGGCATCTCACTCTCTTTGAATCTTCTTTATGATGCTAAGAGGAGCAGGAAAAAGCAAAAAATTTCAGAATTGCACCTTGCAATGCGGAGAAATTACTGTTTGTGCATTTACAATATTCATTGATTTTTGCCATTGAAAAACGTCCAGAAATGATTGAAGCTACTGACTGAATGAAAGGAGCTGGCATCTCACTCTCTTTGAATTTTCTTTATCATGCTAAGAGGAGCAGGAAAAAGCAAAAAATTTCAGAATTGCACCTTGCAATGCGGAGAAATTACTGTTTGTGCATTTACAATATTCATTGATTTTTGCCATTGAAAAACATCATGTTATTCATATACCAGAAATGTTTGAAGCTATTGACTGAATGAAAGAAGCTGACATCTCACTATCTTTGAATCTTCTTTATCATGCTATGAGGAGCAGGAAAAAGAAAAAAATTTCAGAATTGCACCTTACAATGCGGAGAAATTACTGTTTGTGCATTTACAATATTCATTGATTTTTGCCATTGAAAAACGTCCAGAAATGATTGAAGCTACTGACTGACTGAAAGGAGCTGGCATCTCACTCTCTTTGAATCTTCTTTATCATGCTAAGAGGAGCAGGAAAAAGCAAAAAATTTCAGAATTGCACCTTGCAATGCGGAGAAATTACTGTTTGTGCATTTACAATATTCATTGATTTTTGCCATTGAAAAACGTCCAGAAATGTTTGAAGCTACTGACTGAATGAAAGGAGCTGGCATCTTACTCTCTTTGAATCTTCTTTATCATGCTAAGAGGAGCAGGAAAAAGCAAAAAATTTCAGAATTGCACCTTGCAATGCGGAGAAATTACTGTTTGTGCATTTACAATATTCATTGATTTTTGCCATTGAAAAACATCATGTTATTCATATACCAGAAATGTTTGAAGCTACTGACTGAATGAAAGAAGCTGGCATCTCACTATCTTTGAATCTTCTTTATCATGCTAAGAGGAGCAGGAAAAAGCAAAAAATTTCAGAATTGCACCTTACAATGCGGAGAAATTACTGTTTGTGCATTTACAATATTCATTGATTTTTGCCATTGAAAAACGTCCAGAAATGATTGAAGCTACTGACTGAATGAAAGGAGCTGGCATCTCACTCTCTTGGAATCTTGTTTATCATGCTAAGAGGAGCAGGAAAAAGCAAAAAATTTCAGAATTGCACCTTGCAATGCGGAGAAATTACTGTTTGTGCATTTACAATATTCATTGATTTTTGCCATTGAAAAACGTCCAGAAATGTTTGAAGCTACTGATTGAATGAAATGAGCTGGCATCTTACTCTCTTTGAATCTTCTTTATCATGCTAGGATTAGTAGGAAAAAGCAAAAAATTTCAGAATTGCACCTTGCAATGTGGAGATATTACTGTTTGTGCATTTACAATATTCATTGATTTTTGCCATTGAAAAACGTCCAGAAATGTTTGAAGCTACTGACTGAATGAAAGGAGCTGGCATCTCACTCTCTTTGAATCTTCTTTATCATGCTAGGAGTAGCAGGAAAAAGCAAAAAATTTCAGAATTGCACCTTGCAATGTGGAGATATTACTGTTTGTGCATTTACAATATTCATTGATTTTTGCCATTTAAAAACGTCCAGAAATGTTTGAAGTTACTGACTGAATGAAAGGAGCTGGCATCTCACTCTCTTTGAATCTTCTTTATCATGCTAGGATTAGCAGGAAAAAGCAAAAAATTTCAGAATTGCACCTTGCAATGTGGAGATATTACTGTTTGTGCATTTACAATATTCATTGATTTTTGCCATTGAAAAACGTCCAGAAATGTTTGAAGCTACTGACTGAATGAAAGGAGCTGGCATCTCACTCTATTTGAATCTTCTTTATCATGCTAGGATTAGCAGGAAAAAGCAAAAAATTTCAGAATTGCACCTTGCAATGTGGAGATATTACTGTTTGTGCATTTACAATATTCATTGATTTTTGCCATTGAAAAACGTCCAGAAATGTTTATACCAGAAATGTTTGAAGCTACTGACTGAATGAAAGGAGCTGGCATCTCACTCTCTTTGAATCTTCTTTATCATGCTAAGAGGAGCAGGAAAAAGCAAAAAATTTCAGAATTGCACCTTGCAATGCGGAGAAATTACTGTTTGTGCATTTACAATATTCATTGATTTTTGCCATTGAAAAACGTCCAGAAATGATTGAAGCTACTGACTGAATGAAAGGAGCTGGCATCTCACTCTCTTTGAATCTTCTTTATCATGCTAAGAGGAGCAGGAAAAAGCAAAAAATTTCAGAATTGCACCTTGCAATGCGGAGAAATTACTGTTTGTGCATTTACAATATTCATTGATTTTTGCCATTGAAAAACATCATGTTATTCATATACCAGAAATGATTGAAGCTACTGACTGAATGAAAGGAGCTGGCATCTCACTCTCTTTGAATCTTCTTTATCATGCTAAGAGGAGCAGGAAAAAGCAAAAAATTTCAGAATTGCACCTTGCAATGCGGAGAAATTACTGTTTGTGCATTTACAATATTCATTGATTTTTGCCATTGAAAAACGTCCAGAAATGATTGAAGCTACTGACTGAATGAAAGGAGCTGGCATCTCACTCTTTTTGAATCTTCTTTATCATGCTAAGAGGAGCAGGAAAAAGCAAAAAATTTCAGAATTGCACCTTGCAATGCGGAGAAATTACTGTTTGTGCATTTACAATATTCATTGATTTTTGCCATTGAAAAACGTCCAGAAATGATTGAAGCTACTGACTGAATGAAAGGAGCTGGCATCTCACTCTCTTTGAATCTTCTTTATCATGCTAAGAGGAGCAGGAAAAAGCAAAAAATTTCAGAATTGCAACTTGCAATGCGGAGAAATTACTGTTTGTGCATTTACAATATTCATTGATTTTTGCCATTGAAAAACGTCCAGAAATGATTGAAGCTACTGACTGAATGAAAGGAGCTGGCATCTCACTCTCTTTGAATCTTCTTTATCATGCTAAGAGGAGCAGGAAAAACCAAAAAATTTCAGAATTGCACCTTGCAATGCGGAGAAATTACTGTTTGTGCATTTACAATATTCATTGATTTTTGCCATTGAAAAACGTCCAGAAATGATTGAAGCTACTGACTGAATGAAAGGAGCTGGCATCTCACTCTCTTTGAATCTTCTTTATCATGCTAAGAGGAGCAGGAAAAAGCAAAAAATTTCAGAATTGCAACTTGCAATGCGGAGAAATTACTGTTTGTGCATTTACAATATTCATTGATTTTTGCCATTGAAAAACATCATGTTATTCATATACCAGAAATGTTTGAAGCTACTGACTGAATGAAAGAAGCTGGCATCTCACTATCTTTGAATCTTCTTTATCATACTAAGAGGAGCAGGAAAAAGCAAAAAATTTCAGAATTGCACCTTACAATGCGGAGAAATTACTGTTTGTGCATTTACAATATTCATTGATTTTTGCCATTGAAAAACGTCCAGAAATGATTGAAGCTACTGACTGAATGAAAGGAGCTGGCATCTCACTCTCTTTGAATCTTCTTTATCATGCTAAGAGGAGCAGGAAAAAGCAAAAAATTTCAGAATTGCACCTTGCAATGCGGAGAAATTACTGTTTGTGCATTTACAATATTCATTGATTTTTGCCATTGAAAAACGTCCAGAAATGTTTGAAGCTACTGACTGAATGAAAGGAGCTGGCATCTTACTCTCTTTGAATCTTCTTTATCATGCTAGGATTAGCAGGAAAAAGCAAAAAATTTCAGAATTGCACCTTGCAATGTGGAGATATTACTGTTTGTGCATTTACAATATTCATTGATTTTTGCCATTGAAAAACGTCCAGAAATGTTTGAAGCTACTGACTGAATGAAAGGAGCTGGCATCTCACTCTCTTTGAATCTTCTTTATCATGCTAGGAGTAGCAGGAAAAAGCAAAAAATTTCAGAATTGCACCTTGCAATGTGGAGATATTACTGTTTGTGCATTTACAATATTCATTGATTTATGCCATTGAAAAACGTCCAGAAATGTTTGAAGCTACTGACTGAATGAAAGGAGCTGGCATCTCACTCTCTTTGAATCTTCTTTATCATGCTAGGATTAGCAGGAAAAAGCAAAAAATTTCAGAATTGCACCTTGCAATGTGGAGATATTACTGTTTGTGCATTTACAATATTCATTGATTTTTGCCATTGAAAAACGTCCAGAAATGTTTATACCAGAAATGTTTGAAGCTACTGACTGAATGAAAGGAGCTGGCATCTCACTCTCTTTGAATCTTCTTTATCATGCTAAGAGGAGCAGGAAAAAGCAAAAAATTTCAGAATTGCACCTTGCAATGCGGAGAAATTACTGTTTGTGCATTTACAATATTCATTCATTTTTGCCATTGAAAAACGTCCAGAAATGATTGAAGCTACTGACTGAATGAAAGGAGCTGGCATCTCACTCTCTTTGAATCTTCTTTATCATGCTAAGAGGAGCAGGAAAAAGCAAAAAATTTCAGAATTGCACCTTGCAATGCGGAGAAATTACTGTTTGTGCATTTACAATATTCATTGATTTTTGCCATTGAAAAACATCATGTTATTCATATACCAGAAATGATTGAAGCTACTGACTGAATGAAAGGAGCTGGCATCTCACTCTCTTTGAATCTTCTTTATCATGCTAAGAGGAGCAGGAAAAAGCAAAAAATTTCAGAATTGCACCTTGCAATGCGGAGAAATTACTGTTTGTGCATTTACAATATTCATTCATTTTTGCCATTGAAAAACGTCCAGAAATGATTGAAGCTACTGACTGAATGAAAGGAGCTGGCATCTCACTCTCTTTGAATCTTCTTTATCATGCTAAGAGGAGCAGGAAAAAGCAAAAAATTTCAGAATTGCACCTTGCAATGCGGAGAAATTACTGTTTGTGCATTTACAATATTCATTGATTTTTGCCATTGAAAAACGTCCAGAAATGATTGAAGCTACTGACTGAATGAAAGGAGCTGGCATCTCACTCTCTTTGAATCTTCTTTATCATGCTAAGAGGAGCAGGAAAAAGCAAAAAATTTCAGAATTGCAACTTGCAATGCGGAGAAATTACTGTTTGTGCATTTACAATATTCATTGATTTTTGCCATTGAAAAACATCATGTTATTCATATACCAGAAATGATTGAAGCTACTGACTGAATGAAAGGAGCTGGCATCTCACTCTCTTTGAATCTTCTTTATCATGCTAAGAGGAGCAGGAAAAAGCAAAAAATTTCAGAATTGCACCTTGCAATGCGGAGAAATTACTGTTTGTGCATTTACAATATTCATTGATTTTTGCCATTGAAAAACGTCCAGAAATGATTGAAGCTACTGACTGAATGAAAGGAGCTGGCATCTCACTCTCTTTGAATCTTCTTTATCATGCTAAGAGGAGCAGGAAAAAGCAAAAAATTTCAGAATTGCAACTTGCAATGCGGAGAAATTACTGTTTGTGCATTTACAATATTCATTGATTTTTGCCATTGAAAAACATCATGTTATTCATATACCAGAAATTTTTGAAGCTACTGACTGAATGAAAGAAGCTGGCATCTCACTATCTTTGAATCTTCTTTATCATGCTAAGAGGAGCAGGAAAAAGCAAAAAATTTCAGAATTGCACCTTACAATGCGGAGAAATTACTGTTTGTGCATTTACAATATTCATTGATTTTTGCCATTGAAAAACGTCCAGAAATGATTGAAGCTACTGACTGAATGAAAGGAGCTGTTATCTCACTCTCTTTGAATCTTGTTTATCATGCTAAGAGGAGCAGGAAAAAGCAAAAAATTTCAGAATTGCACCTTGCAATGTGGAGATATTACTGTTTGTGCATTTACAATATTCATTGATTTTTGCCATTGAAAAACATCATGTTATTCATATACCAGAAATGTTTGAAGCTACTGACTGAATGAAAGGAGCTGGCATCTCACTCTCTTTGAATCTTCTTTATCATGCTAAGAGGAGCAGGAAAAAGCAAAAAAATTCAGAATTGCACCTTGCAATGCGGAGAAATTACTGTTTGTGCATTTACAATATTCATTGATTTTTGCCATTGAAACACGTCCAGAAATGTTTGAAGCTACTGACTGAATGAAAGGAGCTGGCATCTCACTCTCTTTGAATCTTCTTTATCATGATAGGATTAGCAGGAAAAAGCAAAAAATTTCAGAATTGCACCTTGCAATGTGGAGATATTACTGTTTGTGCATTTACAATATTCATTGATTTTTGCCATTGAAAAACGTCCAGAAATGTTTATACCAGAAATGTTTGAAGCTACTGACTGAATGAAAGGAGCTGGCATCTCACTCTCTTTGAATCTTATTTATCATGCTAAGAGGAGCAGGAAAAAGCAAAAAATTTCAGAATTGCACCTTGCAATGTGGAGATATTACTGTTTGTGCATTTACAATATTCATTGATTTTTGCCATTAAAAAACGTCCAGAAATGTTTATACCAGAAATGTTTGAAGCTACTGACTGAATGAAAGGAGCTGGCATCTCACTCTCTTTGAATCTTCTTTATCATGCTAAGAGGAGCAGGAAAAAGCAAAAAATTTCAGAATTGCACCTTGCAATGCGGAGAAATTACTGTTTGTGCATTTACAATATTCATTCATTTTTGCCATTGAAAAACGTCCAGAAATGATTGAAGTTACTGACTGAATGAAAGGAGCTGGCATCTCACTCTCTTTGAATCTTCTTTATCATGCTAAGAGGAGCAGGAAAAAGCAAAAAATTTCAGAATTGCACCTTGCAATGCGGAGAAATTACTGTTTGTGCATTTACAATATTCATTGATTTTTGCCATTGAAAAACGTCCAGAAATGATTGAAGCTACTGACTGAATGAAAGGAGCTGGCATCTCACTCTCTTTGAATCTTCTTTATCATGCTAAGAGGAGCAGGAAAAAGCAAAAAATTTCAGAATTGCAACTTGCAATGCGGAGAAATTACTGTTTGTGCATTTACAATATTCATTGATTTTTGCCATTGAAAAACATCATGTTATTCATATACCAGAAATGATTGAAGCTACTGACTGAATGAAAGGAGCTGGCATCTCACTCTCTTTGAATCTTCTTTATCATGCTAAGAGGAGCAGGAAAAAGCAAAAAATTTCAGAATTGCACCTTGCAATGCGGAGAAATTACTGTTTGTGCATTTACAATATTCATTGATTTTTGCCATTGAAAAACGTCCAGAAATGATTGAAGCTACTGACTGAATGAAAGGAGCTGGCATCTCACTCTCTTTGAATCTTCTTTATCATGCTAAGAGGAGCAGGAAAAAGCAAAAAATTTCAGAATTGCAACTTGCAATGCGGAGAAATTACTGTTTGTGCATTTACAATATTCATTGATTTTTGCCATTGAAAAACATCATGTTATTCATATACCAGAAATGTTTGAAGCTACTGACTGAATGAAAGAAGCTGGCATCTCACTATCTTTGAATCTTCTTTATCATGCTAAGAGGAGCAGGAAAAAGCAAAAAATTTCAGAATTGCACCTTACAATGCGGAGAAATTACTGTTTGTGCATTTACAATATTCATTGATTTTTGCCATTGAAAAACGTCCAGAAATGATTGAAGCTACTGACTGAATGAAAGGAGCTGTTATCTCACTCTCTTTGAATCTTGTTTATCATGCTAAGAGGAGCAGGAAAAAGCAAAAAAATTCAGAATTGCACCTTGCAATGTGGAGATATTACTGTTTGTGCATTTACAATATTCATTGATTTTTGCCATTGAAAAACATCATGTTATTCATATACCAGAAATGTTTGAAGCTACTGACTGAATGAAAGGAGCTGGCATCTCACTCTCTTTGAATCTTCTTTACCATGCTAGGATTAGCAGGAAAAAGCAAAAAATTTCAGAATTGCACCTTGCAATGTGGAGATATTACTGTTTGTGCATTTACAATATTCATTGATTTTTGCCATTGAAAAACGTCCAGAAATGTTTATACCAGAAATGTTTGAAGCTACTGACTGAATGAAAGGAGCTGGCATCTCACTCTCTTTGAATCTTCTTTATCATGCTAAGAGGAGCAGGAAAAAGCAAAAAAATTCAGAATTGCACCTTGCAATGCGGAGAAATTACTGTTTGTGCATTTACAATATTCATTGATTTTTGCCATTGAAACACGTCCAGAAATGTTTGAAGCTACTGACTGAATGAAAGGAGCTGGCATCTCACTCTCTTTGAATCTTCTTTATCATGATAGGATTAGCAGGAAAAAGCAAAAAATTTCAGAATTGCACCTTGCAATGTGGAGATATTACTGTTTGTGCATTTACAATATTCATTGATTTTTGCCATTGAAAAACGTCCAGAAATGTTTATACCAGAAATGTTTGAAGCTACTGACTGAATGAAAGGAGCTGGCATCTCACTCTCTTTGAATCTTATTTATCATGCTAAGAGGAGCAGGAAAAAGCAAAAAATTTCAGAATTGCACCTTGCAATGCG
Organism: Phyllobates terribilis; assembly: GCF_046119375.1. Classification (NCBI taxonomy): domain Eukaryota; kingdom Metazoa; phylum Chordata; class Amphibia; order Anura; family Dendrobatidae; genus Phyllobates; species Phyllobates terribilis. Next base: position 938,883 of record NW_027363349.1, read on the forward strand.
GAGAAATTACTGTTTGTGCATTTACAATATTCATTGATTTTTGCCATTGAAAAACATCATGTTATTCATATACCAGAAATGATTGAAGCTACTGACTGAATGAAAGGAGCTGGTATCTCACTCTCTTTGAATCTTCTTTATCATGCTAGGATTAGCAGGAAAAAGCAAAAAATTTCAGAATTGCACCTTGCAATGTGGAGATATTAATGTTTGTGCATTTACAATATTCATTGATTTTTGCCATTGAAAAACGTCCAGAAATGTTTGAAGCTACTGACTGAATGAAAGGAGCTGGCATCTCACTCTCTTTGAATCTTCTTTATCATGCTAGGATTAGCAGGAAAAAGCAAAAAATTTCAGAATTGCACCTTGCAATGTGGAGATATTACTGTTTGTGCATTTACAATATTCATTGATTTTTGCCATTGAAAAACGTCCAGAAATGTTTGAAGCTACTGACTGAATGAAAGGAGCTGGCATCTCACTCTCTTTGAATCTTCTTTATCATGCTAGGAGTAGCAGGAAAAAGCAAAAAATTTCAGAATTGCACCTTGCAATGTGGAGATATTACTGTTTGTGCATTTACAATATTCATTGATTTTTTCCATTGAAAAACGTCCAGAAATGTTTGAAGCTTCTGACTGAATGAAAGGAGCTGGCATCTCACTCTCTTTGAATCTTCTTTATCATGCTAGGATTAGCAGGAAAAAGCAAAAAATTTCAGAATTGCACCTTGCAATGTGGAGATATTACTGTTTGAGCATTTACAATATTCATTGATTTTTGCCATTGAAAAACATCATGTTATTCATATACCAGAAATGTTTGAAGCTACTGACTGAATGAAAGGAGCTGGCATCTCACTCTCTTTGAATCTTCTTTATCATGCTAGGATTAGCAGGAAAAAGCAAAAAATTTCAGAATTGCACCTTGCAATGTGGAGATATTACTGTTTGTGCATTTACAATATTCATTGATTTTTGCCATTGAAAAACGTCCAGAAATGTTTGAAGCTACTGACTGAATGAAAGGAGCTGGCATCTCACTCTATTTGAATCTTCTTTATCATGCTAGGATTAGCAGGAAAAAGCAAAAAATTTCAGAATTGCACCTTGCAATGTGGAGATATTACTGTTTGTGCATTTACAATATTCATTGATTTTTGCCATTGAAAAACGTCCAGAAATGTTTATACCAGAAATGTTTGAAGCTACTGACTGAATGAAAGGAGCTGGCATCTCACTCTCTTTGAATCTTCTTTATCATGCTAAGAGGAGCAGGAAAAAGCAAAAAAATTCAGAATTGCACCTTGCAATGCGGAGAAATTACTGTTTGTGCATTTACAATATTCATTGATTTTTGCCATTGAAAAACGTCCAGAAATGATTGAAACTACTGACTGAATGAAAGGAGCTGGCATCTCACTCTCTTTGAATCTTCTTTATCATGCTAAGAGGAGCAGGAAAAAGCAAAAAATTTCAGAATTGCACCTTGCAATGCGGAGAAATTACTGTTTGTGCATTTACAATATTCATTGATTTTTGCCATTGAAAAACGTCCAGAAATGATTGAAGCTACTGACTGAATGAAAGGAGCTGGCATCTCACTCTCTTTGAATCTTCTTTATCATGCTAAGAGGAGCAGGAAAAAGCAAAAAATTTCAGAATTGCACCTTGCAATGCGGAGAAATTACTGTTTGTGCATTTACAATATTCATTGATTTTTGCCATTGAAAAACATCATGTTATTCATACCCAGAAATGATTGAAGCTACTGACTGAATGAAAGGAGCTGGCATCTCACTCTCTTTGAATCTTCTTTATCATGCTAAGAGGAGCAGGAAAAAGCAAAAAATTTCAGAATTGCACCTTGCAATGCGGAGAAATTACTGTTTGTGCATTTACAATATTCATTGATTTTTGCCATTGAAAAACGTCCAGAAATGATTGAAGCTACTGACTGAATGAAAGGAGCTGGCATCTCACTCTCTTTGAATCTTCTTTATCATGCTAAGAGGAGCAGGAAAAAGCAAAAAATTTCAGAATTGCACCTTGCAATGCGGAGAAATTACTGTTTGTGCATTTACAATATTCATTGATTTTTGCCATTGAAAAACGTCCAGAAATGATTGAAGCTACTGACTGAATGAAAGGAGTTGGCATCTCACTCTCTTTGAATCTTCTTTACCATGCTAAGAGGAGCAGGAAAAAGCAAAAAATTTCAGAATTGCACCTTGCAATGCGGAGAAATTACTGTTTGTGCATTTACAATATTCATTGATTTTTGACATTGAAAAACATCATGTTATTCATATACCAGAAATAATTGAAGCTACTGACTGAATGAAAGGAGCTGGCATCTCCCTCTCTTTGAATCTTCTTTATGATGCTAAGAGGAGCAGGAAAAAGCAAAAAATTTCAGAATTGCACCTTGCAATGCGGAGAAATTACTGTTTGTGCATTTACAATATTCATTGATTTTTGCCATTGAAAAACGTCCAGAAATGATTGAAGCTACTGACTGAATGAAAGGAGCTGGCATCTCACTCTCTTTGAATTTTCTTTATCATGCTAAGAGGAGCAGGAAAAAGCAAAAAATTTCAGAATTGCACCTTGCAATGCGGAGAAATTACTGTTTGTGCATTTACAATATTCATTGATTTTTGCCATTGAAAAACATCATGTTATTCATATACCAGAAATGTTTGAAGCTATTGACTGAATGAAAGAAGCTGACATCTCACTATCTTTGAATCTTCTTTATCATGCTATGAGGAGCAGGAAAAAGCAAAAAATTTCAGAATTGCACCTTACAATGCGGAGAAATTACTGTTTGTGCATTTACAATATTCATTGATTTTTGCCATTGAAAAACGTCCAGAAATGATTGAAGCTACTGACTGACTGAAAGGAGCTGGCATCTCACTCTCTTTGAATCTTCTTTATCATGCTAAGAGGAGCAGGAAAAAGCAAAAAATTTCAGAATTGCACCTTGCAATGCGGAGAAATTACTGTTTGTGCATTTACAATATTCATTGATTTTTGCCATTGAAAAACGTCCAGAAATGTTTGAAGCTACTGACTGAATGAAAGGAGCTGGCATCTTACTCTCTTTGAATCTTTTTTATCATGCTAAGAGGAGCAGGAAAAAGCAAAAAATTTCAGAATTGCACCTTGCAATGCGGAGAAATTACTGTTTGTGCATTTACAATATTCATTGATTTTTGCCATTGAAAAACATCATGTTATTCATATACCAGAAATGTTTGAAGCTACTGACTGAATGAAAGAAGCTGGCATCTCACTATCTTTGAATCTTCTTTATCATGCTAAGAGGAGCAGGAAAAAGCAAAAAATTTCAGAATTGCACCTTACAATGCGGAGAAATTACTGTTTGTGCATTTACAATATTCATTGATTTTTGCCATTGAAAAACGTCCAGAAATGATTGAAGCTACTGACTGAATGAAAGGAGCTGGCATCTCACTCTCTTTGAATCTTGTTTATCATGCTAAGAGGAGCAGGAAAAAGCAAAAAATTTCAGAATTGCACCTTGCAATGCGGAGAAATTACTGTTTGTGCATTTACAATATTCATTGATTTTTGCCATTGAAAAACGTCCAGAAATGTTTGAAGCTACTGACTGAATGAAAGGAGCTGGCATCTCACTCTCTTTGAATCTTCTTTATCATGCTAGGAGTAGCAGGAAAAAGCAAAAAATTTCAGAATTGCACCTTGCAATGTGGAGATATTACTGTTTGTGCATTTACAATATTCATTGATTTTTGCCATTTAAAAACGTCCAGAAATGTTTGAAGTTACTGACTGAATGAAAGGAGCTGGCATCTCACTCTCTTTGAATCTTCTTTATCATGCTAGGATTAGCAGGAAAAAGCAAAAAATTTCAGAATTGCACCTTGCAATGTGGAGATATTACTGTTTGTGCATTTACAATATTCATTGATTTTTGCCATTGAAAAACGTCCAGAAATGTTTGAAGCTACTGACTGAATGAAAGGAGCTGGCATCTCACTCTATTTGAATCTTCTTTATCATGCTAGGATTAGCAGGAAAAAGCAAAAAATTTCAGAATTGCACCTTGCAATGTGGAGATATTACTGTTTGTGCATTTACAATATTCATTGATTTTTGCCATTGAAAAACGTCCAGAAATGTTTATACCAGAAATGTTTGAAGCTACTGACTGAATGAAAGGAGCTGGCATCTCACTCTCTTTGAATCTTCTTTATCATGCTAAGAGGAGCAGGAAAAAGCAAAAAATTTCAGAATTGCACCTTGCAATGCGGAGAAATTACTGTTTGTGCATTTACAATATTCATTGATTTTTGCCATTGAAAAACGTCCAGAAATGATTGAAGCTACTGACTGAATGAAAGGAGCTGGCATCTCACTCTTTTTGAATCTTCTTTATCATGCTAAGAGGAGCAGGAAAAAGCAAAAAATTTCAGAATTGCACCTTGCAATGCGGAGAAATTACTGTTTGTGCATTTACAATATTCATTGATTTTTGCCATTGAAAAACGTCCAGAAATGATTGAAGCTACTGACTGAATGAAAGGAGCTGGCATCTCACTCTTTTTGAATCTTCTTTATCATGCTAAGAGGAGCAGGAAAAAGCAAAAAATTTCAGAATTGCACCTTGCAATGCGGAGAAATTACTGTTTGTGCATTTACAATATTCATTGATTTTTGCCATTGAAAAACGTCCAGAAATGATTGAAGCTACTGACTGAATGAAAGGAGCTGGCATCTCACTCTCTTTGAATCTTCTTTATCATGCTAAGAGGAGCAGGAAAAAGCAAAAAATTTCAGAATTGCAACTTGCAATGCGGAGAAATTACTGTTTGTGCATTTACAATATTCATTGATTTTTGCCATTGAAAAACGTCCAGAAATGATTGAAGCTACTGACTGAATGAAAGGAGCTGGCATCTCACTCTCTTTGAATCTTCTTTATCATGCTAAGAGGAGCAGGAAAAACCAAAAAATTTCAGAATTGCACCTTGCAATGCGGAGAAATTACTGTTTGTGCATTTACAATATTCATTGATTTTTGCCATTGAAAAACGTCCAGAAATGATTGAAGCTACTGACTGAATGAAAGGAGCTGGCATCTCACTCTCTTTGAATCTTCTTTATCATGCTAAGAGGAGCAGGAAAAAGCAAAAAATTTCAGAATTGCAACTTGCAATGCGGAGAAATTACTGTTTGTGCATTTACAATATTCATTGATTTTTGCCATTGAAAAACATCATGTTATTCATATACCAGAAATGTTTGAAGCTACTGACTGAATGAAAGAAGCTGGCATCTCACTATCTTTGAATCTTCTTTATCATACTAAGAGGAGCAGGAAAAAGCAAAAAATTTCAGAATTGCACCTTACAATGCGGAGAAATTACTGTTTGTGCATTTACAATATTCATTGATTTTTGCCATTGAAAAACGTCCAGAAATGATTGAAGCTACTGACTGAATGAAAGGAGCTGGCATCTCACTCTCTTTGAATCTTCTTTATCATGCTAAGAGGAGCAGGAAAAAGCAAAAAATTTCAGAATTGCACCTTGCAATGCGGAGAAATTACTGTTTGTGCATTTACAATATTCATTGATTTTTGCCATTGAAAAACGTCCAGAAATGTTTGAAGCTACTGACTGAATGAAAGGAGCTGGCATCTTACTCTCTTTGAATCTTCTTTATCATGCTAGGATTAGCAGGAAAAAGCAAAAAATTTCAGAATTGCACCTTGCAATGTGGAGATATTACTGTTTGTGCATTTACAATATTCATTGATTTTTGCCATTGAAAAACGTCCAGAAATGTTTGAAGCTACTGACTGAATGAAAGGAGCTGGCATCTCACTCTCTTTGAATCTTCTTTATCATGCTAGGAGTAGCAGGAAAAAGCAAAAAATTTCAGAATTGCACCTTGCAATGTGGAGATATTACTGTTTGTGCATTTACAATATTCATTGATTTATGCCATTGAAAAACGTCCAGAAATGTTTGAAGCTACTGACTGAATGAAAGGAGCTGGCATCTCACTCTCTTTGAATCTTCTTTATCATGCTAGGATTAGCAGGAAAAAGCAAAAAATTTCAGAATTGCACCTTGCAATGTGGAGATATTACTGTTTGTGCATTTACAATATTCATTGATTTTTGCCATTGAAAAACGTCCAGAAATGTTTATACCAGAAATGTTTGAAGCTACTGACTGAATGAAAGGAGCTGGCATCTCACTCTCTTTGAATCTTCTTTATCATGCTAAGAGGAGCAGGAAAAAGCAAAAAATTTCAGAATTGCACCTTGCAATGCGGAGAAATTACTGTTTGTGCATTTACAATATTCATTGATTTTTGCCATTGAAAAACGTCCAGAAATGATTGAAGCTACTGACTGAATGAAAGGAGCTGGCATCTCACTCTCTTTGAATCTTCTTTATCATGCTAAGAGGAGCAGGAAAAAGCAAAAAATTTCAGAATTGCACCTTGCAATGCGGAGAAATTACTGTTTGTGCATTTACAATATTCATTGATTTTTGCCATTGAAAAACATCATGTTATTCATATACCAGAAATGATTGAAGCTACTGACTGAATGAAAGGAGCTGGCATCTCACTCTCTTTGAATCTTCTTTATCATGCTAAGAGGAGCAGGAAAAAGCAAAAAATTTCAGAATTGCACCTTGCAATGCGGAGAAATTACTGTTTGTGCATTTACAATATTCATTCATTTTTGCCATTGAAAAACGTCCAGAAATGATTGAAGCTACTGACTGAATGAAAGGAGCTGGCATCTCACTCTCTTTGAATCTTCTTTATCATGCTAAGAGGAGCAGGAAAAAGCAAAAAATTTCAGAATTGCACCTTGCAATGCGGAGAAATTACTGTTTGTGCATTTACAATATTCATTGATTTTTGCCATTGAAAAACGTCCAGAAATGATTGAAGCTACTGACTGAATGAAAGGAGCTGGCATCTCACTCTCTTTGAATCTTCTTTATCATGCTAAGAGGAGCAGGAAAAAGCAAAAAATTTCAGAATTGCAACTTGCAATGCGGAGAAATTACTGTTTGTGCATTTACAATATTCATTGATTTTTGCCATTGAAAAACATCATGTTATTCATATACCAGAAATGATTGAAGCTACTGACTGAATGAAAGGAGCTGGCATCTCACTCTCTTTGAATCTTCTTTATCATGCTAAGAGGAGCAGGAAAAAGCAAAAAATTTCAGAATTGCACCTTGCAATGCGGAGAAATTACTGTTTGTGCATTTACAATATTCATTGATTTTTGCCATTGAAAAACGTCCAGAAATGATTGAAGCTACTGACTGAATGAAAGGAGCTGGCATCTCACTCTCTTTGAATCTTCTTTATCATGCTAAGAGGAGCAGGAAAAATCAAAAAATTTCAGAATTGCAACTTGCAATGCGGAGAAATTACTGTTTGTGCATTTACAATATTCATTGATTTTTGCCATTGAAAAACATCATGTTATTCATATACCAGAAATGTTTGAAGCTACTGACTGAATGAAAGAAGCTGGCATCTCACTATCTTTGAATCTTCTTTATCATGCTAAGAGGAGCAGGAAAAAGCAAAAAATTTCAGAATTGCACCTTACAATGCGGAGAAATTACTGTTTGTGCATTTACAATATTCATTGATTTTTGCTATTGAAAAACGTCCAGAAATGATTGAAGCTACTGACTGAATGAAAGGAGCTGTTATCTCACTCTCTTTGAATCTTGTTTATCATGCTAAGAGGAGCAGGAAAAAGCAAAAAATTTCAGAATTGCACCTTGCAATGCGGAGAAATTACTGTTTGTGCATTTACAATATTCATTGATTTTTGCCATTGAAAAACATCATGTTATTCATATACCAGAAATGATTGAAGCTACTGACTGAATGAAAGGAGCTGGCATCTCACACTCTTTGAATCTTCTTTATCATGCTAAGAGGAGCAGGAAAAAGTAAAAAATTTCAGAATTGCACCTTGCAATGCGGAGAAATTACTGTTTGTGCATTTACAATATTCAATGATTTTTGCCATTGAAAAACGTCCAGAAATGATTGAAGCTACTGACTGAACGAAAGGAGCTGGCATCTCACTCTCTTTGAATCTTCTTTATCATGCTAAGAGGAGCAGGAAAAAGCAAAAAATTTCAGAATTGCACCTTGCAATGCGGAGAAATTACTGTTTGTGCATTTACAATATTCATTGATTTTTGCCATTGAAAAACATCATGTTATTCATATACCAGAAATGTTTGAAGCTACTGACTGAATGAAAGGAGCTGGCATCTCACTCTCTTTGAATCTTCTTCATAATGCTAAGAGGAGCAGGAAAAAGCAAAAAATTTCAGAATTGCACCTTGCAATGCGGAGAAATTACTGTTTGTGCATTTACAATATTCATTGATTTTTGCCATTGAAAAACGTCCAGAAATGATTGAAGCTACTGACTGAATGAAAGGAGCTGGCATCTCACTCTCTTTGAATCTTCTTTATCATGCTAAGAGGAGCAGGAAAAAGCAAAAAATTTCAGAATTGCACCTTGCAATGCGGAGAAATTACTGTTTGTGCATTTACAATATTCATTGATTTTTGCCATTGAAAAACATCATGTTATTCATATACCAGAAATGTTTGAAGCTACTGACTGAATGAAAGGAGCTGGCATCTCACTCTCTTTGAATCTTCTTTATCATGCTAAGAGGAGCAGGAAAAAGCAAAAAATTTCAGAATTGCACCTTGCAATGCGGATAAATTACTGTTTGTGCATTTACAATATTCATTGATTTTTGCCATTGAAAAACGTCCAGAAATGATTGAAGCTACTGACTGAATGAAAGGAGCTGGCATCTCACTCTCTTTGAATCTTGTTTATCATGCTAAGAGGAGCAGGAAAAAGCAAAAAATTTCAGAATTGCACCTTGCAATGCGGAGAAATTACTGTTTGTGCATTTACAATATTCATTGATTTTTGCCATTGAAAAACGTCCAGAAATGATTGAAGCTACTGACTGAATGAAAGGAGCTGGCATCTCACTCTCTTTGAAACTTCTTTATCATGCTAAGAGGAGCAGGAAAAAGCAAAAATTTTCAGAATTGCACCTTGCAATGCGGAGAAATTACTGTTTGTGCATTTACAATATTCATTGATTTTTGCCATTGAAAAACGTCCAGAAATGATTGAAGCTACTGACTGAATGAAAGGAGCTGGCATCTCACTCTCTTTGAATCTTCTTTATCATGCTAAGAGGAGCAGGAAAAAGCAAAAAATTTCAGAATTGCACCTTGCAATGCGGAGAAATTACTGTTTGTGCATTTACAATATTCATTGATTTTTGCCATTGAAAAACATCATGTTATTCATATACCAGAAATGTTTGAAGCTACTGACTGAATGAAAGGAGCTGGCATCTCACTCTCTTTGAATCTTCTTTATCATGCTAAGAGGAGCAGGAAAAAGCAAAAAATTTCAGAATTGCACCTTGCAATGCGGAGAAATTACTGTTTGTGCATTTACAATATTCATTGATTTTTGCCTTTGAAAAACGTCCAGAAATGATTGAAGCTACTGACTGAATGAAAGGAGCTGGCATCTCACTCTCTTTGAATCTTCTTTATCATGCTAAGAGGAGCAGGAAAAAGCAAAAAATTTCAGAATTGCACCTTGCAATGCGGAGAAATTACTGTTTGTGCATTTACAATATTCATTGATTTTTGCCATTGAAAAACATCATGTTATTCATATACCAGAAATGTTTGAAGCTACTGACTGAATGAAAGGAGCTGGCATCTCACTCTCTTTGAATCTTCTTTATCATGCTAAGAGGAGCAGGAAAAAGCAAAAAATTTCAGAATTGCACCTTGCAATGCGGATAAATTACTGTTCGTGCATTTACAATATTCATTGATTTTTGCCATTGAAAAACATCATGTTATTCATATACCAGAAATGATTGAAGCTACTGACTGAATGAAAGGAGCTGGCATCTCACTCTCTTTGAATCTTCTTTATCATGCTAAGAGGAGCAGGATAAAGCAAAAAATTTCAGAATTGCACCTTGCAATGCGGAGAAATTACTGTTTGTGCATTTACAATATTCATTGATTTTTGCCATTGAAAAACATCATGTTATTCATATACCAGAAATGATTGAAGCTACTGACTGAATGAAAGTAGCTGGCATGTCACTCTCTTTGAATCTTCTTTATCATGCTAAGAGGAGCAGGAAAAAGCAAAAAATTTCAGAATTGCACCTTGCAATGCGGAGAAATTACTGTTTGTGCATTTACAATATTCATTGATTTTTGCAATTGAAAAACGTCCAGAAATGATTGAAGCTACTGACTGAATGAAAGGAGCTGTTATCTCACTCTCTTTGAATCTTCTTTACCATGCTAAGAGGAGCAGGAAAAAGCAAAAAATTTCAGAATTGCACCTTGCAATGCGGAGAAATTACTGTTTGTGCAATAACATGATGCACAAACAGTAATTTCTCCGCATTGCAAGGTGCAATTCTGAAATTTTTTGCTTTTTCCTGCTCCTCTTAGCATGATAAAGAAGAATCAAAGAGAGTGAGATGCCAGCTCCTTTCATTCAGTATGTAGCTTCAATCATTTCTGGATGTTTTTCAATGGCAAAAATCAATGAATATTGTAAATGCACAAACAGTAATTTCTCCGCATTGCAAGGTGCAATTCTGAAATTTTTTGCTTTTTCCTGCTCCTCTTAGCATTATGAAGAAGATTCAAAGAGAGTGAGATGCCAGCTCCTTTCATTCAGTCAGTAGCTTCAAACATTTCTGGTATATGAATAACATGATGTTTTTCAATGGCAAAAATCAATGAATATTGTAAATGCACAAACAGTAATTTCTCCGCATTGCAAGGTGCAATTCTGAAATTTTTTGCTTTTTCCTGCTCCTCTTAGCATGATAAAGAAGATTCAAAGAGAGTGAGATGCCAGCTCCTTTCGTTCAGTCAGTAGCTTCAATAATTTCTGGACGTTTTTCAATGGCAAAAATCATTGAATATTGTAAATGCACAAACAGTAATTTCTCCGCATTGCAAGGTGCAATTCTGAAATTTTTTACTTTTTCCTGCTCCTCTTAGCATGATAAAGAAGATTCAAAGAGAGTGAGATGCCAGCTCCTTTCATTCAGTCAGTAGCTTCAATCATTTCTGGACGTTTTTCAATGGCAAAAATCAATGAATATTGTAAATGCACAAACAGTAATTTCTCCGCATTGCAAGGTGCAATTCTGAAATTTTTTGCTTTTTCCTGCTCCTCTTAGCATGATAAAGAAGTTTCAAAGAGAGTGAGATGCCAGCTCCTTTCATTCAGTCAGTAGCTTCAATCATTTCTGGACATTTTTCAATGGCAAAAATCAATGAATATTGTAAATGCACAAACAGTAATTTCTCCGCATTGCAAGGTGCAATTCTGAAATTTTTTGCTTTTTCCTGCTCCTCTTAGCATGATAAACAAGATTCAAAGAGAGTGAGATGTCAGCTCCTTTCATTCAGTCAGTAGCTTCAATCATTTCTGGACGTTTTTCAATGGCAAAAATCAATGAATATTGTAAATGCACAAACAGTAATTTCTCCGCATTGCAAGGTGCAATTCTGAAATTTTTTGCTTTTTCCTGCTCCTCTTAGCATGATAAAGAAGATTCAAAGAGAGTGAGATGCCAGCTCCTTTCATTCAGTCAGTAGCTTCAAACATTTCTGGTATATGAATAACATGATGTTTTTCAATGGCAAAAATCAATGAATATTGTAAATGCACAAACAGTAATTTCTCCGCATTGCAAGGTGCAATTCTGAAATTTTTTGCTTTTTCCTGCTCCTCTTAGCATGATAAAGAAGATTCAAAGAGAGTGAGATGCCAGCTCCTTTCATTCAGTCAGTAGCTTCAATCATTTCTGGACGTTTTTCAATTGCAAAAATCAATGAATATTGTAAATGCACAAACAGTAATTTCTCCGCATTGCAAGGTGCAATTCTGAAATTTTTTGCTTTTTCCTGCTCCTCTTAGCATGATAAAGAAGATTCAAAGAGAGTGAGATGCCAGCTCCTTTCATTCAGTCAGTAGCTTCAATCATTTCTGGTATATGAATAACATGATGTTTTTCAATGGCAAAAATCAATGAATATTGTAAATGCACAAACAGTAATTTCTCCGCATTGCAAGGTGCAATTCTGAAATTTTTTGCTTTTTCCTGCTCCTCTTAGCATGATAAAGAAGATTCAAAGAGAGTGAGATGCCAGCTCCTTTCATTCAGTCAGTAGCTTCAATCATTTCTGGTTTATGAATAACATGATGTTTTTCAATGGCAAAAATCAATGAATATTGTAAATGCACAAACAGTAATTTATCCGCATTGCAAGGTGCAATTCTGAAATTTTTTGCTTTTTCCTGCTCCTCTTAGCATGATAAAGAAGATTGAAAGAGAGTGAGATGCCAGCTCCTTTCATTCAGTCAGTAGCTTCAAACATTTCTGGTATATGAATAACATGATGTTTTTCAATGGCAAAAATCAATGAATATTGTAAATGCACAAACAGTAATTTCTCCGCATTGCAAGGTGCAATTCTGAAATTTTTTGCTTTTTCCTGCTCCTCTTAGCATGATAAAGAAGATTCAAAGAGAGTGAGATGCCAGCTCCTTTCATTCAGTCAGTAGCTTCAATCATTTCTGGACGTTTTTCAATGGCAAAAATCAATGAATATTGTAAATGCACAAACAGTAATTTCTCCGCATTGCAAGGTGCAATTCTGAAATTTTTTGCTTTTTCCTGCTCCTCTTAGCATGATAAAGAAGATTCAAAGAGAGTGAGATGCCAGCTCCTTTCATTCAGTCAGTAGCTTCAGTCATTTCTGGTATATGAATAACATGATGTTTTTCAATGGCAAAAATCAATGAATTTTGTAAATGCACAAACAGTAATTTCTCCGCATTGCAAGGTGCAATTCTGAAATTTTTTGCTTTTTCCTGCTCCTCTTAGCATGATAAAGAAGATTCAAAGAGAGTGAGATGCCAGCTCCTTTCATTCAGTCAGTAGCTTCAATCATTTCTGGATGTTTTTCAATGGCAAAAATCAATGAATATTGTAAATGCACAAACAGTAATTTCTCCGCATTGCAAGGTGCAATTCTGAAATTTTTTGCTTTTTCCTGCTCCTCTTAGCATTATGAAGAAGATTCAAAGAGAGTGAGATGCCAGCTCCTTTCATTCAGTCAGTAGCTTCAAACATTTCTGGCATATGAATAACATGATGTTTTTCAATGGCAAAAATCAATGAATATTGTAAATGCACAAACAGTAATTTCTCCGCATTGCAAGGTGCAATTCTGAAATTTTTTGCTTTTTCCTGCTCCTCTTAGCATGATAAAGAAGATTCAAAGAGAGTGAGATGCCAGCTCCTTTCGTTCAGTCAGTAGCTTCAATAATTTCTGGACGTTTTTCAATGGCAAAAATCATTGAATATTGTAAATGCACAAACAGTAATTTCTCCGCATTGCAAGGTGCAATTCTGAAATTTTTTGCTTTTTCCTGCTCCTCTTAGCATGATAAAGAAGATTCAAAGAGAGTGAGATGCCAGCTCCTTTCATTCAGTCAGTAGCTTCAATCATTTCTGGTATATGAATAACATGATGTTTTTCAATGGCAAAAATCAATGAATATTGTAAATGCACAAACAGTAATTTCTCCGCATTGCAAGGTGCAATTCTGAAATTTTTTGCTTTTTCCTGCTCCTCTTAGCATGATAAAAAAGATTCAAAGAGAGTGAGATGCCAGCTCCTTTCATTCAGTCAGTAGCTTCAATCATTTCTGGTATATGAATAACATGATGTTTTTCAATGGCAAAAATCAATGAATATTGTAAATGCACAAACAGTAATTTATCCGCATTGCAAGGTGCAATTCTGAAATTTTTTGCTTTTTCCTGCTCCTCTTAGCATGATAAAGAAGATTGAAAGAGAGTGAGATGCCAGCTCCTTTCATTCAGTCAGTAGCTTCAAACATTTCTGGTATATGAATAACATGATGTTTTTCAATGGCAAAAATCAATGAATATTGTAAATGCACAAACAGTAATTTCTCCGCATTGCAAGGTGCAATTCTGAAATTTTTTGCTTTTTCCTGCTCCTCTTAGCATGATAAAGAAGATTCAAAGAGAGTGAGATGCCAGCTCCTTTCATTCAGTCAGTAGCTTCAATCATTTCTGGTATATGAATAACATGATGTTTTTCAATGGCAAAAATCAATGAATATTGTAAATGCACAAACAGTAATTTATCCGCATTGCAAGGTGCAATTCTGAAATTTTTTGCTTTTTCCTGCTCCTCTTAGCATGATAAAAAGATTGAAAGATAGTGAGATGCCAGCTCCTTTCATTCAGTCAGTAGCTTCAAACATTTCTGGTATATGAATAACATGATGTTTTTCAATGGCAAAATTCAATGAATATTGTAAATGCACAAACAGTAATTTCTCCGCATTGCAAGGTGCAATTCTGAAATTTTTTGCTTTTTCCTGCTCCTCTTAGCATGATAAAGAAGATTCAAAGAGAGTGAGATGCCAGCTCCTTTCATTCAGTCAGTAGCTTCAATCATTTCTGGACGTTTTTCAATGGCAAAAATCAATGAATATTGTAAATGCACAAACAGTAATTTCTTCGCATTGCAAGGTGCAATTCTGAAATTTTTTGCTTTTTCCTGCTCCTCTTAGCATTATGAAGAAGATTCAAAGAGAGTGAGATGCCAGCTCCTTTCATTCAGTCAGTAGCTTCAAACATTTCTGGTATATGAATAACATGATGTTTATCAATGGCAAAAATCAATGAATATTGTAAATGCACAAACAGTAATTTCTCCGCATTGCAAGGTGCAATTCTGAAATTTTTTGCTTTTTCCTGCTCCTCTTAGCATGATAAAGAAGATTCAAAGAGAGTGAGATGCCAGCTCCTTTCATTCAGTCAGTAGCTTCAATCATTTCTGGTATATGAATAACATGATGTTTTTCAATGGCAAAAATCAATGAATATTGTAAATGCACAAACAGTAATTTATCCGCATTGCAAGGTGCAATTCTGAAATTTTTTGCTTTTTCCTGCTCCTCTTAGCATTATGAAGAAGATTCAAAGAGAGTGAGATGCCAGCTCCTTTCATTCAGTCAGTAGCTTCAAACATTTCTGGTATATGAATAACATGATGTTTTTCAATGGCAAAAATCAATGAATATTGTAAATGCACAAACAGTAATTTCTCCGCATTGCAAGGTGCAATTCTGAAATGTTTTGCTTTTTCCTGCTCCTCTTAGCATGATAAAGAAGATTCAAAGAGAGTGAGATGCCAGCTCCTTTCGTTCAGTCAGTAGCTTCAATCATTTCTGGACGTTTTTCAATGGCAAAAATCATTGAATATTGTAAATGCACAAACAGTAATTTCTCCGCATTGCAAGGTGCAATTCTGAAATTTTTTGCTTTTTCCTGCTCCTCTTAGCATGATAAACAAGATTCAAAGAGAGTGAGATGCCAGCTCCTTTCATTCAGTCAGTAGCTTCAATCATTTCTGGACGTTTTTCAATGGCAAAAATCAATGAATATTGTAAATGCACAAACAGTAATTTCTCCGCATTGCAAGGTGCAATTCTGAAATTTTTTGCTTTTTCCTGCTCCTCTTAGCATGATAAAGAAGATTCAAAGAGAGTGAGATGCCAGCTCCTTTTATTCAGTCAGTAGCTTCAAACATTTCTGGTATATGAATAACATGATGTTTTTCAATGGCAAAAATCAATGAATATTGTAAATGCACAAACAGTAATTTCTCCGCATTGCAAGGTGCAATTCTGAAATTTTTTGCTTTTTCCTGCTCCTCTTAGCATGATAAAGAAGATTCAAAGAGAGTGAGATGCCAGCTGCTTTCATTCAGTCGGTAGCTTCAATCATTTCTGGACGTTTTTCAATTGCAAAAATCAATGAATATTGTAAATGCACAAACAGTAATTTCTCCGCATTGCAAGGTGCAATTCTGAAATTTTTTGCTTTTTCCTGCTCCTGTTAGCATGATAAAGAAGATTCAAAGAGAGTGAGATGCCAGCTCCTTTCATTCAGTCAGTAGCTTCAATCATTTCTGGTATATGAATAACATGATGTTTTTCAATGGCAAAAATCAATGAATATTGTAAATGCACAAACAGTAATTTATCCGCATTGCAAGGTGCAATTCTGAAATTTTTTGCTTTTTCCTGCTCCTCTTAGCATGATAAAGAAGATTCAAAGAGAGTGAGATGCCAGCTCCTTTCATTCAGTCAGTAGCTTCAAACATTTCTGGTATATGAATAACATGATGTTTTTCAATGGCAAAAATCAATGAATATTGTAAATGCACAAACAGTAATTTCTCCGCATTGCAAGGTGCAATTCTGAAATTTTTTGCTTTTTCCTGCTCCTCTTAGCATGATAAAGAAGATTCAAAGAGAGTGAGATGCCAGCTCCTTTCATTCAGTCCGTAGCTTCAATCATTTCTGGACGTTTTTCAATGGCAAAAATCAATGAATATTGTAAATGCACAAACAGTAATTTCTCCGCATTGCAAGGTGCAATTCTGAAATTTTTTGCTTTTTCCTGCTCCTCTTAGCATGATAAAGAAGATTCAAAGAGAGTGAGATGCCAGCTCCTTTCATTCAGTCAGTAGCTTCAGTCATTTCTGGTATATGAATAACATGATGTTTTTCAATGGCAAAAATCAATGAATTTTGTAAATGCACAAACAGTAATTTCTCCGCATTGCAAGGTGCAATTCTGAAATTTTTTGCTTTTTCCTGCTCCTCTTAGCATGATAAAGAAGATTCAAAGAGAGTGAGATGCCAGCTCCTTTCATTCAGTCAGTAGCTTCAAACATTTCTGGTATATGAATAACATGATGTTTTTCAATGGCAAAAATCAATGAATATTGTAAATGCACAAACAGTAATTTCTCCGCATTGCAAGGTGCAATTCTGAAATTTTTTGCTTTTTCCTGCTCCTCTTAGCATGATAAAGAAGATTCAAAGAGAGTGAGATGCCAGCTCCTTTCATTCAGTCGGTAGCTTCAATCATTTCTGGACGTTTTTCAATTGCAAAAATCAATGAATATTGTAAATGCACAAACAGTAATTTCTCCGCATTGCAAGGTGCAATTCTGAAATTTTTTGCTTTTTCCTGCTCCTGTTAGCATGATAAAGAAGATTCAAAGAGAGTGAGATGCCAGCTCCTTTCATTCAGTCAGTAGCTTCAATCATTTCTGGTATATGAATAACATGATGTTTTTCAATGGCAAAAATCAATGAATATTGTAAATGCACAAGCAGTAATTTATCCGCATTGCAAGGTGCAATTCTGAAATTTTTTGCTTTTTCCTGCTCCTCTTAGCATGATAAAGAAGATTCAAAGAGAGTGAGATGCCAGCTCCTTTCATTCAGTCAGTAGCTTCAAACATTTCTGGTATATGAATAACATGATGTTTTTCAATGGCAAAAATCAATGAATATTGTAAATGCACAAACAGTAATTTCTCCGCATTGCAAGGTGCAATTCTGAAATTTTTTGCTTTTTCCTGCTCCTCTTAGCATGATAAAGAAGATTCAAAGAGAGTGAGATGCCAGCTCCTTTCATTCAGTCAGTAGCTTCAATCATTTCTGGACGTTTTTCAATGGCAAAAATCAATGAATATTGTAAATGCACAAACAGTAATTTCTCCGCATTGCAAGGTGCAATTCTGAAATTTTTTGCTTTTTCCTGCTCCTCATAGCATGATAAAGAAGATTCAAAGAGAGTGAGATGCCAGCTCCTTTCATTCAGTCAGTAGCTTCAATCATTTCTGGACGTTTTTCAATGGCAAAAATCAATGAAT
This sequence comes from Phyllobates terribilis, assembly GCF_046119375.1. Lineage (NCBI taxonomy): Eukaryota > Metazoa > Chordata > Amphibia > Anura > Dendrobatidae > Phyllobates > Phyllobates terribilis. The sequence continues at coordinate 956,822 of NW_027363349.1, forward strand.
ATTGTAAATGCACAAACAGTAATTTCTCCGCATTGCAAGGTGCAATTCTGAAATTTTTTGCTTTTTCCTGCTCCTCTTAGCATTATGAAGAAGATTCAAAGAGAGTGAGATGCCAGCTCCTTTCATTCAGTCAGTAGCTTCAAACGTTTCTGGTATATGAATAACATGATGTTTTTCAATGGCAAAAATCAATGAATATTGTAAATGCACAAACAGTAATTTCTCCGCATTGCAAGGTGCAATTCTGAAATTTTTTGCTTTTTCCTGCTCCTCTTAGCATGATAAAGAAGATTCAAAGAGAGTGAGATGCCAGCTCCTTTCGTTCAGTCAGTAGCTTCAATCATTTCTGGACGTTTTTCAATGGCAAAAATCATTGAATATTGTAAATGCACAAACAGTAATTTCTCCGCATTGCAAGATGCAATTCTGAAATTTTTTACTTTTTCCTGCTCCTCTTAGCATGATAAAGAAGATTCAAAGAGAGTGATATGCCAGCTCCTTTCATTCAGTCAGTAGCTTCAATCATTTATGATATATGAATAACATGATGTTTTTCAATCGCAAAAATCAATGAATATTGTAAATGCACAAACAGTAATTTCTCCGCATTGCAAGGTGCAATTCTGAAATTTTTTGCTTTTTCCTGCTCCTCTTAGCATGATAAAGAAGATTCAAAGAGAGTGAGATGCCAGCTCCTTTCATTCAGTCAGTAGCTTCAATCATTTCTGGACGTTTTTCAATGGCAAAAATCAATGAATATTGTAAATGCACAAACAGTAATTTCTCCGCATTGCAAGGTGCAATTCTGAAATTTTTTACTTTTTCCTGCTCCTCTTAGCATGATAAAGAAGATTCAAAGAGAGTGAGATGCCAGCTCCTTTCATTCAGTCAGTAGCTTCAATCATTTCTGGTATATGAATAACATGATGTTTTTCAATGGCAAAAATCAATGAATTTTGTAAATGCACAAACAGTAATTTCTCCGCATTGCAAGGCGCAATTCTGAAATTTTTTGCTTTTTCCTGCTCCTCTTAGCATGATTAAGAAGATTCAAAGAGAGTGAGATGCCAGCTCCTTTCATTCAGTCAGTAGCTTCAATCATTTCTGGACGTTTTTCAATGGCAAAAATCAATGAATATTGTAAATGCACAAACAGTAATTTCTCCGCATTGCAAGGTGCAATTCTGAAATTTTTTGCTTTTTCCTGCTCCTCTTAGCATGATAAAGAAGATTCAAAGAGAGTGAGATGCCAGCTCCTTTCATTCAGTCAGTAGCTTCAATCATTTCTGGACGTTTTTCAATGGCAAAAATCAATGAATATTGTAAATGCACAAACAGTAATTTCTCCGCATTGCAAGGTGCAATTCTGAAATTTTTTGCTTTTTCCTGCTCCTCTTAGCATGATAAAGAAGATTCAAAGAGAGTGAGGTGCCAGCTCCTTTCATTCAGTCAGTAGCTTCAAACATTTCTGGTATATGAATAACATGTTTTTCAATGGCAAAAATCAATGAATATTGTAAATGCACAAACAGTAATTTCTCCGCATTGCAAGGTGCAATTCTGAAATTTTTTGCTTTTTCCTGCTCCTCTTAGCATGATAAAGAAGATTCAAAGAGAGTGAGATGCCAGCTCCTTTCATTCAGTCAGTAGCTTCAATCATTTCTGGACGTTTTTCAATGGCAAAAATCAATGAATATTGTAAATGCACAAACAGTAATTTCTCCGCATTGCAAGGTGCAATTCTGAAATTTTTTGCTTTTTCCTGCTCCTCTTAGCATGATAAAGAAGATTCAAAGAGAGTGAGATGCCAGCTCCTTTCATTCAGTCAGTAGCTTCAATCATTTCTGGACGTTTTTCAATGGCAAAAATCAATGAATATTGTAAATGCACAAACTGTAATTTCTCCGCATTGCAAGGTGCAATTCTGAAATTTTTTGCTTTTTCCTGCTCCTCTTAGCATGATAAAGAAGATTCAAAGAGAGTGAGATGCCAGCTCCTTTCATTCAGTCAGTAGCTTCAATCATTTCTGGACGTTTTTCAATGGCAAAAATCAATGAATATTGTAAATGCACAAACAGTAATTTCTCCGCATTGCAAGGTGCAATTCTGAAATTTTTTGCTTTTTCCTGCTCCTCTTAGCATGGTAAAGAAGATTCAAAGAGAGTGAGATTCCAGCTCCTTTCATTCAGTCAGTAGCTTCAAACATTTCTGGTTTATGAATAACATGATGTTTTTCAATGGCAAAAATCAATGAATATTGTAAATGCACAAACAGTAATTTCTCCGCATTGCAAGGTGCAAGTCTGAAATTTTTTGCTTTTTCCTGCTCCTCTTAGCATGATAAAGAAGATTCAAAGAGAGTGAGATGCCAGCTCCTTTCATTCAGTCAGTAGCTTCAATCATTTCTGGACGTTTTTCAATGGCAAAAATCAATGAATATTGTAAATGCACAAACTGTAATTTCTCCGCATTGCAAGGTGCAATTCTGAAATTTTTTGCTTTTTCCTGCTCCTCTTAGCATGATAAAGAAGATTCAAAGAGAGTGAGATGCCAGCTCCTTTCATTCAGTCAGTAGCTTCAATCATTTCTGGACGTTTTTCAATGGCAAAAATCAATGAATATTGTAAATGCACAAACAGTAATTTCTCCGCATTGCAAGGTGCAATTCTGAAATTTTTTGCTATTTCCTGCTCCTCTTAGTATGGTAAAGAAGATTCAAAGAGAGTGAGATGCCAGCTCCTTTTATTCAGTCAGTAGCTTCAAACATTTCTGGTATATGAATAACATGATGTTTTTCAATGGCAAAAATCAATGAATATTGTAAATGCACAAACAGTAATTTCTCCGCATTGCAAGGTGCAAGTCTGAAATTTTTTGCTTTTTCCTGCTCCTCTTAGCATGATAAAAAGATTCAAAGAGAGTGAGATGCCAGCTCCTTTCATTCAGTCAGTAGCTTCAAACATTTCTGGTATATGAATAACATGATGTTTTTCAATGGCAAAAATCAATGAATATTGCAAATGCACAAACAGTAATTTCTCCCCATTGCAAGGTGCAATTCTGAAATTTTTTGCTTTTTCCTGCTCCTCTTAGCATGATAAAGAAGATTCAAAGAGAGTGAGATGCCAGCTCCTTTCATTCAGTCAGTAGCTTCAATCATTTCTGGACGTTTTTCAATGGCAAAAATCAATGAATATTGTAAATGCACAAACAGTAATTTCTCCGCATTGCAAGGTGCAATTCTGAAATTTTTTGCTTTTTCCTGCTCCTCTTAGCATGATAAACAAGATTCAAAGAGAGTGAGATGCCAGCTCCTTTCATTCAGTCAGTAGCTTCAATCATTTCTGGACGTTTTTCAAAGGCAAAAATCAATGAATATTGTAAATGCACAAACAGTAATTTCTCCGCATTGCAAGGTGCAATTCTGAAATTTTTTGCTTTTTCCTGCTCCTCTTAGCACGATAAAGAAGATTCAAAGAGAGTGAGATGCCAGCTCCTTTCATTCAGTCAGTAGCTTCAAACATTTCTGGTATATGAATAACATGATGTTTTTCAATGGCAAAAATCAATGAATATTGTAAATGCACAAACAGTAATTTCTCCGCATTGCAAGGTGCAATTCTGAAATTTTTTGCTTTTTCCTGCTCCTCTTAGCATTATGAAGAAGATTCAAAGAGAGTGAGATGCCAGCTCCTTTCATTCAGTCAGTAGCTTCAAACATTTCTGGTATATGAATAACATGATGTTTTTCAATGGCAAAAATCAATGAATATTGTAAATGCACAAACAGTAATTTCTCCGCATTGCAAGGTGCAATTCTGAAATTTTTTGCTTTTTCCTGCTCCTCTTAGCATGATAAAGAAGATTCAAAGAGAGTGAGATGCCAGCTCCTTTCGTTCAGTCAGTAGCTTCAATCATTTCTGGACGTTTTTCAATGGCAAAAATCATTGAATATTGTAAATGCACAAACAGTAATTTCTCCGCATTGCAAGATGCAATTCTGAAATTTTTTACTTTTTCCTGCTCCTCTTAGCATGATAAAGAAGATTCAAAGAGAGTGAGATGCCAGCTCCTTTCATTCAGTCAGTAGCTTCAATCATTTATGGTATATGAATAACATGATGTTTTTCAATCGCAAAAATCAATGAATATTGTAAATGCACAAACAGTAATTTCTCCGCATTGCAAGGTGCAATTCTGAAATTTTTTGCTTTTTCCTGCTCCTCTTAGCATGATAAAGAAGATTCAAAGAGAGTGAGATGCCAGCTCCTTTCATTCAGTCAGTAGCTTCAATCATTTCTGGACGTTTTTCAATGGCAAAAATCAATGAATATTGTAAATGCACAAACAGTAATTTCTCCGCATTGCAAGGTGCAATTCTGAAATTTTTTAATTTTTCCTGCTCCTCTTAGCATGATAAAGAAGATTCAAAGAGAGTGAGATGCCAGCTCCTTTCATTCAGTCAGTAGCTTCAATCATTTCTGGTATATGAATAACATGATGTTTTTCAATGGCAAAAATCAATGAATTTTGTAAATGCACAAACAGTAATTTCTCCGCATTGCAAGGCGCAATTCTGAAATTTTTTGCTTTTTCCTGCTCCTCTTAGCATGATAAAGAAGATTCAAAGAGAGTGAGATGCCAGCTCCTTTCATTCAGTCAGTAGCTTCAATCATTTCTGGACATTTTTCAATGGCAAAAATCAATGAATATTGTAAATGCACAAACAGTAATTTCTCCGCATTGCAAGGTGCAATTCTGAAATTTTTTGCTTTTTCCTGCTCCTCTTAGCATGATAAAGAAGATTCAAAGAGAGTGAGGTGCCAGCTCCTTTCATTCAGTCAGTAGCTTCAAACATTTCTGGTATATGAATAACATGTTTTTCAATGGCAAAAATCAATGAATATTGTAAATGCACAAACAGTAATTTCTCCACATTGCAAGGTGTAATTCTGAAATTTTTTGCTTTTTCCTGCTCCTCTTAGCATGATAAAGAAGATTCAAAGAGAGTGAGATGCCAGCTCCTTTCATTCAGTCAGTAGCTTCAATCATTTCTGGACGTTTTTCAATGGCAAAAATCAATGAATATTGTAAATGCACAAACAGTAATTTCTCCGCATTGCAAGGTGCAATTCTGAAATTTTTTGCTTTTTCCTGCTCCTCTTAGCATGATAAAGAAGATTCAAAGAGAGTGAGATGCCAGCTCCTTTCATTCAGTCAGTAGCTTCAATCATTTCTGGACGTTTTTCAATGGCAAAAATCAATGAATATTGTAAATGCACAAACTGTAATTTCTCCGCATTGCAAGGTGCAATTCTGAAATTTTTTGCTTTTTCCTGCTCCTCTTAGCATGATAAAGAAGATTCAAAGAGAGTGAGATGCCAGCTCCTTTCATTCAGTCAGTAGCTTCAATCATTTCTGGACGTTTTTCAATGGCAAAAATCAATGAATATTGTAAATGAACAAACAGTAATTTCTCCGCATTGCAAGGTGCAATTCTGAAATTTTTTGCTTTTTCCTGCTCCTCTTAGCATGGTAAAGAAGATTCAAAGAGAGTGAGATTCCAGCTCCTTTCATTCAGTCAGTAGCTTCAAACTTTTCTGGTATATGAATAACATGATGTTTTTCAATGGCAAAAATCAATGAATATTGTAAATGCACAAACAGTAATTTCTCCGCATTGCAAGGTGCAAGTCTGAAATTTTTTGCTTTTTCCTGCTCCTCTTAGCATGATAAAGAAGATTCAAAGAGAGTGAGATGCCAGCTCCTTTCATTCAGTCAGTAGCTTCAATCATTTCTGGACGTTTTTCAATGGCAAAAATCAATGAATATTGTAAATGCACAAACTGTAATTTCTCCGCATTGCAAGGTGCAATTCTGAAATTTTTTGCTTTTTCCTGCTCCTCTTAGCATGATAAAGAAGATTCAAAGAGAGTGAGATGCCAGCTCCTTTCATTCAGTCAGTAGCTTCAATCATTTCTGGACGTTTTTCAATGGCAAAAATCAATGAATATTGTAAATGCACAAACAGTAATTTCTCCGCATTGCAAGGTGCAATTCTGAAATTTTTTGCTATTTCCTGCTCCTCTTAGTATGGTAAAGAAGATTCAAAGAGAGTGAGATGCCAGCTCCTTTTATTCAGTCAGTAGCTTCAAACATTTCTGGTATATGAATAACATGATGTTTTTTAATGGCAAAAATCAATGAATATTGTAAATGCACAAACAGTAATTTCTCCGCATTGCAAGGTGCAAGTCTGAAATTTTTTGCTTTTTCCTGCTCCTCTTAGCATGATAAAAAGATTCAAAGAGAGTGAGATGCCAGCTCCTTTCATTCAGTCAGTAGCTTCAAACATTTCTGGTATATGAATAACATGATGTTTTTCAATGGCAAAAATCAATGAATATTGTAAATGCACAAACAGTAATTTCTCCGCATTGCAAGGTGCAATTCTGAAATTTTTTGCTTTTTCCTGCTCCTCATAGCATGATAAAGAAGATTCAAAGAGAGTGAGATGCCAGCTCCTTTCATTCAGTCAGTAGCTTCAATCATTTCTGGACGTTTTTCAATGGCAAAAATCAATGAATATTGTAAATGCACAAACAGTAATTTCTCCGCATTGCAAGGTGCAATTCTGAAATTTTTTGCTTTTTCCTGCTCCTCTTAGCATGATAAACAAGATTCAAAGAGAGTGAGATGCCAGCTCCTTTCATTCAGTCAGTAGCTTCAATCATTTCTGGACGTTTTTCAAAGGCAAAAATCAATGAATATTGTAAATGCACAAACAGTAATTTCTCCGCATTGCAAGGTGCAATTCTGAAATTTTTTGCTTTTTCCTGCTCCTCTTAGCACGATAAAGAAGATTCAAAGAGAGTGAGATGCCAGCTCCTTTCATTCAGTCAGTAGCTTCAAACATTTCTGGTATATGAATAACATGATGTTTTTCAATGGCAAAAATCAATGAATATTGTAAATGCACAAACAGTAATTTCTCCGCATTGCAAGGTGCAATTCTGAAATTTTTTGCTTTTTCCTGCTCCTCTTAGCATGATAAAGAAGATTCAAAGAGAGTGAGATGCCAGCTCCTTTCATTCAGTCAGTAGCTTCAATCATTTCTGGACGTTTTTCAATTGCAAAAATCAATGAATATTGTAAATGCACAAACAGTAATTTCTCCGCATTGCAAGGTGCAATTCTGAAATTTTTTGCTTTTTCCTGCTCCTCTTAGCATGATAAAGACGATTCAAAGAGAGTGAGATGCCAGCTACTTTCATTCAGTCAGTAGCTTCAATCATTTCTGGTATATGAATAACATGATGTTTTTCAATGGCAAAAATCAATGAATATTGTAAATGCACAAACAGTAATTTCTCCGCATTGCAAGGTGCAATTCTGAAATTTTTTGCTTTTTCCTGCTGCTCTTAGCATGATAAAGAAGATTCAAAGAGAGTGAGATGCCAGCTCCTTTCATTCAGTCAGTAGCTTCAATCATTTCTGGTATATGAATAACATGATGTTTTTCAATGGCAAAAATCAATGAATATTGTAAATGCACAAACAGTAATTTATCCGCATTGCAAGGTGCAATTCTGAAATTTTTTGCTTTTTCCTGCTCCTCTTAGCATGATAAAGAAGATTCAAAGAGAGTGAGATGCCAGCTCCTTTCATTCAGTCAGTAGCTTCAAACATTTCTGGTATATGAATAACATGATGATTTTCAATGGCAAAAATCAATGAATATTGTAAATGCACAAACAGTAATTTCTCCGCATTGCAAGGTGCAATTCTGAAATTTTTTGCTTTTTCCTGCTCCTCTTAGCATGATAAAGAAGATTCAAAGAGAGTGAGATGCCCGCTCCTTTCATTCAGTCAGTAGCTTCAATCATTTCTGGATGTTTTTCAATGGCAAAAATCAATGAATATTGTAAATGCACAAACAGTAATTTCTCCGCATTGCAAGGTGCAATTCTGAAATTTTTTGCTTTTTCCTGCTCCTCTTAGCATGATAAAGAAGATTCAAAGAGAGTGAGATGCCAGCTCCTTTCATTCAGTCAGTAGCTTCAATCATTTCTGGTATATGAATAACATGATGTTTTTCAATGGCAAAAATCAATGAATTTTGTAAATGCACAAACAGTAATTTCTCCGCATTGCAAGGTGCAATTCTGAAATTTTTTGCTTTTTCCTGCTCCTCTTAGCATGATAAAGAAGATTCAAAGAGAGTGAGATGCCAGCTCCTTTCATTCAGTCAGTAGCTTCAATCATTTCTGGACGTTTTTCAATGGCAAAAATCAATGAATTGTAAATGCACAAACAGTAATTTCTCCGCATTGCAAGGTGCAATTCTGAAATTTTTTGCTTTTTCCTGCTCCTCTTAGCATGATAAAGAAGATTCAAAGAGAGTGAGATGCCAGCTCCTTTCATTCAGTCAGTAGCTTCAAACATTTCTGGTATATGAATAACATGATGTTTTTCAATGGCAAAAATCAATGAATATTTTAAATGCACAAACAGTGATTTCTCCGCATTGCAAGGTGCAATTCTGAAATTTTTTGCTTTTTCCTGCTCCTCTTTGCATGATAAAGAAGATTTAAAGAGAGTGAGATGCCAGCTCCTTTCGTTCAGTCAGTAGCTTCAATCATTTCTGGACGTTTTTCAATGGCAAAAATCATTGAATATTGTAAATGCACAAACATTAATTTCTCCGCATTGCAAGGTGCAATTCTGAAATTTTTTACTTTTTCCTGCTCCTCTTAGCATGATAAAGAAGATTCAAAGAGAGTGAGATGCCAGCTCCTTTCATTCAGTCAGTAGCTTCAATCATTTCTGGTATATGAATAACATGATGTTTTTCAATGGCAAAAATCAATGAATATTGTAAATGCACAAACAGTAATTTCTCCGCATTGCAAGGTGCAATTCTGAAATTTTTTACTTTTTCCTGCTCCTCTTAGCATGATAAAGAAGATTCAAAGAGAGTGAGATGCCAGCTCTTTCATTCAGTCAGTAGCTTCAATCATTTCTGGTATATGAATAACATGATGTTTTTCAATGGCAAAAATCAATGAATATTGTAAATGCACAAACAGTAATTTATCCGCATTGCAAGGTGCAATTCTGAAATTTTTTGCTTTTTCCTGCTCCTCTTAGCATGATAAAGAAGATTCAAAGAGAGTGAGATGCCAGCTCCTTTCATTCAGTCAGTAGCTTCAAACATTTCTGGTATATGAATAACATGATGATTTTCAATGGCAAAAATCAATGAATATTGTAAATGCACAAACAGTAATTTCTCCGCATTGCAAGGTGCAATTCTGAAATTTTTTGCTTTTTCCTGCTCCTCTTAGCATGATAAAGAAGATTCAAAGAGAGTGAGATGCCAGCTCCTTTCATTCAGTCAGTAGCTTCAATCATTTCTGGACGTTTTTCAATGGCAAAAATCAATGAATATTGTAAATGCACAAACAGTAATTTCTCCGCATTGCAAGGTGCAATTCTGAAATTTTTTGCTTTTTCCTGCTCCTCTTAGCATGATAAAGAAGATTCAAAGAGAGTGAGATGCCAGCTCCTTTCATTCAGTCAGTAGCTTCAATCATTTCTGGTATATGAATAACATGATGTTTTTCAATGGCAAAAATCAATGAATTTTGTAAATGCACAAACAGTAATTTCTCCGCATTGCAAGGTGCAATTCTGAAATTTTTTGCTTTTTCCTGCTCCTCTTAGCATGATAAAGAAGATTCAAAGAGAGTGAGATGCCAGCTCCTTTCATTCAGTCAGTAGCTTCAATCATTTCTGGACATTTTTCAATGGCAAAAATCAATGAATTGTAAATGCACAAACAGTAATTTCTCCGCATTGCAAGGTGCAATTCTGAAATTTTTTGCTTTTTCCTGCTCCTCTTAGCATGATAAAGAAGATTCAAAGAGAGTGAGATGCCAGCTCCTTTCATTCAGTCAGTAGCTTCAAACATTTCTGGTATATGAATAACATGATGTTTTTCAATGGCAAAAATCAATGAATATTTTAAATGCACAAACAGTAATTTCTCCGCATTGCAAGGTGCAATTCTGAAATTTTTTGCTTTTTCCTGCTCCTCTTAGCATGATAAAGAAGATTCAAAGAGAGTGAGATGCCAGCTCCTTTCATTCAGTCAGTAGCTTCAATCATTTCTGGACGTTTTTCAATGGCAAAAATCAATGAATATTGTAAATGCACAAACAGTAATTTCTCCGCATTGCAAGGTGCAATTCTGAAATTTTTTGCTTTTTCGTGCTCCTCTTAGCATGATAAACAAGATTCAAAGAGAGTGAGATGCCAGCTCCTTTCATTCAGTCAGTAGCTTCAATCATTTCTGGACGTTTTTCAATGGCAAAAATCATTGAATATTGTAAATGCACAAACAGTAATTTCTCCGCATTGCAAGGTGCAATTCTGAAATTTTTTACTTTTTCCTGCTCCTCTTAGCATGATAAAGAAGATTCAAGGAGAGTGAGATGCCAGCTCCTTTCATTCAGTCAGTAGCTTCAATCATTTCTGGTATATGAATAACATGATGTTTTTCAATCGCAAAAATCAATGAATATTGTAAATGCACAAACAGTAATTTCTCCGCATTGCAAGGTGCAATTTTGAAATTTTTTGCTTTTTCCTGCTCCTCTTAGCATGATAAAGAATATTCAAAGAGAGTGAGATGCCAGCTCCTTTCATTCAGTCAGTAGCTTCAATCATTTCTGGACGTTTTTCAATGGCAAAAATCAATGAATATTGTAAATGCACAAACAGTAATTTCTCCACATTGCAAGGTGCAATTCTGAAATTTTTTGCTTTTTCCTGCTCCTCTTAGCATGATAAAGAAGATTCAAAGAGAGTGAGATGCCAGCTCCTTTCATTCAGTCAGTAGCTTCAATCATTTCTGGACATTTTTCAATGGCAAAAATCAATGAATATTGTAAATGCACAAACAGTAATTTCTCCGCATTGCAAGGTGCAATTCTGAAATTTTTTGCTTTTTCCTGCTCCTCTTAGCATGATAAAGAAGATTCAGAGAGAGTGAGATGCCAGCTCCTTTCATTCAGTCAGTAGCTTCAATCATTTCTGGACGTTTTTCAATGGCAAAAATCAATGAATATTGTAAATGCACAAACAGTAATTTCTCCGCATTGCAAGGTGCAATTCTGAAATTTTTTGCTTTTTCCTGCTCCTCTTAGCATGATAAAGAAGATTCAAAGAGAGTGAGGTGCCAGCTCCTTTCATTCAGTCAGGAGCTTCAAACATTTCTGGTATATGAATAACATGTTTTTCAATGGCAAAAATCAATGAATATTGTAAATGCACAAACAGTAATTTCTCCGCATTGCAAGGTGCAATTTTGAAATTTTTTGCTTTTTCCTGCTCCTCTTAGCATGATAAAGAAGATTCAAAGAGAGTGAGATGCCAGCTCCTTTCATTCAGTCAGTAGCTTCAATCATTTCTGGACGTTTTTCAATGGCAAAAATCAATGAATATTGTAAATGCACAAACAGTAATTTCTCCGCATTGCAAGGTGCAATTCTGAAATTTTTTGCTTTTTCCTGCTCCTCTTAGCATGATAATGAATCTTCTTTATCATGCTAGGATTAACAGGAAAAAGCAAAAAATTTCAGAATTGCACCTTGCAATGTGGAGATATTACTGTTTGTGCATTTACAATATTCATTGATTTTTGCCATTGAAAAACGTCCAGAAATGTTTGAAGCTACTGACTGAATGAAAGGAGCTGGCATCTCACTCTCTTTGAATCTTCTTTATCATGCTAGGATTAGCAGGAAAAAGCAAAAAATTTCAGAATTTCACCTTGCAATGGGGAGATATTACTGTTTGTGCATTTACAATATTCATTGATTTTTGCCATTGAAAAACATCATGTTATTCATATACCAGAAATGTTTGAAGCTACTGACTGAATGAAAGGAGCTGGCATCTCACTCTCTTTGAATCTTCTTTATCATGCTAGGATTAGCAGGAAAAAGCAAAAAATTTCCGAATTGCACCTTGCAATGTGGAGATATTACTGTTTGTGCATTTACAATATTCATTGATTTTTGCCATTGAAAAACATGTTTTTCATATACCAGAAATGTTTGAAGCTACTGACTGAATGAAAGGAGCTGGCATCTCACTCTCTTTGAATCTTCTTTATCATGCTAGGATTAACAGGAAAAAGCAAAAAATTTCAGAATTGCACCTTGCAATGTGGAGATATTACTGTTTGTGCATTTACAATATTCATTGATTTTTGCCATTGAAAAACATCATGTTATTCATATACCAGAAATGTTTGAAGCTACTGACTGAATGAAAGGAGCTGGCATCTCACTCTCTTTGAATCTTCTTTATCATGCTAGGATTAGCAGGAAAAAGCAAAAAATTTCCGAATTGCACCTTGCAATGTGGAGATATTACTGTTTGTGCATTTACAATATTCATTGATTTTTGCCATTGAAAAACATGTTTTTCATATACCAGAAATGTTTGAAGCTACTGACTGAATGAAAGGAGCTGGCATCTCACTCTCTTTGAATCTTCTTTATCATGCTAGGATTAGCAGGAAAAAGCAAAAAATTTCAGAATTGCACCTTGCAATGTGGAGATATTACTGTTTGTGCATTTACAATATTCATTGATTTTTGCCATTGAAAAACATGTTTTTCATATACCAGAAATGTTTGAAGCTACTGACTGAATGAAAGGAGCTGGCATCTCACTCTCTTTGAATCTTCTTTATCATGCTAGGATTAACAGGAAAAAGGAAAAAATTTCAGAATTGCACCTTGCAATGTGGAGATATTACTGTTTGTGCATTTACAATATTCATTGATTTTTGCCATTGAAAAACATGTTTTTCATATACCAGAAATGTTTGAAGCTACTGACTGAATGAAAGGAGCTGGCATCTCACTCTCTATGAATCTTCTTTATCATGCTAGGATTAACAGGAAAAAGCAAAAAATTTCAGAATTGCACCTTGCAATGTGGAGATATTACTGTTTGTGCATTTACAATATTCATTGATTTTTGCCATTGAAAAACGTCCAGAAATGTTTGAAGCTACTGACTGAATGAAAGGAGCTGGCATCTCACTCTCTTTGAATCTTCTTTATCATGCTAGGATTAGCAGGAAAAAGCAAAAAATTTCCGAATTGCACCTTGCAATGTGGAGATATTACTGTTTGTGCATTTACAATATTCATTGATTTTTGCCATTGAAAAACATGTTTTTCATATACCAGAAATGTTTGAAGCTACTGACTGAATGAAAGGAGCTGGCATCTCACTCTCTTTGAATCTTCTTTATCATGCTAGGATTAACAGGAAAAAGCAAAAAATTTCAGAATTGCACCTTGCAATGTGGAGATATTACTGTTTGTGCATTTACAATATTCATTGATTTTTGCCATTGAAAAAGGTCCAGAAATGTTTGAAGCTACTGACTGAATGAAAGGAGCTGGCATCTCACTCTCTTTGAATCTTCTTTATCATGCTAGGATTAGCAGGAAAAAGCAAAAAATTTCAGATTTGCACCTTGCAATGTGGAGATATTACTGTTTGTGCATTTACAATATTCATTGATTTTTGCCATTGAAAAACATGTTTTTCATATACCAGAAATGTTTGAAGCTACTGACTGAATGAAAGGAGCTGGCATCTCACTCTCTTTGAATCTTCTTTATCATGCTAGGATTAGCAGGAAAAAGCAAAAAATTTCAGAATTGCACCTTGCAATGTGGAGATATTACTGTTTGTGCATTTACAATATTCATTGATTTTTGCCATTGAAAAACATGTTTTTCATATACCAGAAATGTTTGAAGCTACTGACTGAATGAAAGGAGCTGGCATCTCACTCTCTTTGAATCTTCTTTATCATGCTAGGATTAACAGGAAAAAGCAAAAAATTTCAGAATTGCACCTTGCAATGTGGAGATATTACTGTTTGTGCATTTACAATATTCATTGATTTTTGCCATTGAAAAACGTCCAGAAATGTTTGAAGCTACTGACTGAATGAAAGGAGCTGGCATCTCACTCTCTTTGAATCTTCTTTATCATGCTAGGATTAACAGGAAAAAGCTAAAAATTTCAGAATTGCACCTTGCAATGTGGAGATATTACTGTTTGTGCATTTACAATATTCATTGATTTTTGCCATTGAAAAACATGTTTTTCATATACCAGAAATCTTTGAAGCTACTGACTGAATGAAAGGAGCTGGCATCTCACTCTCTTTGAATCTTCTTTATCATGCTAGGGTTAGCAGGAAAAAGCAAAAAATTTCAGAATTGCACCTTGCAATGTGGAGATATTACTGTTTGTGCATTTACAATATTCATTGATTTTTGCCATTGAAAAACATGTTTTTCATATACCAGAAATGTTTGAAGATACTGACTGAATGAAAGGAGCTGGCATCTCACTCTCTTTGAATCTTCTTTATCATGCTAGGATTAGCAGGAAAAAGCAAAAAATTTCAGAATTGCACCTTGCAATGTGGAGATATTACTGTTTGTGCATTTACAATATTCATTGATTTTTGCCATTGAAAAACATGTTTTTCATATACCAGAAATGTTTGAAGCTACTGACTGAATGAAAGGAGCTGGCATCTCACTCTCTTTGAATCTTCTTTATCATGCTAGGATTAACAGGAAAAAGCAAAAAATTTCAGAATTGCACCTTGCAATGTGGAGATATTACTGTTTGTGCATTTACAATATTCATTGATTTTTGCCATTGAAAAACGTCCAGAAATGTTTGAAGCTACTGACTGAATGAAAGGAGCTGGCATCTCACTCTCTTTGAATCTTCTTTATCATGCTAGGATTAGCAGGAAAAAGCAAAAAATTTCAGAATTGCACCTTGCAATGTGGAGATATTACTGTTTGTGCATTTACAATATTCATTGATTTTTGCCATTGAAAAACATGTTTTTCATATACCAGAAATGTTTGAAGCTACTGACTGAATGAAAGGAGCTGGCATCTCACTCTCTTTGAATCTTCTTTATCATGCTAGGATTAACAGGAAAAAGCAAAAAATTTCAGAATTGCACCTTGCAATGTGGAGATATTACTGTTTGTGCATTTACAATATTCATTGATTTTTGCCATTGAAAAACATGTTTTTCATATACCAGAAATGTTTGAAGCTACTGACTGAATGAAAGGAGCTGGCAACTCACTCTCTTTGAATCTTCTTTATCATGCTAGGATTAACAGGAAAAAGCAAAAAATTTCAGAATTGCACCTTGCAATGTGGAGATATTACTGTTTGTGCATTTACAATATTCATTGATTTTTGCCATTGAAAAACATGTTTTTCATATACCAGAAATGTTTGAAGCTACTGACTGAATGAAAGGAGCTGGCATCTCACTCTCTTTGAATCTTCTTTATCATGCTAGGATTAACAGGAAAAAGCAAAAAATTTCAGAATTGCACCTTGCAATGTGGAGATATTACTGTTTGTGCATTTACAATATTCATTGATTTTTGCCATTGAAAAACGTCCAGAAATGTTTGAAGCTACTGACTGAATGAAAGGAGCTGGCATCTCACTCTCTTTGAATCTTCTTTATCATGCTAGGATGAACAGGAAAAAGCTAAAAATTTCAGAATTGCACCGTGCAATGTGGAGATATTACTCTTTGTGCATTTACAATATTCATTGATTTTTGCCATTGAAAAACATGTTTTTCATATACCAGAAATGTTTGAAGCTACTGACTGAATGAAAGGAGCTGGCATCTCACTCTCTTTGAATCTTCTTTATCATGCTAGGATTAACAGGAAAAAGCAAAAAATTTCAGAATTGCACCTTGCAATGTGGAGATATTACTGTTTGTGCATTTACAATATTCATTGATTTTTGCCATTGAAAAACGTCCAGAAATGTTTGAAGCTACTGACTGAATGAAAGGAGCTGGCATCTCACTCTCTTTGAATCTTCTTTATCATGCTAGGATTAGCAGGAAAAAGCAAAAAATTTCCGAATTGCACCTTGCAATGTGGAGATATTACTGTTTGTGCATTTACAATATTCATTGATTTTTGCCATTGAAAAACATGTTTTTCATATACCAGAAATGTTTGAAGCTACTGACTGAATGAAAGGAGCTGGCATCTCACTCTCTTTGAATCTTCTTTATCATGCTAGGATTAACAGGAAAAAGCAAAAAATTTCAGAATTGCACCGTGAAATGTGGAGATATTACTGTTTGTGCATTTACAATATTCATTGATTTTTGCCATTGAAAAACATGTTTTTCATATACCAGAAATGTTTGAAGCTACTGACTGAATGAAAGGAGCTCGCATCTCACTCTCTTTGAATCTTCTTTATCATGCTAGGATTAGCAGGAAAAAGCAAAAAATTTCAGAATTGCACCTTGCAATGTGGAGATATTACTGTTTGTGCATTTACAATATTCATTGATTTTTGCCATTGAAAAACATGTTTTTCATATACCAGAAATGTTTGAAGCTACTGACTGAATGAAAGGAGCTGGCATCTCACTCTCTTTGAATCTTCTTTATCATGCTAGGATTAACAGGAAAAAGCAAAAAATTTCAGAATTGCACCTTGCAATGTGGAGATATTACTGTTTGTGCATTTACAATATTCATTGATTTTTGCCATTGAAAAACATGTTTTTCATATACCAGAAATGTTTGAAGCTACTGACTGAATGAAAGGAGCTGGCATCTCACTCTCTTTGAATCTTCTTTATCATGCTAGGATTAACAGGAAAAAGCAAAAAATTTCAGAATTGCACCTTGCAATGTGGAGATATTACTGTTTGTGCATTTACAATATTCATTGATTTTTGCCATTGAAAAACGTCCAGAAATGTTTGAAGCTACTGACTGAATGAAAGGAGCTGGCATCTCACTCTCTTTGAATCTTCTTTATCATGCTAGGATTAGCAGGAAAAAGCAAAAAATTTCCGAATTGCACCTTGCAATGTGGAGATATTACTGTTTGTGCATTTACAATATTCATTGATTTTTGCCATTGAAAAACATGTTTTTCATATACCAGAAATGTTTGAAGCTACTGACTGAATGAAAGGAGCTGGCATCTCACTCTCTTTGAATCTTCTTTATCATGCTAGGATTAGCAGGATAAAGCAAAAAATTTCAGAATTGCACCTTGCAATGTGGAGATATTACTGTTTGTGCATTTACAATATTCATTGATTTTTGCCATTGAAAAACATGTTTTTCATATACCAGAAATGTTTGAAGCTACTGACTGAATGAAAGGAGCTGGCATCTCACTCTCTTTGAATCTTCTTTATCATGCTAGGATTAACAGGAAAAAGCAAAAAATTTCAGAATTGCACCTTGCAATGTGGAGATATTACTGTTTGTGCATTTACAATATTCATTGATTTTTGCCATTGAAAAACGTCCAGAAATGTTTGAAGCTACTGACTGAATGAAAGGAGCTGGCATCTCACTCTCTTTGAATCTTCTTTATCATGCTAGGATTAGCAGGAAAAAGCAAAAAATTTCCGAATTGCACCTTGCAATGTGGAGATATTACTGTTTGTGCATTTACAATATTCATTGATTTTTGCCATTGAAAAACATGTTTTTCATATACCAGAAATGTTTGAAGCTACTGACTGAATGAAAGGAGCTGGCATCTCACTCTCTTTGAATCTTCTTTATCATGCTAGGATTAGCAGGATAAAGCAAAAAATTTCAGAATTGCACCTTGCAATGTGGAGATATTACTGTTTGTGCATTTACAATATTCATTGATTTTTGCCATTGAAAAACATGTTTTTCATATACCAGAAATGTTTGAAGCTACTGACTGAATGAAAGGAGCTGGCATCTCACTCTCTTTGAATCTTCTTTATCATGCTAGGATTAACAGGAAAAAGCAAAAAATTTCAGAATTGCACCTTGCAATGTGGAGATATTACTGTTTGTGCATTTACAATATTCATTGATTTTTGCCATTGAAAAACGTCCAGAAATGTTTGAAGCTACTGACTGAATGAAAGGAGCTGGCATCTCACTCTCTTTGAATCTTCTTTATCATGCTAGGATTAGCAGGAAAAAGCAAAAAATTTCAGAATTGCACCTTGCAATGTGGAGATATTACTGTTTGTGCATTTACAATATTCATTGATTTTTGCCATTGAAAAACATGTTTTTCATATACCAGAAATGTTTGAAGCTACTGACTGAATGAAAGGAGCTGGCATCTCACTCTTTGAATCTTCTTTATCATGCTAGGATTTGCAGGAAAAAGCAAAAAATTTCAGAATTGCACCTTGCAATGTGGAGATATTACTGTTTGTGCATTTACAATATTCATTGATTTTTGCCATTGAAAAACATGTTTTTCATATACCAGAAATGTTTGAAGCTACTGACTGAATGAAAGGAGCTGGCATCTCACTCTCTTTGAATCTTCTTTATCATGCTAGGATTAACAGGAAAAAGCAAAAAATTTCAGAATTGCACCTTGCAATGTGGAGATATTACTGTTTGTGCATTTACAATATTCATTCATTTTTGCCATTGAAAAACGTCCAGAAATGTTTGAAGCTACTGACTGAATGAAAGGAGCTGGCATCTCACTCTCTTTGAATCTTCTTTATCATGCTAGGATTAACAGGAAAAAGCTAAAAATTTCAGAATTGCACCTTGCAATGTGGAGATATTACTGTTTGTGCATTTACAATATTCATTGATTTTTGCCATTGAAAAACATGTTTTTCATATACCAGAAATCTTTGAAGCTACTGACTGAATGAAAGGAGCTGGCATCTCACTCTCTTTGAATCTTCTTTATCATGCTAGGATTAGCAGGAAAAAGCAAAAAATTTCAGAATTGCACCTTGCAATGTGGAGATATTACTGTTTGTGCATTTACAATATTCATTGATTTTTGCCATTGAAAAACATGTTTTTCATATACCAGAAATGTTTGAAGCTACTGACTGAATGAAAGGAGCTGGCATCTCACTCTCTTTGAATCTTCTTTATCATGCTAGGATTAGCAGGAAAAAGCAAAAAATTTCAGAATTGCACCTTGCAATGTGGAGATATTACTGTTTGTGCATTTACAATATTCATTGATTTTTGCCATTGAAAAACATGTTTTTCATATACCAGAAATGTTTGAAGCTACTGACTGAATGAAAGGAGCTGGCATCTCACTCTCTTTGAATCTTCTTTATCATGCTAGGATTAACAGGAAAAAGCAAAAAATTTCAGAATTGCACCTTGCAATGTGGAGATATTACTGTTTGTGCATTTACAATATTCATTGATTTTTGCCATTGAAAAACGTCCAGAAATGTTTGAAGCTACTGACTGAATGAAAGGAGCTGGCATCTCACTCTCTTTGAATCTTCTTTATCATGCTAGGATTAGCAGGAAAAAGCAAAAAATTTCAGAATTGCACCTTGCAATGTGGAGATATTACTGTTTGTGCATTTACAAAATTCATTGATTTTTGCCATTGAAAAACATGTTTTTCATATACCAGAAATGTTTGAAGCTACTGACTGAATGAAAGGAGCTGGCATCTCACTCTCTTTGAATCTTCTTTATCATGCTAGGATTAACAGGAAAAAGCAAAAAATTTCAGAATTGCACCTTGCAATGTGGAGATATTACTGTTTGTGCATTTACAATATTCATTGATTTTTGCCATTGAAAAACATGTTTTTCATATACCAGAAATGTTTGAAGCTACTGACTGAATGAAAGGAGCTGGCATCTCACTCTCTTTGAATCTTCTTTATCATGCTAGGATTAACAGGAAAAAGCAAAAAATTTCAGAATTGCACCTTGCAATGTGGAGATATTACTGTTTGTGCATTTACAATATTCATTGATTTTTGCCATTGAAAAACATCATGTTATTCATATACCAGAAATGTTTGAAGCTACTGACTGAATGAAAGGAGCTGGCATCTCACTCTCTTTGAATCTTCTTTATCATGCTAGGATTAGCAGGAAAAAGCAAAAAATTTCCGAATTGCACCTTGCAATGTGGAGATATTACTGTTTGTGCATTTACAATATTCATTGATTTTTGCCATTGAAAAACATGTTTTTCATATACCAGAAATCTTTGAAGCTACTGACTGAATGAAAGGAGCTGGCATCTCACTCTCTTTGAATCTTCTTTATCATGCTAGGATTAGCAGGAAAAAGCAAAAAATTTCAGAATTGCACCTTGCAATGTGGAGATATTACTGTTTGTGCATTTACAATATTCATTGATTTTTGCCATTGAAAAACATGTTTTTCATATACCAGAAATCTTTGAAGCTACTGACTGAATGAAAGGAGCTGGCATCTCACTCTCTTTGAATCTTCTTTATCATGCTAGGATTAGCAGGAAAAAGCAAAAAATTTCAGAATTGCACCTTGCAATGTGGAGATATTACTGTTTGTGCATTTACAATATTCATTGATTTTTGCCATTGAAAAACATGTTTTTCATATACCAGAAATGTTTGAAGCTACTGACTGAATGAAAGGAGCTGGCATCTCACTCTCTTTGAATCTTCTTTATCATGCTAGGATTAGCAGGAAAAAGCAAAAAATTTCAGAATTGCACCTTGCAATGTGGAGATATTACTGTTTGTGCATTTACAATATTCATTGATTTTTGCCATTGAAAAACATGTTTTTCATATACCAGAAATGTTTGAAGCTACTGACTGAATGAAAGGAGCTGGCATCTCACTCTCTTTGAATCTTCTTTATCATGCTAGGATTAACAGGAAAAAGCAAAAAATTTCAGAATTGCACCTTGCAATGTGGAGATATTACTGTTTGTGCATTTACAATATTCATTGATTTTTGCCATTGAAAAACGTCCAGAAATGTTTGAAGCTACTGACTGAATGAAAGGAGCTGGCATCTCACTCTCTTTGAATCTTCTTTATCATGCTAGGATTAGCAGGAAAAAGCAAAAAATTTCAGAATTGCACCTTGCAATGTGGAGATATTACTGTTTGTGCATTTACAAAATTCATTGATTTTTGCCATTGAAAAACATGTTTTTCATATACCAGAAATGTTTGAAGCTACTGACTGAATGAAAGGAGCTGGCATCTCACTCTCTTTGAATCTTCTTTATCATGCTAGGATTAACAGGAAAAAGCAAAAAATTTCAGAATTGCACCTTGCAATGTGGAGATATTACTGTTTGTGCATTTACAATATTCATTGATTTTTGCCATTGAAAAACATGTTTTTCATATACCAGAAATGTTTGAAGCTACTGACTGAATGAAAGGAGCTGGCATCTCACTCTCTTTGAATCTTCTTTATCATGCTAGGATTAACAGGAAAAAGCAAAAAATTTCAGAATTGCACCTTGCAATGTGGAGATATTACTGTTTGTGCATTTACAATATTCATTGATTTTTGCCATTGAAAAACATCATGTTATTCATATACCAGAAATGTTTGAAGCTACTGACTGAATGAAAGGAGCTGGCATCTCACTCTCTTTGAATCTTCTTTATCATGCTAGGATTAGCAGGAAAAAGCAAAAAATTTCCGAATTGCACCTTGCAATGTGGAGATATTACTGTTTGTGCATTTACAATATTCATTGATTTTTGCCATTGAAAAACATGTTTTTCATATACCAGAAATGTTTGAAGCTACTGACTGAATGAAAGGAGCTGGCATCTCACTCTCTTTGAATCTTCTTTATCATGCTAGGATTAGCAGGAAAAAGCAAAAAATTTCAGAATTGCACCTTGCAATGTGGAGATATTACTGTTTGTGCATTTACAATATTCATTGATTTTTGCCATTGAAAAACATGTTTTTCATATACCAGAAATGTTTGAAGCTACTGACTGAATGAAAGGAGCTGGCATCTCACTCTCTTTGAATCTTCTTTATCATGCTAGGATTAACAGGAAAAAGCAAAAAATTTCAGAATTGCACCTTGCAATGTGGAGATATTACTGTTTGTGCATTTACAATATTCATTGATTTTTGCCATTGAAAAACGTCCAGAAATGTTTGAAGCTACTGACTGAATGAAAGGAGCTGGCATCTCACTCTCTTTGAATCTTCTTTATCATGCTAGGATTAGCAGGAAAAAGCAAAAAATTTCAGAATTGCACCTTGCAATGTGGAGATATTACTGTTTGTGCATTTACAATATTCATTGATTTTTGCCATTGAAAAACATCATGTTATTCATATACCAGAAATGTTTGAAGCTACTGACTGAATGAAAGGAGCTGGCATCTCACTCTCTTTGAATCTTCTTTATCATGCTAGGATTAGCAGGAAAAAGCAAAAAATTTCCGAATTGCACTTGCAATGTGGAGATATTACTGTTTGTGCATTTACAATATTCATTGATTTTTGCCATTGAAAAACATGTTTTTCATATACCAGAAATGTTTGAAGCTACTGACTGAATGAAAGGAGCTGGCATCTCACTCTCTTTGAATCTTCTTTATCATGCTAGGATTAGCAGGATAATGCAAAAAATTTCAGAATTGCACCTTGCAATGTGGAGATATTACTGTTTGTGCATTTACAATATTCATTGATTTTTGCCATTGAAAAACGTCCAGAAATGTTTGAAGCTACTGACTGAATGAAAGGAGCTGGCATCTCACTCTCTTTGAATCTTCTTTATCATGCTAGGATTAGCAGGAAAAAGCAAAAAATTTCAGAATTGCACCTTGCAATGTGGAGATATTACTGTTTGTGCATTTACAATATTCATTGATTTTTGCCATTGAAAAACATGTTTTTCATATACCAGAAATGTTTGAAGCTACTGACTGAATGAAAGGAGCTGGCATCTCACTCTTTGAATCTTCTTTATCATGCTAGGATTAGCAGGAAAAAGCAAAAAATTTCCGAATTGCACCTTGCAATGTGGAGATATTACTGTTTGTGCATTTACAATATTCATTGATTTTTGCCATTGAAAAACATGTTTTTCATATACCAGAAATGTTTGAAGCTACTGACTGAATGAAAGGAGCTGGCATCTCACTCTCTTTGAATCTTCTTTATCATGCTAGGATTAACAGGAAAGAGCAAAAAATTTCAGAATTGCACCTTGCAATGTGGAGATATTACTGTTTGTGCATTTACAATATTCATTGATTTTTGCCATTGAAAAACATGTTTTTCATATACCAGAAATGTTTGAAGCTACTGACTGAACGAAAGGAGCTGGCATCTCACTCTCTTTGAATCTTCTTTATCATGCTAGGATTAACAGGAAAAAGCAAAAAATTTCAGAATTGCACCTTGCAATGTGGAGATATTACTGTTTGTGCATTTACAATATTCATTGATTTTTGCCATTGAAAAACGTCCAGAAATGTTTGAAGCTACTGACTGAATGAAAGGAGCTGGCATCTCACTCTCTTTGAATCTTCTTTATCATGCTAGGATTAACAGGAAAAAGCTAAAAATTTCAGAATTGCACCGTGCAATGTGGAGATATTACTGTTTGTGCATTTACAATATTCATTGATTTTTGCCATTGAAAAACATGTTTTTCATATACCAGAAATGTTTGAAGCTACTGACTGAATGAAAGGAGCTGGCATCTCACTCTCTTTGAATCTTCTTTATCATGCTAGGATTAGCAGGAAAAAGCAAAAAATTTCAGAATTGCACCTTGCAATGTGGAGATATTACTGTTTGTGCATTTACAATATTCATTGATTTTTGCCATTGAAAAACATGTTTTTCATATACCAGAAATGTTTGAAGCTACTGACTGAATGAAAGGAGCTGGCATCTCACTCTCTTTGAATCTTCTTTATCATGCTAGGATTAACAGGAAAAAGCAAAAAATTTCAGAATTGCACCTTGCAATGTGGAGATATTACTGTTTGTGCATTTACAATATTCATTGATTTTTGCCATTGAAAAACATGTTTTTCATATACCAGAAATGTTTGAAGCTACTGACTGAATGAAAGGAGCTGGCATCTCACTCTCTTTGAATCTTCTTTATCATGCTAGGATTAACAGGAAAAAGCAAAAAATTTCAGAATTGCACCTTGCAATGTGGAGATATTACTGTTTGTGCATTTACAATATTCATTGATTTTTGCCAATGAAAAACGTCCAGAAATGTTTGAAGCTACTGACTGAATGAAAGGAGCTGGCATCTCAATCTCTTTGAATCTTCTTTATCATGCTAGGATTAACAGGAAAAAGCTAAAAATTTCAGAATTGCACCGTGCAATGTGGAGATATTACTGTTTGTGCATTTACAATATTCATTGATTTTTGCCATTGAAAAACATGTTTTTCATATACCAGAAATGTTTGAAGCTACTGACTGAATGAAAGGAGCTGGCATCTCACTCTCTTTGAATCTTCTTTATCATGCTAGGATTAGCAGGAAAAAGCAAAAAATTTCAGAATTGCACCTTGCAATGTGGAGATATTCCTGTTTGTGCATTTACAATATTCATTGATTTTTGCCATTGAAAAACATGTTTTTCATATACCAGAAATGTTTGAAGCTACTGACTGAATGAAAGGAGCTGGCATCTCACTCTCTTTGAATCTTCTTTATCATGCTAGGATTAACAGGAAAAAGCAAAAAATTTCAGAATTGCACCTTGCAATGTGGAGATATTACTGTTTGTGCATTTACAATATTCATTGATTTTTGCCATTGAAAAACATGTTTTTCATATACCAGAAATGTTTGAAGCTACTGACTGAATGAAAGGAGCTGGCATCTCACTCTCTTTGAATCTTCTTTATCATGCTAGGATTAACAGGAAAAAGCAAAAAATTTCAGAATTGCACCTTGCAATGTGGAGATATTACTGTTTGTGCATTTACAATATTCATTGATTTTTGCCATTGAAAAACGTCCAGAAATGTTTGAAGCTACTGACTGAATGAAAGGAGCTGGCATCTCACTCTCTTTGAATCTTCTTTATCATGCTAGGATTAGCAGGAAAAAGCAAAAAATTTCCGAATTGCACCTTGCAATGTGGAGATATTACTGTTTGTGCATTTACAATATTCATTGATTTTTGCCATTGAAAAACATGTTTTTCATATACCAGAAATGTTTGAAGCTACTGACTGAATGAAAGGAGCTGGCATCTCACTCTCTTTGAATCTTCTTTATCATGCTAGGATTAGCAGGATAAAGCAAAAAATTTCAGAATTGCACCTTGCAATGTGGAGATATTACTGTTTGTGCATTTACAATATTCATTGATTTTTGCCATTGAAAAACATGTTTTTCATATACCAGAAATGTTTGAAGCTACTGACTGAATGAAAGGAGCTGGCATCTCACTCTCTTTGAATCTTCTTTATCATGCTAGGATTAACAGGAAAAAGCAAAAAATTTCAGAATTGCACCTTGCAATGTGGAGATATTACTGTTTGTGCATTTACAATATTCATTGATTTTTGCCATTGAAAAACGTCCAGAAATGTTTGAAGCTACTGACTGAATGAAAGGAGCTGGCATCTCACTCTCTTTGAATCTTCTTTATCATGCTAGGATTAGCAGGAAAAAGCAAAAAATTTCAGAATTGCACCTTGCAATGTGGAGATATTACTGTTTGTGCATTTACAATATTCATTGATTTTTGCCATTGAAAAACATGTTTTTCATATACCAGAAATGTTTGAAGCTACTGACTGAATGAAAGGAGCTGGCATCTCACTCTTTGAATCTTCTTTATCATGCTAGGATTTGCAGGAAAAAGCAAAAAATTTCAAAATTGCACCTTGCAATGTGGAGATATTACTGTTTGTGCATTTACAATATTCATTGATTTTTGCCATTGAAAAACATGTTTTTCATATACCAGAAATGTTTGAAGCTACTGACTGAATGAAAGGAGCTGGCATCTCACTCTCTTTGAATCTTCTTTATCATGCTAGGATTAACAGGAAAAAGCAAAAAATTTCAGAATTGCACCTTGCAATGTGGAGATATTACTGTTTGTGCATTTACTATATTCATTGATTTTTGCCATTGAAAAACGTCCAGAAATGTTTGAAGCTACTGACTGAATGAAAGGAGCTGGCATCTCACTCTCTTTGAATCTTCTTTATCATGCTAGGATTAACAGGAAAAAGCTAAAAATTTCAGAATTGCACCGTGCAATGTGGAGATATTACTGTTTGTGCATTTACAATATTCATTGATTTTTGCCATTGAAAAACATGTTTTTCATATACCAGAAATGTTTGAAGCTACTGACTGAATGAAAGGAGCTGGCATCTCACTCTCTTTGAATCTTCTTTATCATGCTAGGATTAGCAGGAAAAAGCAAAAAATTTCAGAATTGCACCTTGCAATGTGGAGATATTACTGTTTGTGCATTTACAATATTCATTGATTTTTGCCATTGAAAAACATGTTTTTCATATACCAGAAATGTTTGAAGCTACTGACTGAATGAAAGGAGCTGGCATCTCACTCTCTTTGAATCTTCTTTATCATGCTAGGATTAACAAGAAAAAGCAAAAAATTTCAGAATTGCACCTTGCAATGTGGAGATATTACTGTTTGTGCATTTACAATATTCATTGATTTTTGCCATTGAAAAACATGTTTTTCATATACCAGAAATGTTTGAAGCTACTGACTGAATGAAAGGAGCTGGCATCTCACTCTCTTTGAATCTTCTTTATCATGCTAGAATTAACAGGAAAAAGCAAAAAATTTCAGAATTGCACCTTGCAATGTGGAGATATTACTGTTTGTGCATTTACAATATTCATTGATTTTTGCCATTGAAAAACGTCCAGAAATGTTTGAAGCTACTGACTGAAAGGAGCTGGCATCTCACTCTCTTTGAATCTTCTTTATCATGCTAGGATTAGCAGGAAAAAGCAAAAAATTTCAGAATTGCACCTTGCAATGTGGAGATATTACTGTTTGTGCATTTACAAAATTCATTGATTTTTGCCATTGAAAAACATGTTTTTCATATACCAGAAATGTTTGAAGCTACTGACTGAATGAAAGGAGCTGGCATCTCACTCTCTTTGAATCTTCTTTATCATGCTAGGATTAACAGGAAAAAGCAAAAAATTTCAGAATTGCACCTTGCAATGTGGAGATATTACTGTTTGTGCATTTACAATATTCATTGATTTTTGCCATTGAAAAACATGTTTTTCATATACCAGAAATGTTTGAAGCTACTGACTGAATGAAAGGAGCTGGCATCTCACTCTCTTTGAATCTTCTTTATCATGCTAGGATTAACAGGAAAAAGCAAAAAATTTCAGAATTGCACCTTGCAATGTGGAGATATTACTGTTTGTGCATTTACAATATTCATTGATTTTTGCCATTGAAAAACGTCCAGAAATGTTTGAAGCTACTGACTGAATGAAAGGAGCTGGCATCTCACTCTCTTTGAATCTTTTTTATCATGCTAGGATTAGCAGGAAAAAGCAAAAAATTTCAGAATTGCACCTTGCAATGTGGAGAAATTACTGTTTGTGCATTTAAAATATTCATTGATTTTTGCCATTGAAAAACATGTTTTTCATATACCAGAAATGTTTGAAGCTACTGACTGAATGAAAGGAGCTGGCATCTCACTCTCTTTGAATCTTCTTTATCATGCTAGGATTAACAGGAAAAAGCAAAAAATTTCAGAATTGCACCTTGCAATGTGGAGATATTACTGTTTGTGCATTTACAATATTCATTGATTTTTGCCATTGAAAAACGTCCAGAAATGTTTGAAGCTACTGACTGAATGAAAGGAGCTGGCATCTCACTCTCTTTGAATCTTCTTTATCATGCTAGGATTAACAGGAAAATGCAAAAAATTTCAGAATTGCACCTTGCAATGTGGAGATATTACTGTTTGTGCATTTACAATATTCATTGATTTTTGCCATTGAAAAACATCCAGAAATGTTTGAAGCTACTGACTGAATGAAAGGAGCTGGCATCTCACTCTCTTTGAATCTTCTTTATCATGCTAGGATTAACAGGAAAAAGCAAAAAATTTCAGAATTGCACCTTGCAATGTGGAGATATTACTGTTTGTGCATTTACAATATTCATTGATTTTTGCCATTGAAAAACGTCCAGAAATGTTTGAAGCTACTGACTGAATGAAAGGAGCTGGCATCTCACTCTCTTTGAATCTTCTTTATCATGCTAGGATTAGCAGGAAAAAGCAAAAAATTTCAGAATTGCACCTTGCAATGTGGAGATATTACTGTTTGTGCATTTACAATATTCATTGATTTTTGCCATTGAAAAACGTCCAGAAATGTTTGAAGCTACTGACTGAATGAAAGGAGCTGGCATCTCACTCTCTTTGAATCTTCTTTATCATGCTAGGATTAACAGGAAAAAGCTAAAAATTTCAGAATTGCACCTTGCAATGTGGAGATATTACTGTTTGTGCATTTACAATATTCATTGATTTTTGCCATTGAAAAACATGTTTTTCATATACCAGAAATCTTTGAAGCTACTGACTGAATGAAAGGAGCTGGCATCTCACTCTCTTTGAATCTTCTTTATCATGCTAGGATTAGCAGGAAAAAGCAAAAAATTTCAGAATTGCACCTTGCAATGTGGAGATATTACTGTTTGTGCATTTACAATATTCATTGATTTTTGCCATTGAAAAACATGTTTTTCATATACCAGAAATGTTTGAAGCTACTGACTGAATGAAAGGAGCTGGCATCTCACTCTCTTTGAATCTTCTTTATCATGCTAGGATTAACAGGAAAAAGCAAAAAATTTCAGAATTGCACCTTGCAATGTGGAGATATTACTGTTTGTGCATTTACAATATTCATTGATTTTTGCCATTGAAAAACATGTTTTTCATATACCAGAAATGTTTGAAGCTACTGACTGAATGAAAGGAGCTGGCATCTCACTCTCTTTGAATCTTCTTTATCATGCTAGGATTAACAGGAAAAAGCAAAAAATTTCAGAATTGCACCTTGCAATGTGGAGATATTACTGTTTGTGCATTTACAATATTCATTGATTTTTGCCATTGAAAAACGTCCAGAAATGTTTGAAGCTACTGACTGAATGAAAGGAGCTGGCATCTCACTCTCTTTGAATCTTCTTTATCATGCTAGGATTAGCAGGAAAAAGCAAAAAATTTCCGAATTGCACCTTGCAATGTGGAGATATTACTGTTTGTGCATTTACAATATTCATTGATTTTTGCCATTGAAAAACATGTTTTTCATATACCAGAAATGTTTGAAGCTACTGACTGAATGAAAGGAGCTGGCATCTCACTCTCTTTGAATCTTCTTTATCATGCTAGGATTAGCAGGATAAAGCAAAAAATTTCAGAATTGCACCTTGCAATGTGGAGATATTACTGTTTGTGCATTTACAATATTCATTGATTTTTGCCATTGAAAAACATGTTTTTCATATACCAGAAATGTTTGAAGCTACTGACTGAATGAAAGGAGCTGGCATCTCACTCTCTTTGAATCTTCTTTATCATGCTAGGATTAACAGGAAAAAGCAAAAAATTTCAGAATTGCACCTTGCAATGTGGAGATATTACTGTTTGTGCATTTACAATATTCATTGATTTTTGCCATTGAAAAACGTCCAGAAATGTTTGAAGCTACTGACTGAATGAAAGGAGCTGGCATCTCACTCTCTTTGAATCTTCTTTATCATGCTAGGATTAGCAGGAAAAAGCAAAAAATTTCAGAATTGCACCTTGCAATGTGGAGATATTACTGTTTGTGCATTTACAATATTCATTGATTTTTGCCATTGAAAAACATGTTTTTCATATACCAGAAATGTTTGAAGCTACTGACTGAATGAAAGGAGCTGGCATCTCACTCTTTGAATCTTCTTTATCATGCTAGGATTTGCAGGAAAAAGCAAAAAATTTCAAAATTGCACCTTGCAATGTGGAGATATTACTGTTTGTGCATTTACAATATTCATTGATTTTTGCTATTGAAAAACATGTTTTTCATATACCAGAAATGTTTGAAGCTACTGACTGAATGAAAGGAGCTGGCATCTCACTCTCTTTGAATCTTCTTTATCATGCTAGGATTAACAGGAAAAAGCAAAAAATTTCAGAATTGCACCTTGCAATGTGGAGATATTACTGTTTGTGCATTTACTATATTCATTGATTTTTGCCATTGAAAAACGTCCAGAAATGTTTGAAGCTACTGACTGAATGAAAGGAGCTGGCATCTCACTCTCTTTGAATCTTCTTTATCATGCTAGGATTAACAGGAAAAAGCTAAAAATTTCAGAATTGCACCGTGCAATGTGGAGATATTACTGTTTGTGCATTTACAATATTCATTGATTTTTGCCATTGAAAAACATGTTTTTCATATACCAGAAATGTTTGAAGCTACTGACTGAATGAAAGGAGCTGGCATCTCACTCTCTTTGAATCTTCTTTATCATGCTAGGATTAGCAGGAAAAAGCAAAAAATTTCAGAATTGCACCTTGCAATGTGGAGATATTACTGTTTGTGCATTTACAATATTCATTGATTTTTGCCATTGAAAAACATGTTTTTCATATACCAGAAATGTTTGAAGCTACTGACTGAATGAAAGGAGCTGGCATCTCACTCTCTTTGAATCTTCTTTATCATGCTAGGATTAACAGGAAAAAGCAAAAAATTTCAGAATTGCACCTTGCAATGTGGAGATATTACTGTTTGTGCATTTACAATATTCATTGATTTTTGCCATTGAAAAACATGTTTTTCATATACCAGAAATGTTTGAAGCTACTGACTGAATGAAAGGAGCTGGCATCTCACTCTCTTTGAATCTTCTTTATCATGCTAGGATTAACAGGAAAAAGCAAAAAATTTCAGAATTGCACCTTGCAATGTGGAGATATTACTGTTTGTGCATTTACAATATTCATTGATTTTTGCCATTGAAAAACGTCCAGAAATGTTTGAAGCTACTGACTGAAAGGAGCTGGCATCTCACTCTCTTTGAATCTTCTTTATCATGCTAGGATTAGCAGGAAAAAGCAAAAAATTTCAGAATTGCACCTTGCAATGTGGAGATATTACTGTTTGTGCATTTACAAAATTCATTGATTTTTGCCATTGAAAAACATGTTTTTCATATACCAGAAATGTTTGAAGCTACTGACTGAATGAAAGGAGCTGGCATCTCACTCTCTTTGAATCTTCTTTATCATGCTAGGATTAACAGGAAAAAGCAAAAAATTTCAGAATTGCACCTTGCAATGTGGAGATATTACTGTTTGTGCATTTACAATATTCATTGATTTTTGCCATTGAAAAACATGTTTTTCATATACCAGAAATGTTTGAAGCTACTGACTGAATGAAAGGAGCTGGCATCTCACTCTCTTTGAATCTTCTTTATCATGCTAGGATTAACAGGAAAAAGCAAAAAATTTCAGAATTGCACCTTGCAATGTGGAGATATTACTGTTTGTGCATTTACAATATTCATTGATTTTTGCCATTGAAAAACGTCCAGAAATGTTTGAAGCTACTGACTGAATGAAAGGAGCTGGCATCTCACTCTCTTTGAATCTTTTTTATCATGCTAGGATTAGCAGGAAAAAGCAAAAAATTTCAGAATTGCACCTTGCAATGTGGAGAAATTACTGTTTGTGCATTTAAAATATTCATTGATTTTTGCCATTGAAAAACATGTTTTTCATATACCAGAAATGTTTGAAGCTACTGACTGAATGAAAGGAGCTGGCATCTCACTCTCTTTGAATCTTCTTTATCATGCTAGGATTAACAGGAAAAAGCAAAAAATTTCAGAATTGCACCTTGCAATGTGGAGATATTACTGTTTGTGCATTTACAATATTCATTGATTTTTGCCATTGAAAAACGTCCAGAAATGTTTGAAGCTACTGACTGAATGAAAGGAGCTGGCATCTCACTCTCTTTGAATCTTCTTTATCATGCTAGGATTAACAGGAAAAAGCAAAAAATTTCAGAATTGCACCTTGCAATGTGGAGATATTACTGTTTGTGCATTTACAATATTCATTGATTTTTGCCATTGAAAAACATCCAGAAATGTTTGAAGCTACTGACTGAATGAAAGGAGCTGGCATCTCACTCTCTTTGAATCTTCTTTATCATGCTAGGATTAACAGGAAAAAGCAAAAAATTTCAGAATTGCACCTTGCAATGTGGAGATATTACTGTTTGTGCATTTACAATATTCATTGATTTTTGCCATTGAAAAACGTCCAGAAATGTTTGAAGCTACTGACTGAATGAAAGGAGCTGGCATCTCACTCTCTTTGAATCTTCTTTATCATGCTAGGATTAGCAGGAAAAAGCAAAAAATTTCAGAATTGCACCTTGCAATGTGGAGATATTACTGTTTGTGCATTTACAATATTCATTGATTTTTGCCATTGAAAAACGTCCAGAAATGTTTGAAGCTACTGACTGAATGAAAGGAGCTGGCATCTCACTCTCTTTGAATCTTCTTTATCATGCTAGGATTAACAGGAAAAAGCTAAAAATTTCAGAATTGCACCTTGCAATGTGGAGATATTACTGTTTGTGCATTTACAATATTCATTGATTTTTGCCATTGAAAAACATGTTTTTCATATACCAGAAATCTTTGAAGCTACTGACTGAATGAAAGGAGCTGGCATCTCACTCTCTTTGAATCTTCTTTATCATGCTAGGATTAGCAGGAAAAAGCAAAAAATTTCAGAATTGCACCTTGCAATGTGGAGATATTACTGTTTGTGCATTTACAATATTCATTGATTTTTGCCATTGAAAAACATGTTTTTCATATACCAGAAATGTTTGAAGCTACTGACTGAATGAAAGGAGCTGGCATCTCACTCTCTTTGAATCTTCTTTATCATGCTAGGATTAGCAGGAAAAAGCAAAAAATTTCAGAATTGCACCTTGCAATGTGGAGATATTACTGTTTGTGCATTTACAATATTCATTGATTTTTGCCATTGAAAAACATGTTTTTCATATACCAGAAATGTTTGAAGCTACTGACTGAATGAAAGGAGCTGGCATCTCACTCTCTTTGAATCTTCTTTATCATGCTAGGATTAACAGGAAAAAGCAAAAAATTTCAGAATTGCACCTTGCAATGTGGAGATATTACTGTTTGTGCATTTACAATATTCATTGATTTTTGCCATTGAAAAACGTCCAGAAATGTTTGAAGCTACTGACTGAATGAAAGGAGCTGGCATCTCACTCTCTTTGAATCTTCTTTATCATGCTAGGATTAGCAGGAAAAAGCAAAAAATTTCAGAATTGCACCTTGCAATGTGGAGATATTACTGTTTGTGCATTTACAATATTCATTGATTTTTGCCATTGAAAAACATGTTTTTCATATACCAGAAATGTTTGAAGCTACTGACTGAATGAAAGGAGCTGGCATCTCACTCTCTTTGAATCTTCTTTATCATGCTAGGATTAGCAGGAAAAAGCAAAAAATTTCAGAATTGCACCTTGCAATGTGGAGATATTACTGTTTGTGCATTTACAATATTCATTGATTTTTGCCATTGAAAAACATGTTTTTCATATACCAGAAATGTTTGAAGCTACTGACTGAATGAAAGGAGCTGGCATCTCACTCTCTTTGAATCTTCTTTATCATGCTAGGATTAACAGGAAAAAGCAAAAAATTTCAGAATTGCACCTTGCAATGTGGAGATATTACTGTTTGTGCATTTACAATATTCATTGATTTTTGCCATTGAAAAACATCCAGAAATGTTTGAAGCTACTGACTGAATGAAAGGAGCTGGCATCTCACTCTGAATCTTCTTTATCATGCTAGGATTAACAGGAAAAAGCTAAAAATTTCAGAATTGCACCTTGCAATGTGGAGATATTACTGTTTGTGCATTTACAATATTCATTGATTTTTGCCATTGAAAAACATGTTTTTCATATACCAGAAATCTTTGAAGCTACTGACTGAATGAAAGGAGCTGGCATCTCACTCTCTTTGAATCTTCTTTATCATGCTAGGATTAGCAGGAAAAAGCAAAAAATTTCAGAATTGCACCTTGCAATGTGGAGATATTACTGTTTGTGCATTTACAATATTCATTGATTTTTGCCATTGAAAAACATGTTTTTCATATACCAGAAATGTTTGAAGCTACTGACTGAATGAAAGGAGCTGGCATCTCACTCTCTTTGAATCTTCTTTATCATGCTAGGATTAACAGGAAAAAGCAAAAAATTTCAGAATTGCACCTTGCAATGTGGAGATATTACTGTTTGTGCATTTACAATATTCATTGATTTTTGCCATTGAAAAACGTCCAGAAATGTTTGAAGCTACTGACTGAATGAAAGGAGCTGGCATCTCACTCTCTTTGAATCTTCTTTATCATGCTAGGATTAGCAGGAAAAAGCAAAAAATTTCAGAATTGCACCTTGCAATGTGGAGATATTACTGTTTGTGCATTTACAATATTCATTGATTTTTGCCATTGAAAAACATGTTTTTCATATACCAGAAATGTTTGAAGCTACTGACTGAATGAAAGGAGCTGGCATCTCACTCTCTTTGAATCTTCTTTATCATACTAGGATTAACAGGAAAAAGCAAAAAATTTCAGAATTGCACCTTGCAATGTGGAGATATTACTGTTTGTGCATTTACAATATTCATTGATTTTTGCCATTGAAAAACATGTTTTTCATATACCAGAAATGTTTGAAGCTACTGACTGAATGAAAGGAGCTGGCATCTCACTCTCTTTGAATCTTCTTTATCATGCTAGGATTAACAGGAAAAAGCAAAAAATTTCAGAATTGCACCTTGCAATGTGGAGATATTACTGTTTGTGCATTTACAATATTCATTGATTTTTGCCATTGAAAAACGTCCAGAAATGTTTGAAGCTACTGACTGAATGAAAGGAGCTGGCATCTCACTCTCTTTGAATCTTCTTTATCATGCTAGGATTAGCAGGAAAAAGCAAAAAATTTCTGAATTGCACCTTGCAATGTGGAGATATTACTGTTTGTGCATTTACAATATTCATTGATTTTTGCCATTGAAAAACATGTTTTTCATATACCAGAAATGTTTGAAGCTACTGACTGAATGAAAGGAGCTGGCATCTCACTCTCTTTGAATCTTCTTTATCATGCTAGGATTAGCAGGAAAAAGCAAAAAATTTCAGAATTGCACCTTGCAATGTGGAGATATTCCTGTTTGTGCATTTACAATATTCATTGATTTTTGCCATTGAAAAACGTTTTTCATATACCAGAAATGTTTGAAGCTACTGACTGAATGAAAGGAGCTGGCATCTCACTCTCTTTGAATCTTCTTTATCATGCTAGGATTAACAGGAAAAAGCAAAAAATTTCAGAATTGCACCTTGCAATGTGGAGATATTACTGCTTGTGCATTTACAATATTCATTGATTTTTGCCATTGAAAAACGTCCAGAAATGTTTGAAGCTACTGACTGAATGAAAGGAGCTGGCATCTCACTCTCTTTGAATCTTCTTTATCATGCTAGGATTAGCAGGAAAAAGCAAAAAATTTCAGAATTGCACCTTGCAATGTGGAGATATTCCTGTTTGTGCATTTACAATATTCATTGATTTTTGCCATTGAAAAACGTTTTTCATATACCAGAAATGTTTGAAGCTACTGACTGAATGAAAGGAGCTGGCATCTCACTCTCTTTGAATCTTCTTTATCATGCTAGGATTAACAGGAAAAAGCAAAAAATTTCAGAATTGCACCTTGCAATGTGGAGATATTACTGTTTGTGCATTTACAATATTCATTGATTTTTGCCATTGAAAAACGTCCAGAAATGTTTGAAGCTACTGACTGAATGAAAGGAGCTGGCATCTCACTCTCTTTGAATCTTCTTTATCATGCTAGGATTAACAGGAAAAAGCTAAAAATTTCAGAATTGCACCGTGCAATGTGGAGATATTACTGTTTGTGCATTTACAATATTCATTGATTTTTGCCATTGAAAAACATGTTTTTCATATACCAGAAATGTTTGAAGCTACTGACTGAATGAAAGGAGCTGGCATCTCACTCTCTTTGAATCTTCTTTATCATGCTAGGATTAGCAGGAAAAAGCAAAAAATTTCAGAATTGCACCTTGCAATGTGGAGATATTACTGTTTGTGCATTTACAATATTCATTGATTTTTGCCATTGAAAAACATGTTTTTCATATACCAGAAATGTTTGAAGCTACTGACTGAATGAAAGGAGCTGGCATCTCACTCTCTTTGAATCTTCTTTATCATGCTAGGATTAACAGGAAAAAGCAAAAAATTTCAGAATTGCACCTTGCAATGTGGAGATATTACTGTTTGTGCATTTACAATATTCGTTGATTTTTGCCATTGAAAAACATGTTTTTCATATACCAGAAATGTTTGAAGCTACTGACTGAATGAAAGGAGCTGGCATCTCACTCTCTTTGAATCTTCTTTATCATGCTAGGATTAACAGGAAAAAGCAAAAAATTTCAGAATTGCACCTTGCAATGTGGAGATATTACTGTTTGTGCATTTACAATATTCATTGATTTTTGCCATTGAAAAACGTCCAGAAATGTTTGAAGCTACTGACTGAATGAAAGGAGCTGGCATCTCACTCTCTTTGAATCTTCTTTATCATGCTAGGATTAGCAGGAAAAAGCAAAAAATTTCCGAATTGCACCTTGCAATGTGGAGATATTACTGTTTGTGCATTTACAATATTCATTGATTTTTGCCATTGAAAAACATGTTTTTCATATACCAGAAATGTTTGAAGCTACTGACTGAATGAAAGGAGCTGGCATCTCACTCTCTTTGAATCTTCTTTATCATGCTAGGATTAGCAGGATAAAGCAAAAAATTTCAGAATTGCACCTTGCAATGTGGAGATATTACTGTTTGTGCATTTACAATATTCATTGATTTTTGCCATTGAAAAACATGTTTTTCATATACCAGAAATGTTTGAAGCTACTGACTGAATGAAAGGAGCTGGCATCTCACTCTCTTTGAATCTTCTTTATCATGCTAGGATTAACAGGAAAAAGCAAAAAATTTCAGAATTGCACCTTGCAATGTGGAGATATTACTGTTTGTGCATTTACAATATTCATTGATTTTTGCCATTGAAAAACGTCCAGAAATGTTTGAAGCTACTGACTGAATGAAAGGAGCTGGCATCTCACTCTCTTTGAATCTTCTTTATCATGCTAGGATTAACAGGAAAAAGCAAAAAATTTCAGAATTGCACCTTGCAATGTGGAGATATTACTGTTTGTGCATTTACAATATTCATTGATTTTTGCCATTGAAAAACATGTTTTTCATATACCAGAAATGTTTGAAGCTACTGACTGAATGAAAGGAGCTGGCATCTCACTCTCTTTGAATCTTCTTTATCATGCTAGGATTAACAGGAAAAAGCAAAAAATTTCAGAATTGCACCTTGCAATGTGGAGATATTACTGTTTGTGCATTTACAATATTCATTGATTTTTGCCATTGAAAAACGTCCAGAAATGTTTGAAGCTACTGACTGAATGAAAGGAGCTGGCATCTCACTCTCTTTGAATCTTCTTTATCATGCTAGGATTAGCAGGAAAAAGCAAAAAATTTCTGAATTGCACCTTGCAATGTGGAGATATTACTGTTTGTGCATTTACAATATTCATTGATTTTTGCCATTGAAAAACATGTTTTTCATATACCAGAAATGTTTGAAGCTACTGACTGAATGAAAGGAGCTGGCATCTCACTCTCTTTGAATCTTCTTTATCATGCTAGGATTAGCAGGAAAAAGCAAAAAATTTCAGAATTGCACCTTGCAATGTGGAGATATTCCTGTTTGTGCATTTACAATATTCATTGATTTTTGCCATTGAAAAACGTTTTTCATATACCAGAAATGTTTGAAGCTACTGACTGAATGAAAGGAGCTGGCATCTCACTCTCTTTGAATCTTCTTTATCATGCTAGGATTAACAGGAAAAAGCAAAAAATTTCAGAATTGCACCTTGCAATGTGGAGATATTACTGCTTGTGCATTTACAATATTCATTGATTTTTGCCATTGAAAAACGTCCAGAAATGTTTGAAGCTACTGACTGAATGAAAGGAGCTGGCATCTCACTCTCTTTGAATCTTCTTTATCATGCTAGGATTAGCAGGAAAAAGCAAAAAATTTCAGAATTGCACCTTGCAATGTGGAGATATTCCTGTTTGTGCATTTACAATATTCATTGATTTTTGCCATTGAAAAACGTTTTTCATATACCAGAAATGTTTGAAGCTACTGACTGAATGAAAGGAGCTGGCATCTCACTCTCTTTGAATCTTCTTTATCATGCTAGGATTAACAGGAAAAAGCAAAAAATTTCAGAATTGCACCTTGCAATGTGGAGATATTACTGCTTGTGCATTTACAATATTCATTGATTTTTGCCATTGAAAAACGTCCAGAAATGTTTGAAGCTACTGACTGAATGAAAGGAGCTGGCATCTCACTCTCTTTGAATCTTCTTTATCATGCTAGGATTAGCAGGAAAAAGCAAAAAATTTCAGAATTGCACCTTGCAATGTGGAGATATTCCTGTTTGTGCATTTACAATATTCATTGATTTTTGCCATTGAAAAACGTTTTTCATATACCAGAAATGTTTGAAGCTACTGACTGAATGAAAGGAGCTGGCATCTCACTCTCTTTGAATCTTCTTTATCATGCTAGGATTAACAGGAAAAAGCAAAAAATTTCAGAATTGCACCTTGCAATGTGGAGATATTACTGCTTGTGCATTTACAATATTCATTGATTTTTGCCATTGAAAAACGTCCAGAAATGTTTGAAGCTACTGACTGAATGAAAGGAGCTGGCATCTCACTCTCTTTGAATCTTCTTTATCATGCTAGGATTAGCAGGAAAAAGCAAAAAATTTCAGAATTGCACCTTGCAATGTGGAGATATTACTGTTTGTGCATTTACAATATTCATTGATTTTTGCAATTGAAAAACATGTTTTTCATATACCAGAAATGTTTGAAGCTACTGACTGAATGAAAGGAGCTGGCATCTCACTCTCTTTGAATCTTCTTTATCATGCTAGGATTAACAGGAAAAAGCAAAAAATTTCAGAATTGCACCTTGCAATGTGGAGATATTACTGTTTGTGCATTTACAATATTCATTGATTTTTGCCATTGAAAAACATGTTTTTCATATACCAGAAATGTTTGAAGCTACTGACTGAATGAAAGGAGCTGGCATCTCACTCTCTTTGAATCTTCTTTATCATGCTAGGATTAACAGGAAAAAGCAAAAAATTTCAGAATTGCACCTTGCAATGTGGAGATATTACTGTTTGTGCATTTAAAATATTCATTGATTTTTGCCATTGAAAAACGTCCAGAAATGTTTGAAGCTACTGACTGAATGAAAGGAGCTGGCATCTCACTCTCTTTGAATCTTCTTTATCATGCTAGGATTAACAGGAAAAAGCTAAAAATTTCAGAATTGCACCGTGCAATGTGGAGATATTACTGTTTGTGCATTTACAATATTCATTGATTTTTGCCATTGAAAAACATGTTTTTCATATACCAGAAATGTTTGAAGCTACTGACTGAATGAAAGGAGCTGGCATCTCACTCTCTTTGAATCTTCTTTATCATGCTAGGATTAGCAGGAAAAAGCAAAAAATTTCAGAATTGCACCTTGCAATGTGGAGATATTACTGTTTGTGCATTTACAATATTCATTGATTTTTGCCATTGAAAAACATGTTTTTCATATACCAGAAATGTTTGAAGCTACTGACTGAATGAAAGGAGCTGGCATCTCACTCTCTTTGAATCTTCTTTATCATGCTAGGATTAACAGGAAAAAGCAAAAAATTTCAGAATTGCACCTTGCAATGTGGAGATATTACTGTTTGTGCATTTACAATATTCATTGATTTTTGCCATTGAAAAACGTCCAGAAATGTTTGAAGCTACTGACTGAATGAAAGGAGCTGGCATCTCACTCTCTTTGAATCTTCTTTATCATGCTAGGATTAGCAGGAAAAAGCAAAAAATTTCTGAATTGCACCTTGCAATGTGGAGATATTACTGTTTGTGCATTTACAATATTCATTGATTTTTGCCATTGAAAAACATGTTTTTCATATACCAGAAATGTTTGAAGCTACTGACTGAATGAAAGGAGCTGGCATCTCACTCTCTTTGAATCTTCTTTATCATGCTAGGATTAGCAGGAAAAAGCAAAAAATTTCAGAATTGCACCTTGCAATGTGGAGATATTCCTGTTTGTGCATTTACAATATTCATTGATTTTTGCCATTGAAAAACGTTTTTCATATACCAGAAATGTTTGAAGCTACTGACTGAATGAAAGGAGCTGGCATCTCACTCTCTTTGAATCTTCTTTATCATGCTAGGATTAACAGGAAAAAGCAAAAAATTTCAGAATTGCACCTTGCAATGTGGAGATATTACTGCTTGTGCATTTACAATATTCATTGATTTTTGCCATTGAAAAACGTCCAGAAATGTTTGAAGCTACTGACTGAATGAAAGGAGCTGGCATCTCACTCTCTTTGAATCTTCTTTATCATGCTAGGATTAGCAGGAAAAAGCAAAAAATTTCAGAATTGCACCTTGCAATGTGGAGATATTCCTGTTTGTGCATTTACAATATTCATTGATTTTTGCCATTGAAAAACGTTTTTCATATACCAGAAATGTTTGAAGCTACTGACTGAATGAAAGGAGCTGGCATCTCACTCTCTTTGAATCTTCTTTATCATGCTAGGATTAACAGGAAAAAGCAAAAAATTTCAGAATTGCACCTTGCAATGTGGAGATATTACTGCTTGTGCATTTACAATATTCATTGATTTTTGCCATTGAAAAACGTCCAGAAATGTTTGAAGCTACTGACTGAATGAAAGGAGCTGGCATCTCACTCTCTTTGAATCTTCTTTATCATGCTAGGATTAGCAGGAAAAAGCAAAAAATTTCAGAATTGCACCTTGCAATGTGGAGATATTCCTGTTTGTGCATTTACAATATTCATTGATTTTTGCCATTGAAAAACGTTTTTCATATACCAGAAATGTTTGAAGCTACTGACTGAATGAAAGGAGCTGGCATCTCACTCTCTTTGAATCTTCTTTATCATGCTAGGATTAACAGGAAAAAGCAAAAAATTTCAGAATTGCACCTTGCAATGTGGAGATATTACTGCTTGTGCATTTACAATATTCATTGATTTTTGCCATTGAAAAACGTCCAGAAATGTTTGAAGCTACTGACTGAATGAAAGGAGCTGGCATCTCACTCTCTTTGAATCTTCTTTATCATGCTAGGATTAGCAGGAAAAAGCAAAAAATTTCAGAATTGCACCTTGCAATGTGGAGATATTACTGTTTGTGCATTTACAATATTCATTGATTTTTGCAATTGAAAAACATGTTTTTCATATACCAGAAATGTTTGAAGCTACTGACTGAATGAAAGGAGCTGGCATCTCACTCTCTTTGAATCTTCTTTATCATGCTAGGATTAACAGGAAAAAGCAAAAAATTTCAGAATTGCACCTTGCAATGTGGAGATATTACTGTTTGTGCATTTACAATATTCATTGATTTTTGCCATTGAAAAACATGTTTTTCATATACCAGAAATGTTTGAAGCTACTGACTGAATGAAAGGAGCTGGCATCTCACTCTCTTTGAATCTTCTTTATCATGCTAGGATTAACAGGAAAAAGCAAAAAATTTCAGAATTGCACCTTGCAATGTGGAGATATTACTGTTTGTGCATTTAAAATATTCATTGATTTTTGCCATTGAAAAACGTCCAGAAATGTTTGAAGCTACTGACTGAATGAAAGGAGCTGGCATCTCACTCTCTTTGAATCTTCTTTATCATGCTAGGATTAACAGGAAAAAGCTAAAAATTTCAGAATTGCACCGTGCAATGTGGAGATATTACTGTTTGTGCATTTACAATATTCATTGATTTTTGCCATTGAAAAACATGTTTTTCATATACCAGAAATGTTTGAAGCTACTGACTGAATGAAAGGAGCTGGCATCTCACTCTCTTTGAATCTTCTTTATCATGCTAGGATTAGCAGGAAAAAGCAAAAAATTTCAGAATTGCACCTTGCAATGTGGAGATATTACTGTTTGTGCATTTACAATATTCATTGATTTTTGCCATTGAAAAACATGTTTTTCATATACCAGAAATGTTTGAAGCTACTGACTGAATGAAAGGAGCTGGCATCTCACTCTCTTTGAATCTTCTTTATCATGCTAGGATTAACAGGAAAAAGCAAAAAATTTCAGAATTGCACCTTGCAATGTGGAGATATTACTGTTTGTGCATTTACAATATTCATTGATTTTTGCCATTGAAAAACATGTTTTTCATATACCAGAAATGTTTGAAGCTACTGACTGAATGAAAGGAGCTGGCATCTCACTCTCTTTGAATCTTCTTTATCATGCTAGGATTAACAGGAAAAAGCAAAAAATTTCAGAATTGCACCTTGCAATGTGGAGATATTACTGTTTGTGCATTTACAATATTCATTGATTTTTGCCATTGAAAAACGTCCAGATATGTTTGAAGCTACTGACTGAATGAAAGGAGCTGGCATCTCACTCTCTTTGAATCTTCTTTATCATGCTAGGATTAGCAGGAAAAAGCAAAAAATTTCCGAATTGCACCTTGCAATGTGGAGATATTACTGTTTGTGCATTTACAATATTCATTGATTTTTGCCATTGAAAAACATGTTTTTCATATACCAGAAATGTTTGAAGCTACTGACTGAATGAAAGGAGCTGGCATCTCACTCTCTTTGAATCTTCTTTATCATGCTAGGATTAGCAGGATAAAGCAAAAAATTTCAGAATTGCACCTTGCAATGTGGAGATATTACTGTTTGTGCATTTACAATATTCATTGATTTTTGCCATTGAAAAACATGTTTTTCATATACCAGAAATGTTTGAAGCTACTGACTGAATGAAAGGAGCTGGCATCTCACTCTCTTTGAATCTTCTTTATCATGCTAGGATTAACAGGAAAAAGCAAAAAATTTCAGAATTGCACCTTGCAATGTGGAGATATTACTGTTTGTGCATTTACAATATTCATTGATTTTTGCCATTGAAAAACATGTTTTTCATATACCAGAAATGTTTGAAGCTACTGACTGAATGAAAGGAGCTGGCATCTCACTCTCTTTGAATCTTCTTTATCATGCTAGGATTAGCAGGAAAAAGCAAAAAATTTCAGAATTGCACCTTGCAATGTGGAGATATTACTGTTTGTGCATTTACAATATTCATTGATTTTTGCCATTGAAAAACATGTTTTTCATATACCAGAAATGTTTGAAGCTACTGACTGAATGAAAGGAGCTGGCATCTCACTCTCTTTGAATCTTCTTTATCATGCTAGGATTAACAGGAAAAAGCAAAAAATTTCAGAATTGCACCTTGCAATGTGGAGATATTACTGTTTGTGCATTTACAATATTCATTGATTTTTGCCATTGAAAAACATGTTTTTCATATACCAGAAATGTTTGAAGCTACTGACTGAATGAAAGGAGCTGTCATCTCACTCTCTTTGAATCTTCTTTATCATGCTAGGATTAACAGGAAAAAGCAAAAAATTTCAGAATTGCACCTTGCAATGTGGAGATATTACTGTTTGTGCATTTACAATATTCATTGATTTTTGCCATTGAAAAACGTCCAGAAATGTTTGAAGCTACTGACTGAATGAAAGGAGCTGGCATCTCACTCTCTTTGAATCTTCTTTATCATGCTAGGATTAGCAGGAAAAAGCAAAAAATTTCAGAATTGCACCTTGCAATGTGGAGATATTACTGTTTGTGCATTTACAATATTCATTGATTTTTGCCATTGAAAAACATGTTTTTCATATACCAGAAATGTTTGAAGCTACTGACTGAATGAAAGGAGCTGGCATCTCACTCTCTTTGAATCTTCTTTATCATGCTAGGATTAACAGGAAAAAGCAAAAAATTTCAGAATTGCACCTTGCAATGTGG
The DNA here is from genome assembly GCF_046119375.1 of Phyllobates terribilis. Lineage (NCBI taxonomy): Eukaryota > Metazoa > Chordata > Amphibia > Anura > Dendrobatidae > Phyllobates > Phyllobates terribilis. The sequence continues at coordinate 1,000,979 of NW_027363349.1, forward strand.
AGATATTACTGTTTGTGCATTTACAATATTCATTGATTTTTGCCATTGAAAAACATGTTTTTCATATACCAGAAATGTTTGAAGCTACTGACTGAATGAAAGGAGCTGGCATCTCACTCTCTTTGAATCTTCTTTATCATGCTAGGATTAACAGGAAAAAGCAAAAAATTTCAGAATTGCACCTTGCAATGTGGAGATATTACTGTTTGTGCATTTACAATATTCATTGATTTTTGCCATTGAAAAACGTCCAGAAATGTTTGAAGCTACTGACTGAATGAAAGGAGCTGGCATCTCACTCTCTTTGAATCTTCTTTATCATGCTAGGATTAGCAGGAAAAAGCAAAAAATTTCTGAATTGCACCTTGCAATGTGGAGATATTACTGTTTGTGCATTTACAATATTCATTGATTTTTGCCATTGAAAAACATGTTTTTCATATACCAGAAATGTTTGAAGCTACTGACTGAATGAAAGGAGCTGGCATCTCACTCTCTTTGAATCTTCTTTATCATGCTAGGATTAGCAGGAAAAAGCAAAAAATTTCAGAATTGCACCTTGCAATGTGGAGATATTCCTGTTTGTGCATTTACAATATTCATTGATTTTTGCCATTGAACAACGTTTTTCATATACCAGAAATGTTTGAAGCTACTGACTGAATGAAAGGAGCTGGCATCTCACTCTCTTTGAATCTTCTTTATAATGCTAGGATTAACAGGAAAAAGCAAAAAATTTCAGAATTGCACCTTGCAATGTGGAGATATTACTGCTTGTGCATTTACAATATTCATTGATTTTTGCCAATGAAAAACGTCCAGAAATGTTTGAAGCTACTGACTGAATGAAAGGAGCTGGCATCTCACTCTCTTTGAATCTTCTTTATCATGCTAGGATTAGCAGGAAAAAGCAAAAAATTTCAGAATTGCACCTTGCAATGTGGAGATATTACTGTTTGTGCATTTACAATATTCATTGATTTTTGCCATTGAAAAACATGTTTTTCATATACCAGAAATGTTTGAAGCTACTGACTGAATGAAAGGAGCTGGCATCTCACTCTCTTTGAATCTTCTTTATCATGCTAGGATTAACAGGAAAAAGCAAAAAATTTCAGAATTGCACCTTGCAATGTGGAGATATTACTGTTTGTGCATTTACAATATTCATTGATTTTTGCCATTGAAAAACATGTTTTTCATATACCAGAAATGTTTGAAGCTACTGACTGAATGAAAGGAGCTGGCATCTCACTCTCTTTGAATCTTCTTTATCATGCTAGGATTAACAGGAAAAAGCAAAAAATTTCAGAATTGCACCTTGCAATGTGGAGATATTACTGTTTGTGCATTTACAATATTCATTGATTTTTGCCATTGAAAAACGTCCAGAAATGTTTGAAGCTACTGACTGAATGAAAGGAGCTGGCATCTCACTCTCTTTGAATCTTCTTTATCATGCTAGGATTAACAGGAAAAAGCTAAAAATTTCAGAATTGCACCGTGCAATGTGGAGATATTACTGTTTGTGCATTTACAATATTCATTGATTTTTGCCATTGAAAAACATGTTTTTCATATACCAGAAATGTTTGAAGCTACTGACTGAATGAAAGGAGCTGGCATCTCACTCTCTTTGAATCTTCTTTATCATGCTAGGATTAGCAGGAAAAAGCAAAAAATTTCAGAATTGCACCTTGCAATGTGGAGATATTCCTGTTTGTGCATTTACAATATTCATTGATTTTTGCCATTGAAAAACGTTTTTCATATACCAGAAATGTTTGAAGCTACTGACTGAATGAAAGGAGCTGGCATCTCACTCTCTTTGAATCTTCTTTATCATGCTAGGATTAACAGGAAAAAGCAAAAAATTTCAGAATTGCACCTTGCAATGTGGAGATATTACTGCTTGTGCATTTACAATATTCATTGATTTTTGCCATTGAAAAATGTCCAGAAATGTTTGAAGCTACTGACTGAATGAAAGGAGCTGGCATCTCACTCTCTTTGAATCTTCTTTATCATGCTAGGATTAGCAGGAAAAAGCAAAAAATTTCAGAATTGCACCTTGCAATGTGGAGATATTACTGTTTGTGCATTTACAATATTCATTGATTTTTGCCATTGAAAAACATGTTTTTCATATACCAGAAATGTTTGAAGCTACTGACTGAATGAAAGGAGCTGGCATCTCACTCTCTTTGAATCTTCTTTATCATGCTAGGATTAACAGGAAAAAGCAAAAAATTTCAGAATTGCACCTTGCAATGTGGAGATATTACTGTTTGTGCATTTACAATATTCATTGATTTTTGCCATTGAAAAACATGTTTTTCATATACCAGAAATGTTTGAAGCTACTGACTGAATGAAAGGAGCTGGCATCTCACTCTCTTTGAATCTTCTTTATCATGCTAGGATTAACAGGAAAAAGCAAAAAATTTCAGAATTGCACCTTGCAATGTGGAGATATTACTGTTTGTGCATTTACAATATTCATTGATTTTTGCCATTGAAAAACGTCCAGAAATGTTTGAAGCTACTGACTGAATGAAAGGAGCTGGCATCTCACTCTCTTTGAATCTTCTTTATCATGCTAGGATTAACAGGAAAAAGCTAAAAATTTCAGAATTGCACCTTGCAATGTGGAGATATTACTGTTTGTGCATTTACAATATTCATTGATTTTTGCCATTGAAAAACATGTTTTTCATATACCAGAAATGTTTGAAGCTACTGACTGAATGAAAGGAGCTGGCATCTCACTCTCTTTGAATCTTCTTTATCATGCTAGGATTAGCAGGAAAAAGCAAAAAATTTCAGAATTGCACCTTGCAATGTGGAGATATTACTGTTTGTGCATTTACAATATTCATTGATTTTTGCCATTGAAAAACATGTTTTTCATATACCAGAAATGTTTGAAGCTACTGACTGAATGAAAGGAGCTGGCATCTCACTCTCTTTGAATCTTCTTTATCATGCTAGGATTAACAGGAAAAAGCAAAAAATTTCAGAATTGCACCTTGCAATGTGGAGATATTACTGTTTATGCATTTACAATATTCATTGATTTTTGCCATTGAAAAACATGTTTTTCATATACCAGAAATGTTTGAAGCTACTGACTGAATGAAAGGAGCTGGCATCTCACTCTCTTTGAATCTTCTTTATCATGCTAGGATTAACAGGAAAAAGCAAAAAATTTCAGAATTGCACCTTGCAATGTGGAGATATTACTGTTTGTGCATTTACAATATTCATTGATTTTTGCCATTGAAAAACGTCCAGAAATGTTTGAAGCTACTGACTGAATGAAAGGAGCTGGCATCTCACTCTCTTTGAATCTTCTTTATCATGCTAGGATTAGCAGGAAAAAGCAAAAAATTTCCGAATTGCACCTTGCAATGTGGAGATATTACTGTTTGTGCATTTACAATATTCATTGATTTTTGCCATTGAAAAACATGTTTTTCATATACCAGAAATGTTTGAAGCTACTGACTGAATGAAAGGAGCTGGCATCTCACTCTCTTTGAATCTTCTTTATCATGCTAGGATTAACAGGAAAAAGCAAAAAATTTCAGAATTGCACCTTGCAATGTGGAGATATTACTGTTTGTGCATTTACAATATTCATTGATTTTTGCCATTGAAAAACATGTTTTTCATATAACAGAAATGTTTGAAGCTACTGACTAAATGAAAGGAGCTGGCATCTCACTCTTTGAATCTTCTTTATCATGCTAGGATTAACAGGAAAAAGCAAAAAATTTCAGAATTGCACCTTGCAATGTGGAGATATTACTGTTTGTGCATTTACAATATTCATTGATTTTTGCCATTGAAAAACATGTTTTTCATATACCAGAAATGTTTGAAGCTACTGACTGAATGAAAGGAGCTGGCATCTCACTCTCTTTGAATCTTCTTTATCATGCTAGGATTAGCAGGAAAAAGCAAAAAATTTCAGAATTGCACCTTGCAATGTGGAGATATTACTGTTTGTGCATTTACAATATTCATTGATTTTTGCCATTGAAAAACATGTTTTTCATATACCAGAAATGTTTGAAGCTACTGACTGAATGAAAGGAGCTGGCATCTCACTCTCTTTGAATCTTCTTTATCATGCTAGGATTAACAGGAAAAAGCAAAAAATTTCAGAATTGCACCTTGCAATGTGGAGATATTACTGTTTGTGCATTTACAATATTCATTGATTTTTGCCATTGAAAAACATGTTTTTCATATACCAGAAATGTTTGAAGCTACTGACTGAATGAAAGGAGCTGGCATCTCACTCTCTTTGAATCTTCTTTATCATGCTAGGATTAACAGGAAAAAGCAAAAAATTTCAGAATTGCACCTTGCAATGTGGAGATATTACTGTTTGTGCATTTACAATATTCATTGATTTTTGCCATTGAAAAACGTCCAGAAATGTTTGAAGCTACTGACTGAATGAAAGGAGCTGGCATCTCACTCTCTTTGAATCTTCTTTATCATGCTAGGATTAGCAGGAAAAAGCAAAAAATTTCCGAATTGCACCTTGCAATGTGGAGATATTACTGTTTGTGCATTTACAATATTCATTGATTTTTGCCATTGAAAAACATGTTTTTCATATACCAGAAATGTTTGAAGCTACTGACTGAATGAAAGGAGCTGGCATCTCACTCTCTTTGAATCTTCTTTATCATGCTAGGATTAGCAGGAAAAAGCAAAAAATTTCAGAATTGCACCTTGCAATGTGGAGATATTACTGTTTGTGCATTTACAATATTCATTGATTTTTGCCATTGAAAAACATGTTTTTCATATACCAGAAATGTTTGAAGCTACTGACTGAATGAAAGGAGCTGGCATCTCATTCTCTTTGAATCTTCTTTATCATGCTAGGATTAACAGGAAAAAGCAAAAAATTTCAGAATTGCACCTTGCAATGTGGAGATATTACTGTTTGTGCATTTACAATATTCATTGATTTTTGCCATTGAAAAACGTCCAGAAATGTTTGAAGCTACTGACTGAATGAAAGGAGCTGGCATCTCACTCTCTTTGAATCTTCTTTATCATGCTAGGATTAGCAGGAAAAAGCAAAAAATTTCAGAATTGCACCTTGCAATGTGGAGATATTACTGTTTGTGCATTTACAATATTCATTGATTTTTGCCATTGAAAAACATGTTTTTCATATACCAGAAATGTTTGAAGCTACTGACTGAATGAAAGGAGCTGGCATCTCACTCTCTTTGAATCTTCTTTATCATGCTAGGATTAGCAGGAAAAAGCAAAAAATTTCAGAATTGCACCTTGCAATGTGGAGATATTACTGTTTGTGCATTTACAATATTCATTGATTTTTGCCATTGAAAAACGTCCAGAAATGTTTGAAGCTACTGACTGAATGAAAGGAGCTGGCATCTCACTCTCTTTGAATCTTCTTTATCATGCTAGGATTAGCAGGAAAAAGCAAAAAATTTCAGAATTGCACCTTGCAATGTGGAGATATTACTGTTTGTGCATTTACAATATTCATTGATTTTTGCCATTGAAAAACATGTTTTTCATATACCAGAAATGTTTGAAGCTACTGACTGAATGAAAGGAGCTGGCATCTCACTCTTTGAATCTTCTTTATCATGCTAGGATTTGCAGGAAAAAGCAAAAAATTTCAGAATTGCACCTTGCAATGTGGAGATATTACTGTTTGTGCATTTACAATATTCATTGATTTTTGCCATTGAAAAACATGTTTTTCATATACCAGAAATGTTTGAAGCTACTGACTGAATGAAAGGAGCTGGCATCTCACTCTCTTTGAATCTTCTTTATCATGCTAGGATTAACAGGAAAAAGCAAAAAATTTCAGAATTGCACCTTGCAATGTGGAGATATTACTGTTTGTGCATTTACAATATTCATTGATTTTTGCCATTGAAAAACGTCCAGAAATGTTTGAAGCTACTGACTGAATGAAAGGAGCTGGCATCTCACTCTCTTTGAATCTTCTTTATCATGCTAGGATTAACAGGAAAAAGCTAAAAATTTCAGAATTGCACCTTGCAATGTGGAGATATTACTGTTTGTGCATTTACAATATTCATTGATTTTTGCCATTGAAAAACATGTTTTTCATATACCAGAAATGTTTGAAGCTACTGACTGAATGAAAGGAGCTGGCATCTCACTCTCTTTGAATCTTCTTTATCATGCTAGGATTAGCAGGAAAAAGCAAAAAATTTCAGAATTGCACCTTGCAATGTGGAGATATTACTGTTTGTGCATTTACAATATTCATTGATTTTTGCCATTGAAAAACATGTTTTTCATATACCAGAAATGTTTGAAGCTACTGACTGAATGAAAGGAGCTGGCATCTCACTCTCTTTGAATCTTCTTTATCATGCTAGGATTAGCAGGAAAAAGCAAAAAATTTCAGAATTGCACCTTGCAATGTGGAGATATTACTGTTTGTGCATTTACAATATTCATTGATTTTTGCCACTGAAAAACATGTTTTTCATATACCAGAAATGTTTGAAGCTACTGACTGAATGAAAGGAGCTGGCATCTCACTCTCTTTGAATCTTCTTTATCATGCTAGGATTAACAGGAAAAAGCAAAAAATTTCAGAATTGCACCTTGCAATGTGGAGATATTACTGTTTGTGCATTTACAATATTCATTGATTTTTGCCATTGAAAAACGTCCAGAAATGTTTGAAGCTACTGACTGAATGAAAGGAGCTGGCATCTCACTCTCTTTGAATCTTCTTTATCATGCTAGGATTAGCAGGAAAAAGCAAAAAATTTCAGAATTGCACCTTGCAATGTGGAGATATTACTGTTTGTGCATTTACAAAATTCATTGATTTTTGCCATTGAAAAACATGTTTTTCATATACCAGAAATGTTTGAAGCTACTGACTGAATGAAAGGAGCTGGCATCTCACTCTCTTTGAATCTTCTTTATCATGCTAGGATTAACAGGAAAAAGCAAAAAATTTCAGAATTGCACCTTGCAATGTGGAGATATTACTGTTTGTGCATTTACAATATTCATTGATTTTTGCCATTGAAAAACATGTTTTTCATATACCAGAAATGTTTGAAGCTACTGACTGAATGAAAGGAGCTGGCATCTCACTCTCTTTGAATCTTCTTTATCATGCTAGGATTAACAGGAAAAAGCAAAAAATTTCAGAATTGCACCTTGCAATGTGGAGATATTACTGTTTGTGCATTTACAATATTCATTGATTTTTGCCATTGAAAAACGTCCAGAAATGTTTGAAGCTACTGACTGAATGAAAGGAGCTGGCATCTCACTCTCTTTGAATCTTCTTTATCATGCTAGGATTAACAGGAAAAAGCAAAAAATTTCAGAATTGCACCTTGCAATGTGGAGATATTACTGTTTGTGCATTTACAATATTCATTGATTTTTGCCATTGAAAAACGTCCAGAAATGTTTGAAGCTACTGACTGAATGAAAGGAGCTGGCATCTCACTCTCTTTGAATCTTCTTTATCATGCTAGGATTAGCAGGAAAAAGCAAAAAATTTCAGAATTGCACCTTGCAATGTGGAGATATTACTGTTTGTGCATTTACAATATTCATTGATTTTTGCCATTGAAAAACATGTTTTTCATATACCAGAAATGTTTGAAGCTACTGACTGAATGAAAGGAGCTGGCATCTCACTCTCTTTGAATCTTCTTTATCATGCTAGGATTAGCAGGAAAAAGCAAAAAATTTCAGAATTGCACCTTGCAATGTGGAGATATTACTGTTTGTGCATTTACAATATTCATTGATTTTTGCCATTGAAAAACATGTTTTTCATATACCAGAAATGTTTGAAGCTACTGACTGAATGAAAGGAGCTGGCATCTCACTCTCTTTGAATCTTCTTTATCATGCTAGGATTAGCAGGAAAAAGCAAAAAATTTCAGAATTGCACCTTGCAATGTGGAGATATTACTGTTTGTGCATTTACAATATTCATTGATTTTTGCCATTGAAAAACATGTTTTTCATATACCAGAAATGTTTGAAGCTACTGACTGAATGAAAGGAGCTGGCATCTCACTCTCTTTGAATCTTCTTTATCATGCTAGGATTAACAGGAAAAAGCAAAAAATTTCAGAATTGCACCTTGCAATGTGGAGATATTACTGTTTGTGCATTTACAATATTCATTGATTTTTGCCATTGAAAAACGTCCAGAAATGTTTGAAGCTACTGACTGAATGAAAGGAGCTGGCATCTCACTCTCTTTGAATCTTCTTTATCATGCTAGGATTAGCAGGAAAAAGCAAAAAATTTCAGAATTGCACCTTGCAATGTGGAGATATTACTGTTTGTGCATTTACAATATTCATTGATTTTTGCCATTGAAAAACATGTTTTTCATATACCAGAAATGTTTGAAGCTACTGACTGAATGAAAGGAGCTGGCATCTCACTCTCTTTGAATCTTCTTTATCATGCTAGGATTAACAGGAAAAAGCAAAAAATTTCAGAATTGCACCTTGCAATGTGGAGATATTACTGTTTGTGCATTTACAATATTCATTGATTTTTGCCATTGAAAAACATGTTTTTCATATACCAGAAATGTTTGAAGCTACTGACTGAATGAAAGGAGCTGGCATCTCACTCTCTTTGAATCTTCTTTATCATGCTAGGATTAACAGGAAAAAGCAAAAAATTTCAGAATTGCACCTTGCAATGTGGAGATATTACTGTTTGTGCATTTACAATATTCATTGATTTTTGCCATTGAAAAACATGTTTTTCAAATCCAGAAATGTTTGAAGCTACTGACTGAATGAAAGGAGCTGGCATCTCACTCTCTTTGAATCTTCTTTATCATGCTAGGATTAGCAGGAAAAAGCAAAAAATTTCAGAATTGCACCTTGCAATGTGGAGATATTACTGTTTGTGCATTTACAATATTCATTGATTTTTGCCATTGAAAAACATGTTTTTCATATACCAGAAATGTTTGAAGCTACTGACTGAATGAAAGGAGCTGGCATCTCACTCTCTTTGAATCTTCTTTATCATGCTAGGATTAGCAGGAAAAAGCAAAAAATTTCAGAATTGCACCTTGCAATGTGGAGATATTACTGTTTGTGCATTTACAATATTCATTGATTTTTGCCATTGAAAAACATGTTTTTCATATACCAGAAATGTTTGAAGCTACTGACTGAATGAAAGGAGCTGGCATCTCACTCTCTTTGAATCTTCTTTATCATGCTAGGATTAACAGGAAAAAGCAAAAAATTTCAGAATTGCACCTTGCAATGTGGAGATATTACTGTTTGTGCATTTACAATATTCATTGATTTTTGCCATTGAAAAACATGTTTTTCATATACCAGAAATGTTTGAAGCTACTGACTGAATGAAAGGAGCTGGCATCTCACTCTCTTTGAATCTTCTTTATCATGCTAGGATTAACAGGAAAAAGCAAAAAATTTCAGAATTGCACCTTGCAATGTGGAGATATTACTGTTTGTGCATTTACAATATTCATTGATTTTTGCCATTGAAAAACGTCCAGAAATGTTTGAAGCTACTGACTGAATGAAAGGAGCTGGCATCTCACTCTCTTTGAATCTTCTTTATCATGCTAGGATTAGCAGGAAAAAGCAAAAAATTTCAGAATTGCACCTTGCAATGTGGAGATATTACTGTTTGTGCATTTACAATATTCATTGATTTTTGCCATTGAAAAACATGTTTTTCATATACCAGAAATGTTTGAAGCTACTGACTGAATGAAAGGAGCTGGCATCTCACTCTCTTTGAATCTTCTTTATCATGCTAGGATTAGCAGGATAAAGCAAAAAATTTCAGAATTGCACCTTGCAATGTGGAGATATTACTGTTTGTGCATTTACAATATTCATTGATTTTTGCCATTGAAAAACATGTTTTTCATATACCAGAAATGTTTGAAGCTACTGACTGAATGAAAGGAGCTGGCATCTCACTCTCTTTGAATCTTCTTTATCATGCTAGGATTAACAGGAAAAAGCAAAAAATTTCAGAATTGCACCTTGCAATGTGGAGATATTACTGTTTGTGCATTTACAATATTCATTGATTTTTGCCATTGAAAAACGTCCAGAAATGTTTGAAGCTACTGACTGAATGAAAGGAGCTGGCATCTCACTCTCTTTGAATCTTCTTTATCATGCTAGGATTAGCAGGAAAAAGCAAAAAATTTCAGAATTGCACCTTGCAATGTGGAGATATTACTGTTTGTGCATTTACAATATTCATTGATTTTTGCCATTGAAAAACATGTTTTTCATATACCAGAAATGTTTGAAGCTACTGACTGAATGAAAGGAGCTGGCATCTCACTCTCTTTGAATCTTCTTTATCATGCTAGGATTAACAGGAAAAAGCAAAAAATTTCAGAATTGCACCTTGCAATGTGGAGATATTACTGTTTGTGCATTTACAATATTCATTGATTTTTGCCATTGAAAAACGTCCAGAAATGTTTGAAGCTACTGACTGAATGAAAGGAGCTG